>NC_139701.1:5133543-5461043 GCF_964188405.1 Protomyctophum parallelum | reverse complement strand
TGTGTTGGTGAGCTGCTGTCGAAGTGTGTTAGCCGTTATTAGCAGCATCCTCTGAATCCTCCAGAAAAGGACCACATCATTACACTCCAACTGAGACACACACACACACACACACACACACACACACACACAATTTACAATTTAGGCATTTAGCAGACGCTCTTAATCCAGAGCGACTTACAATAATCAGGAACAAAAGCATGGGAATACATCACAAAAGCATTCATCATAAAACATGCGTAAGCTAAGAAAGTAACAGTGGAATATCTATATTATGAGACTATACATATAAGCTATATATATATACTACTATGCTATACATATGTACTATGGCGTGCTATGACTATATACAATGCAATTATAGTGCCATCTACATAACATGCTATAAGTCTGTATCAAATGCTATCTAAGTCTACAGAAATGCTATCTAAGGGGGTAGGGTAAGTGCTATGGGCCACGATGGAGTCTAAAAAGGTGGGTTTTCAGACTACGGCGGAAGATTGGGAGTGATGCTGCTGTTCTGACTGCAATGGGAAGTGCATTCCACAGTTTTGGAGCCAGAAGGGAGAAGAGTTTGGGACGTGTGGAGCGTTGTCCCGGCACACACACACACACACACACACACACTTTTAACACAATGGATCCGTATGACGAGTATACCTGTCCTATAAATTAATGACGCTGGGTACAGATGACGAGCAGGCTCGTCTTCATTTGATATCGCTATAACATTGCCTCGCTGTGGTTTATTTTTGGACCCGCTCCGGTTGCTATGCGCGGTAGCCTAAAATCACCCAGCAACCATCCCAAGCTAACCTGACTTTGCCAGATGGGGGCGGTATTGGGTAACCATGTTCCCCAACACCACAACCATCTGGGACCTCTCAGGGAGTTCAGCTAACACCGAACCGCTCCCGGTTCGAGCCAATCAGCGTGAGCTAAGGGTGGGATATGTGCGAAACCGGATGTGAAGCTATATAGACACGTCAATATGATTGGTTGTGTTTGCACGCCCACACGGTGATAGACAGACGGTCCCATCCAATCATCTACCAAGTATCTTGAAAAAAAGGAACAGCCCCGTCATCGAATTTGCTTCCGCGATCCCAGATCCCAATAGGCTGTGAAACAAATTTGTGTAGCAAGCTTCTTGGATCTGGCAGCGTCAGGTTAATCCCAAGCAGCCTCTGTTCCATTTAGTGTGCAGTGGTTCTCAAACTCTTTTCTTTCAAGGACCCGCCTAACTCTGAGTGTACAAGAGGAGTGTTTCCAGTGAGCCGACATGCACAAATAGCAGCACCCCATGACTCTGTTTGATCAGAATGGAACAGAGCCGCCATTTAGTATTGAATACTAGAACTTGTTCTGATTCGGCGGGCCTAAAACAACTGGACTTCTTTTGAAGCATGCCAGAGCCAGAGGACTCACCTCCTTTTGAAGCATGTCAGAGCCAGAGGACTCACCTCCGAGTCCACAAAGCATGTCAGAGCCAGAGGACTCACCTCCGAGTCCACAAAGTGCCTCTGGTAGTAGTAGAAGCCCCTCTTACAGAGGTTACAGTGGGTCAGGGCCTTCTGGAGGAAGTGACGACGGTACATCTGGTGCCACGTGTCCTTGATCTGAACGCACGGGAAGTCAAAAAGACAATTATTACGGACAGATAATAAAAGGATAATCAATTATGAATTGGCTTTGGACACATGATGGATGTATTATTGCAGGCTTCAGATAAGATAAACCTTATTGATTCCCCAGAGGGAAATTCAGGTGTCATTATAGCAGCAAGGTTGAGAGTATTCCTATTTAAGTGTCATACATATAACGTAAGCACTTAAAATGTATAAGTGAAATATGCCATTGTCAACATTCCCCCGAAAACGTAAGCATCATTTTAGTTTTGTTTTCCAAATTACTGAAGAGATTCACAACACCTAAATGTTAGAGTATAGGAGGACAAGTGAGAATGCATCATCAACACAATGTGTTGTGTTCATCAATCAGAAACATGTCCCATTTCCTTCTGCTTCTCTCCTAGCTGCGTGACCAGAGAAACCAGAGTTGTCTAACCATGCAAGCGTTCCAGTGAGGTCTTATTTTACTCGACAATTAATTGTCACTCAAATAATTACGATCAACGAATTAATTGTGTCGTTGAACATTTCTGTTTTAGACTTCGCACAGTGCAGATATGACAGATTGTACACACAATGTACAATGTACATATTTAATCAATTAATACTTTCAAAACAAATGAATAGTGGAAATGGCCAATCTACAAGCTCAAAATGTGTCGCACGGCGACACATTTTGAGCTCGTAGATCTGACATTTCCACAATTTTGGAAAATATATGACAATGTTTGAACATGGAACTGACGCAAGATAATTGTCATTATGTGAATTAAATAATTGGTGTAATGACTGTGACAGTGAGTCTGACCAGGACAGGGTCCACGTCCACGCCGCGTCCCTCCAGGTTCTTGCGGACGGTGGTGACCTCGTCGTTGGCCAGGTAGGCCGTGTGGTCCTCGTTGAGCTTCAGCAGACGCTCCAGCTCATTCTTGGTTTCGTTGCGGACGTGCTGTGAGAAAAGGGTCAGGGAGAGGCCAGTGAGGAAGGGTCTACAGGGTGAGAAACCGTAACTGATGTTCTTTCTTGTTTTCTATCAATTACACACCCCACGAAGCCTTGAATTATTCATGGGGATTGTTTTGTTTTTGTCGCATTCCTAAACCAATAATTTGATGACAGGATCATGGCTCAGTAGGAGACTCTTGGAGTCTCTGCTGGTGATCAGATTATTGGCTCAGGAATGCAATAACAAAAACAAAATCCATGACATGGAGGGGTGGGGGGGGGGTTATAATAAGAATATATAGGCCCGAAAGGGCCTTTCTGTGTGGAGTTTGCATGTTCTCCCCGTGGCCTCTAGGGTAGGTACCCTCACAAAAACATGCCGTAATCCTTGTCTCTAAACTACCTCCCCCTGGCTAGCCGGGGCGCCTGATGGAGGGGAAAGGAACAGGTCGGAATAACGTGTTCCTTCCACGCGCTACGTCCAACCAGGGAAACTCTCGACTCTCCCCTGTCAGGTGAAAAGTAGCAGCTTGGACTCCTCATGCATAGAAGGAAGCATGAGGTCAGTCCGCTGCCCCCCCAGTACAGGTTGGCAGAGGAAGTGTAGCGCACAGGATTACATTAGATAATTTACACTGGGTGAAAAAATGGGTTACAAAAATTGTGGGATAAAACATTAAAAAAAAAGAATATATATAGGCCCTAGGCCTATACAGTACATATGCTTATATGTATACGCCAGTGTAATAACTCAGGGTTAGGGTTAGCTCAGAACTTATCGCATGTGATATTACAGGTGAGCTATTCTTTTTTGTTGAAAAATCCAGTGAAAATAACCAATGAATGTACATTACAAGCTGAGAACGCATTGAGTTATAGACAGTGGCAGATGTTTGTGGAGTCCACAGCCTTGAGCTCTGACCTGTTCAGATGTTCTGTTTGTCCAGCCCATCCACCTCTGCTTCCAGTCTGGACCCACCATGTCACCGATCACTGACTCCGCTAGGAGAGGAGGGAGGGACGACCAGAGGAAAGGAGGGAGAGAGGGAGGGACGACCAGAGGAAAGGAGGGAGATGAGAAAAGCCCAGGCACCATTCTGACTCATGAGTTCTCAGTATGTCCATGTATGTACATTTCTTCAGTAATGTATATTCTGTGGTACAACAGAGTTGAGTGACAAAAAGAGCAGCTCTACAACAGTGTTGTTTTCGTCGACTAAAACTAAGACGAAAAATGTTCGTCGACTATCTTTTTCCACTGACGATAACTAAATGGAAACTAAATGAAAACTAAAACCAAGACTAAATATACTGACAATTTCGTCAACAAATAAAAACTAGACTAAAATGTTAGGAAGGGACTAGTGGACAAGAGATCCAGTATAAGTCATTTTACACTTGGTTGCATGCTGAAAATAGCCGATCTATATCGGCTATTTTCAGCAAATGTAAAAACAGTCATTACGACGGCATCAAGGCCCGCCAAAATACATTTTAGTCGACTAAATCACCTGTAGATTTAGTCGACTAAAATCTTATGACATTTAGTCGACTAAAACTAGACTAACAATAAAACATTCCGGGTGACTAAAATGTGACTAAAACGAAATGAAAACTATTCAAAAGACAAAGACTAAAACTAAAATAGAAATTTGCTGCCAAAAACAACACTGCTCTACAAGCTGACAACTGGTCACGATCATAGACTGTAAAAAATATGGACAAAGCGTTCCCCGGGTCTAACATGGACGAAAAATGAAGCCTGTTATTCCTGCACTGTAAGTCGCCATCTTTCTAGATCCGTTTGGGCCCAGCTGGCCATTGGCTGCCCAGACAACGAGGCGGGACTTCCCCCCTTCTTCTCCGTTGGTTTTTATTTTGACTCGAGTGGGTGGGGACTCCCGATCATAGACTGTAACGGTAGCCACACCCCTCAGAACATACGCAACTTTACGGTCATTTATTTTATAAATGGGACCATAATTTTCCAAAAAGAATATTATGACATTAGAAATGAGACTTTAAACTAGTGACTGGAAGCAGAAAGTATTCATAACCATGTTTATTAAGGAAATACAGTCTAGGTGAAGTTGGGCCCAAATACATAGACTTCTATGGGGCTATGGGTTTTTTTGGGTCCAGTGACAGCGCCACAACAGGCCATTATATGAACTTTCAGGAGTTTTAGGCTTCACAAAATATCTGTCTGACTGCCCCCCTGGTCACGATGCATCAACTGGATACACAGGAAGAGGGAAAGTAGTCATTCCACCTACGGTCGTGTTCTCATTCTGAAAGAGGCAGCCATTGCAGAAGACCTTCACTTTGTGAGTTCATCCTTTTTTAATCTATTGTAAACAACTTACAGTATATTGAGGCAAAAAGCAGCAAAGCGTGGGACTCGTACTGTACAAATAGCTTTAGGCTGGGGACAATATAAGGAGGGTCAAGATGAGCGTGTATGAATCCATCACATACTGTCTTTAAGGCGTGACTGCAGTGTTTCCTCCATGAACTGGATGGCTGCGTCCCACTGGGGTTTGTCTGTGATGGAGCGATCCTCTAGGGCATTGTGCTGGATCACCCGCTGAGAGAGAGAGAGAGAGAGAGACACACACACAGAACCTGAAGTTTGTATTTTGTACCATACTGGTCTTATTAACAATAAAATAAAATAAAACACATATACAATGAGATGTCTGTCTACCAACATAATTGCCATCTCATAACTGTTAATAAAGTACCATGTCAGTGTTTATCTCGTCTGGCCCAACGGAAATGAGAAACATCTCCGGTACTCTGAGCGGTTCCCTCCAAATTTAGCCAGTCATATGCTGCCCTTTCCACACTGTGCCACAATTGAATCATGCTCCTAGCTGCATTAGCATACTTTCAATCTGCCATTTTGTTTATTCCTCATCAGACAAATTATATCGGGCTTAGGTGGCTAACTACAAACAACCCTGCCCATTTCTTTCTCTGTGCAGGGTACAGTAATGGATTCCAGCGGACCGTGCTTCAGTGTTGAGATGGCATGTGTGTGTTACTGAGACTAGTGTGTTTACCAGGCTGTCCATGGTCCTCTCGTTAGACTAGTGTGTTTACCAGGCTGTCCATGGTCCTCTCGTTAGACTAGTGTGTTTACCAGGCTGTCCATGGCCCTCTCTTTAGACTAGTGTGTTTACCAGGCTGTCCATGGCCCTCTCTTTAGACTAGTGTGTTTACCAGGCTGTCCATGGTCCTCTCTTTAGACTAGTGTGTTTACCAGGCTGTCCATGGCCCTCTCTTTAGACTAGTGTGTTTACCAGGCTGTCCATGGCCCTCTCTTTAGACTAGTGTGTTTACCAGGCTGTCCATGGCCCTCTCTTTAGACTAGTGTGTTTACCAGGCTGTCCATGGTCCTCTCGTTAGACTAGTGTGTTTACCAGGCTGTCCATGGTCCTCTCTTTAGACTAGTGTGTTTACCAGGCTGTCCATGGTCCTCTCTTTAGACTAACTAGTGTTTACCAGGCTGTCCATGGTCCTCTCTTTAGACTAGTGTGTTTACCAGGCTGTCCATGGTCCTCTCTTTAGACTAGTGTGTTTACCAGGCTGTCCATGGTCCTCTCTTTAGACTAGTGTGTTTACCAGGCTGTCCATGGCCCTCTCTTTAGACTAGTGTGTTTACCAGGCTGTCCATGGTCCTCTCGTTAGACTAGTGTGTTTACCAGGCTGTCCATGGTCCTCTCTTTAGACGAGTGTTTACCAGGCTGTCCATGGCCCTCTCTTTAGACTAGTGTGTTTACCAGGCTGTCCATGGCCCTCTCTTTAGACTAGTGTGTTTACCAGGCTGTCCATGGTCCTCTCTTTAGACTAGTGTGTTTACCAGGCTGTCCATGGTCCTCTCTTTAGACTAGTGTGTTTACCAGGCTGTCCATGGTCCTCTCTTTAGACTAACTAGTGTTTACCAGGCTGTCCATGGTCCTCTCTTTAGACTAGTGTGTTTACCAGGCTGTCCATGGTCCTCTCGTTAGACTAGTGTGTTTACCAGGCTGTCCATGGTCCTCTCGTTAGACTAACTAGTGTTTACCAGGCTGTCCATGGCCCTCTCTTTAGACTAGTGTGTTTACCAGGCTGTCCATGGTCCTCTCGTTAGACTAACTAGTGTTTACCAGGCTGTCCATGGTCCTCTCTTTAGACTAACTAGTGTTTACCAGGCTGTCCATGGCCCTCTCATTAGACTAGTGTGTTTACCAGGCTGTCCATGGTCCTCTCTTTAGACTAGTGTGTTTACCAGGCTGTCCATGGTCCTCTCTTTAGACTAGTGTGTTTACCAGGCTGTCCATGGTCCTCTTGTTAGACTAGTGTGTTTACCAGGCTGTCCATGGTCCTCTCTTTAGACTAGTGTGTTTACCAGGCTGTCCATGGCCCTCTCTTTAGACTAACTAGTGTTTACCAGGCTGTCCATGGTCCTCTCGTTAGACTAGTGTGTTTACCAGGCTGTCCATGGTCCTCTCTTTAGACTAGTGTGTTTACCAGGCTGTCCATGGTCCTCTCTTTAGACTAGTGTGTTTACCAGGCTGTCCATGGTCCTCTCTTTAGACTAGTGTGTTTACCAGGCTGTCCATGGTCCTCTCTTTAGACTAACTAGTGTTTACCAGGCTGTCCATGGCCCTCTCTTTAGACTAACTAGTGTTTACCAGGCTGTCCATGGCCCTCTCTTTAGACTAACTAGTGTTTACCAGGCTGTCCATGGCCCTCTCTTTAGACTAGTGTGTTTACCAGGCTGTCCATGGTCCTCTCGTTAGACTAGTGTGTTTACCAGGCTGTCCATGGTCCTCTCTTTAGACTAGTGTGTTTACCAGGCTGTCCATGGTCCTCTCTTTAGACTAACTAGTGTTTACCAGGCTGTCCATGGTCCTCTCTTTAGACTAGTGTGTTTACCAGGCTGTCCATGGTCCTCTCTTTAGACTAGTGTGTTTACCAGGCTGTCCATGGTCCTCTCTTTAGACTAGTGTGTTTACCAGGCTGTCCATGGCCCTCTCTTTAGACTAGTGTGTTTACCAGGCTGTCCATGGTCCTCTCGTTAGACTAGTGTGTTTACCAGGCTGTCCATGGTCCTCTCTTTAGACGAGTGTTTACCAGGCTGTCCATGGCCCTCTCTTTAGACTAGTGTGTTTACCAGGCTGTCCATGGCCCTCTCTTTAGACTAGTGTGTTTACCAGGCTGTCCATGGTCCTCTCTTTAGACTAGTGTGTTTACCAGGCTGTCCATGGTCCTCTCTTTAGACTAGTGTGTTTACCAGGCTGTCCATGGTCCTCTCTTTAGACTAACTAGTGTTTACCAGGCTGTCCATGGTCCTCTCTTTAGACTAGTGTGTTTACCAGGCTGTCCATGGTCCTCTCGTTAGACTAGTGTGTTTACCAGGCTGTCCATGGTCCTCTCGTTAGACTAACTAGTGTTTACCAGGCTGTCCATGGCCCTCTCTTTAGACTAGTGTGTTTACCAGGCTGTCCATGGTCCTCTCGTTAGACTAACTAGTGTTTACCAGGCTGTCCATGGTCCTCTCTTTAGACTAACTAGTGTTTACCAGGCTGTCCATGGCCCTCTCATTAGACTAGTGTGTTTACCAGGCTGTCCATGGTCCTCTCTTTAGACTAGTGTGTTTACCAGGCTGTCCATGGTCCTCTCTTTAGACTAGTGTGTTTACCAGGCTGTCCATGGTCCTCTTGTTAGACTAGTGTGTTTACCAGGCTGTCCATGGTCCTCTCTTTAGACTAGTGTGTTTACCAGGCTGTCCATGGCCCTCTCTTTAGACTAACTAGTGTTTACCAGGCTGTCCATGGTCCTCTCGTTAGACTAGTGTGTTTACCAGGCTGTCCATGGTCCTCTCTTTAGACTAGTGTGTTTACCAGGCTGTCCATGGTCCTCTCTTTAGACTAGTGTGTTTACCAGGCTGTCCATGGTCCTCTCTTTAGACTAGTGTGTTTACCAGGCTGTCCATGGTCCTCTCTTTAGACTAACTAGTGTTTACCAGGCTGTCCATGGCCCTCTCTTTAGACTAACTAGTGTTTACCAGGCTGTCCATGGCCCTCTCGTTAGACTAACTAGTGTTTACCAGGCTGTCCATGGTCCTCTCGTTAGACTAGTGCGTTTACCAGGCTGTCCATGGTCCTCTCTTTAGACTAGTGTGTTTACCAGGCTGTCCATGGCCCTCTCTTTAGACTAGTGTGTTTACCAGGCTGTCCATGGTCCTCTCTTTAGACTAGTGTGTTTACCAGGCTGTCCATGGTCCTCTCTTTAGACTAGTGCGTTTACCAGGCTGTCCATGGCCCTCTCTTTAGACTAGTGTGTTTACCAGGCTGTCCATGGTCCTCTCTTTAGACTAGTGTGTTTACCAGGCTGTCCATGGTCCTCTCTTTAGACTAGTGTGTTTACCAGGCTGTCCATGGTCCTCTCGTTAGACTAACTAGTGTTTACCAGGCTGTCCATGGCCCTCTCTTTAGACTAACTAGTGTTTACCAGGCTGTCCATGGCCCTCTCGTTAGACTAACTAGTGTTTACCAGGCTGTCCATGGTCCTCTCGTTAGACTAGTGCGTTTACCAGGCTGTCCATGGCCCTCTCTTTAGACTAGTGTGTTTACCAGGCTGTCCATGGCCCTCTCGTTCCACTGATGTCTCTTGACGCTCTCGTCCTTCACGGCTTCCTTCAGCTTGTCAAAGATGTCGTCCTGGTCTTTGCCTTTGTACTCTGCCATGAAGCGTGCAAACTCCTCCTGCAGCGTCTCCCAGGCGACCTGGAGGAGAACGTGGCAGAAAGAATATGATCACCTCACCACAAAAAAACTCAACTCAGTTTGAGTTAGGATTTGATCAGTTTAATACGGTACTTAACCAATTAAAACCGGGATTGGCATTATCGTGTCATTTTAGATGTTTGCGTTATTGCTATTCAAAAATAGCAGATGTACAAGCTCACAGTACAAGCTGTACAAGCTCACACTGTGACTTTGTACATCTGCTATTTTGTAACAAACTTTTGGAACAGTTTTGAAAAATCCTGAAAGTGAGAGAACTGCTGATTTTGAAGGCATTTGTAGAAGCGGCCTCAGGTCTTAACCCATTCTGACCGGGCACCCATTTTGGTGTTGGCATCATGTTATGCTTTAGCTATTGAAAAATAGCAGATCTACAAGCTCATATCGCGCCACCGAGTGGCGCGATACGAGCTTGTAGGTCTGCTATTTTTTTTTAAATCGAAGAACGACTGACATTTTTAGAATCTGATCTCAGGTCAGAATGGGTTAATCAGACCAGTGTGTGTCCAGTGGAAACCTCGTGTGAATCTGATCTCAGGTCAGACTCAGAATGGGTTAATGGTCTAAACAGACAGACGGGTCACTGCGCTACAGTACCTCCAGGGCCTTGTGGGGCAGCTGCTTATCCGTCCACTGTTTGAGCTTGATGTCCACGGTGGTGTTGAAGGTGCCCGAGTTCTGGGTTTGCGCGGCGGGAAGGTAGATGTTCTCGATCACGTGAGTGGACACGCGCTCCCACAGCTTCTTCTGCAAGATGGCCTCCCTGGGGGAAGACGGGGAGGTCAAAGGTCATGTGACATTGAATGAAGACGCTAGACAGAGAGAGTTTATCTTCCCAAAAATAAATGTGACTGACTGTATCTATCTATCCATAACACGTTCTTATAATAATACATACATAGTACACTGCTAGTGATGACACTCTCCAATCACACAAGTTTGAACCGCAGCAAATTAGGAAGTGTGGTTTTGGATACAATCTCTTGGATACATTTTGTTGTTATTTTGGCCCTGCTCTCTAACAAGCAAACAGGTGAAAGTGCATCCAGAGAGAGGCTTCCAGCTGTCTGCATTCCTTCCCTTCCCTTCCCACTAAGTGATCCTGAGGGGGAAAGCAGAACAATGAGGAGAACAGGCGAGCGCGGGCCATTGGATCGCTCTCCCCGCTATCGAGTTGCTTTCAGTCCCGTACGTACAGTGAGAATGCACTTGACTGTAGTTTCCCGATACGCTCCCCGGCATGAGGCCGTTATATCCTGGAGCTAACAGCGTCCCCCCCGCCCGCCGTCCCGACCGCAGAGAGGCCCATGTGACAATGGGACAAAACCATCGCCGGCCCCCTTCGGGACAGGGGAGGGCTGTTAAGCCACTCTGACCTGAGATCAGATTCATACGAGGTTTCCGCCGGACACACACTGGTCTGATGAACCCATTCTGACCTGAGATCAGATTCTAAAAATGTCAGTCGCTCTTCGATTTTTCAAAAATAGCAGACCTACAAGCTCGTATCGCGCCACTCGGTGGCGCGATATGAGCTTGTAGATCTGCTATTTTTAAATAGCTAAAGCATAACATGATGCTGACACCAAAATGGGTGCCCGGTCAGAATGGTTTAAGCCACTCTGACCTGAGATCAGATTCTAAAAACGTCTTCTGCATCCTGACAGTTTTCTGAAAAAGCTACGTTTCTATGACAGTCGTTCTTCGATTTATCAAAAATAGCAGACCTACAATCTCGTAGCGTGCCACCCGGTGGCGCGCTATGAGCTTGTAGATCTGCTATTTTTCAATAGCTATAAAGCATAACATAATGCAAAACACCAAAAGGGGGTTCCCGCACAAAAAGGGTTAAGCGCCCTTTGCTCATTTATCATAAACGCACGCTCATATTTCATCCGAGCTCGTCCTCCTCCTTTTGTTCGGGGGGCCGGCGCTCCTTTTTGCCATCGATGGCTGCTAACTATGATAGCGCTGGTCGGGGCCGGCTAACAGGGCCACCCCCTGTCCCATCTCTGTGAGCCATTCATCAGAGCATTGATCCAGCAGACCTGATGGCACGCACACTGGGGACGCTCACAACACAGCGCATTCATCTCATTTAGACCCCCTGCCCCACAGGGGGGTTGTGGGGCTCATACCTATACACCCGTGTGTGTGTGTGTGTGTGTGTGTGTGTGTGTGTGTGTGTGTGTGTGTGTGTGTGTGGGTGTGTGTGTGTGTGTTTATTTCAACCTCCACCAATTAATAGTACGTATGGCTCCAGAACTGTTATGCAACGTTAAGTAGTTCCATCTTAATTATTGACTTTTAACCCATTGTGACCGGGCACCCATTTTGGTGTCAGCATCATGTTATGCTTTAGCTATTTAAAAATAGCAGATCTACAAGCTCATAGCGCGCCACCGAGTGGCGCGATACGAGCTTGTAGGTCTGCTATTTTTTGAAAAATCGAAGAACGACTGACATTTTTAGAATCTGATCTCAGCCTCAGGTCAGAATGGGTTCATCAGACCAGTGTGTGTCCAGTGGCAACCTCGTATGAATCTGATCTCAGGTCAGAATGGGTTAATACAAACACTGTTTTATGCATTTGTTGTCTACTGTATCGTATAGCGTCTAATGCCAAACTCGCCATGCCATTCTTTACAACGTTCCTGTTACAGTAGCCGTGTGTCCGCCGTCTCCGACGCATAATTATTCGACGCATTAAACTCACCATAGATGTGTCTGTCTGGGGGACGCATGATATTTCACCCCAAATCTACTGGAGAATCACCATTTTGTGTTGGCGTCCGCACAGCTCTGAGTATGAATGGACTACCAAATGTATTCGCTATGCGTGTACATTTACAACCACAAACCTCCACTTCAAAACAACGCATCAGTTCCGCCCGACATGCTCTGTAATGTGTGTGTGTGTGTGTGTGAGAGACACTTGTTTTACAGAATTCACTCCCAATCTTCCGCCGTAGTCTGAAAACCCACCTTTTTAGACTCCATCATGGCCCATAGCACTTACCCTACCCCCTTAGATAGCATTTCGGTAGACTTAGATAGCATCTGATACAGACTTATAGCATGTTATGTAGACGGCACTATAATTGCATTGTATATAGTCATAGCACGCCATAGTACATATGTATAGCATAGTAGTATATATATATATATATAGTTTATATGTATAGTCTCATAATATAGATATTCCACTGTTACTTTCTTAGCTTACGCATGTTTTATGATAAATGCTTTTGTGATGTATTCCCATGCTTTTGTTCTTGATTATTGTAAGTCGCTCTGGATTAAGAGCGTCTGCTAAATGCCTAAATTGTAAATTGATTACATCCAAACTTATGAAATATCAGCTTCTGGTGGAACGTATTATGGCCTTGGGAATATAACTGTCAACTTATTGTCCTTGTATTTGGAAGTCTGGGCCATGTCCATAAACTTGTGCTCAGGGGTCTGCAATTGGGTGGATTTCAAAAGACAAATGCAAAAAAAGTAAATACTGTTCTTTCTCAGCTACTATGGGCAGTCTGTCTAACTAGAGAAGGCGTTGTTTAATTTATCCCTAAGTGGCTTTAAAAAAACCCCAAAACAAACATCCTGTCTAGTAGTGTCAAGTAATGGTATGTCATCAATGTGCTATATATTTGTTTTTTCTTTTCCCTCTGTGTGTTAAAGGGACACTTCACCCTTTTTGCAGAAAAATATATGTTAATGACGTTTAGAAGCTTTAGATCACTTTCCTGGGGGTATTTATGTGTGTAATATGTGGTTTTAGTTATTTTAGATTGTAGCAGTGAGCCTGTTGTCTCTGATGTCATGGACACTGGTCTCACTACCTTCCTGGACTACAATTCCCATAATTCTTTGGTGCACTGCTCCTCCTTGTGGATAGGGGGAGAGCTGTCTTACTGAGACAACATGTAGTCCAGGAAGGAAGTGAGCCCAGTGTCCATGACATCAGAGACAACAGGCTCACTGCTACAATCTAAAATATCTAAAACCACATATTACACACATAAATACCCCCAGGAAAGTGTTCTAAAGCTTCTAAACGTCATTAACATATATTTTTTTTGCAAAAAGGGTGAAGTGTCCCTTTAAGCATGTGCAGCAGTTATATCTGGTTGGACCATATAATGTAACCTAATTCTGATCAGTGTGTGTGTGTGTGTGTGTGTGTGTGTGTGTGTGTGTGCTCAGCTGAGAGCAAGGTGTAACTGAGAGCGCGGAGTGGTTTCATGCCATCATACTGTACCTACTGTACAACAAGTACAGTAGCAATTAGGCATAAGAAAGACGGGAGACATTGTCAATAAACAGACTACTTCAGAAAACATGCATCCTTGGTTGCAACTTGACAATATAGCGTCTGATAGAGATATAATATCTGCATTAATAAACACAATTTATGACCACCTGAGCAGCCACCTACTGGGTGAAGCTGAAACTGAATTCCCCCTGCTGGATTAACAGACCGCCCCCCCCCAGACACCCCCTACAGAGGCAATGAATCAAACATTGCAATGAGCCTTAAATCCAAGATGAGCGTCACCATTTCCCAGCAGCATGCAGTAAGGAGTAAGGGTCAACAATCACAGTGTCCAGATAATAAATGACACGAACAAGAGACACGTACAAAGAACAAAAGACTGAAGACAGAACTTACCAGTGTTTTGGAGTCACTTGACTCAAACTAATGACCTCATCCAGGATTTCGTTTTTGGCCTTTTCAAAGAGTTCATTCTGCAAAAGAAATTAAGGCACTTTTACGCCTCATATCAACACATTCCCGCTATGATTAATTCATCGTTTAATTTTTTAAGTGTCTCATTTTGAGGACAAAAATGGCTATAAATCACAGCCATCAGTGGCCATCAAGGTGTGTTATGTGTGAGATATATATATGTGTATTAACCCCTACGTTAAAGGTAGCTTAAAGGTAGCGTCAAGGCCTGCCAAAACACATTTTAGTCGACTAAAATCTTGTGATATTTATTAGACTAAAACTAGACTAACACGTGACTAAAATGTGACTAAAACTAAATGAAAACTATTCAAGAGACTATATTATGACTAAAACTAAAATCAAAATGTGCTGTCAAAATCAACCCTGGTGTTCACTGTTCAGTGATGGTTGGTGCGTGTGGCTTTAAAAAAAAGGCTTCTAAATCATACATTTCTTCTGAAAAACCCATGTTTCTATGTCAGTGGTGCTCAACCTTTTCCCATTTCAAGGACCCCCAGAATTATCTCTATTGGGCCACGGACCCCCATCTCAAAATATGTAGTTCCAGGGACCCCCCCCAGAAGCCAATAGTTCGCTCTGAAATATATATTCAAAGATTTGCGCCACATTTTAACGATTTTTCAAAAATAGCAGACCTCCAAGCTCGCTATGAGCTTGTAGATCTGCTATTTTTTTATGCTTAACCCATTCTGACCGGGCACCCATTTTGGTGTTAGCATCATGTTATGCTTTAGCTATTTAAAAATAGCAGATCTACAAGCTCATATCGCGCCACCGAGTGGCGCGATATGAGCTTGTAGGTCTGCTATTTTTGAAAAATCGAAGAGCGACTGACATTTTTAGAATCTGATCTCAGGTCAGAATGGGTTCATCAGACCAGTGTGTGTCCGGCGGAAACCTCGTATGAATCTGATCTCAGGTCAGAATGGGTTAAACACACCAAAAGGGGTTCCTGCTCAGATGGGTTAATTTGCAGGTGTTTCTCACCCTGTCCAGCTCCCTCAGACGGGGATAGTTGTTCTTCCATTCCGTCTCCAGGTTGAAGCGGGACGCTGAGGGGAGGGCCAGATGATAATGGGAATAAATAAATAAATGGGAATACCGGAACTGGAGTGGCTCCATCATATCAAAGTACTACAGTTAGACATGTTGGTATACTATAGCACGTTTATTGAATGGTGACGGTGTTATTAGGTAATTAATACTCATAATTACCTACTGGTAATAACAAAACATGAATGATATTTTAAAACAAATCGACCGGGCTGGGCCTGGTTGCACCAGCTGATCGTAAATCTTGTTTGTTTGTGTGTAAAGTCCTCACTACAATAGTAAGATCTAGCTGGTATTATTAGTACAGTGCTTTGAGGGGCTGATGAATTGCCAACATTAATTTTACCACCTGAATCCTGGCGTTCCAATTCTGGTACAGTAGTACGAATATCATATCTACTGCCATCTGGTCAGAGGGAGAAGAGGTAGGAGAAGGAAAGAGGACTGCAGTGATGCATTTAACAAAAGTCCCTGATCTGGCCATGTCATAATGGGCACTCTGAGGATGAGTAAAGGTCCCTGGGGGACTCCGGTCAACCATACTCTAAGTGTATAGGCTGTGTCTCAGGAGGTAGAGCAGGTCGTCCAATGATCCCTGGGTCGGCGGTTCGAATCCCGGCTCCTCCTCCTGTCCACATGTCGAAGTGTCCTTGGGCAAGACACTGAACCCTACATTGCCTCCAATGAGTCGGTCGGTGTGAGCTCGCCACCATTGGTGTGTGAATGTGGGAACTGAGGACGCTGGCTTCACCTCCAAATGTATGAATGAATGAACCATTGTAAAGCGCTTTGAGCACTTGGAAAAGCGCTATAAAAATGAAATTCGTCATTGGGTTTAACAACCCATTAAGACCTGAGGCCGATTCTACAAATGCCTTCTAAATCATAGTTCTCACCCTTGCAAGACTTTTCAAAATGTTCAGAAATAGCATGTATGTACAAGCAGCGCAAGCTTGTATAATTTTTTAATGGCCAACACCAAAATCTAAAATGACGTCGTCCGTGGGTCATTCCCAGGTTCTAATGGGTTAAGTGGTTAATCACCAGACAGGAACCTGGTTGTGGCCAGGTGGTGGTTTCAGACTATTTATCATATCCTGATGAAACGCATCATCTGTGTGTTTTTACTATTGCTTTCTTACCTTTGACGCTACGCTTCACCAAACTAACACACCCATAACGACCCGCTGTGTGCGCAGAGACATAGAGACAGGGCCTGCTTTGTCTTATAAGCTGGGCTGATATAAAGGCAGCTTTCAAACTGCTAATGATGCCCATCGTTTAATAAAAGTGGGCGAGGACATCACACACACACACACACACACACAGACACACACACACACAACTGGTCCCAGAGAAGGAGGGGATGGCGCCGATCACACAATCATAATCAATAGCAGCATTTAATAGTCACACATGTATACACATGCAGCACATTATCCAAATTACATGTGCGCACGCACGCACACACACACACACACACACACACACACACACACACACACACACACACACACACACACACACACACACACACACACACACACACACACACACACACACACACACACACACACACACACACACACACACACACACACACACAGCTAGTGGGCCTACTGCCCCCATGCTCATTGGAGTTTAGGCTAATTGCTGGGTTACAGGGCCACATTGGCGCCAGACTGAGACTGGGGGCCGATGGCGGTGCAGGTTTTATTTTTTATTTTTTTGACAGGCAGTGGATCGATGCACTGCACAATTGACCACGGGGACCAGTAAGTAACTCTGGCCATAAATCTCCTCTAGCGTTGGGGGCCAGAGGCTGGTGGCTGTCAGGGCTAATTGTGGTTTGGGAGGCAGAGCGGAAACGAGAGGGGAGAAGTGTGGCAGGGAGGACCGACCCCTAGGTCTGGGAGAGACAGACACGGTTCAGTGGCTCTAGGATGGGATGTACCCCCAATATTTGACACAGACTTATAGCATGTTATGTAGACAGCACTATAATTGTATTGTATATAGTCATAGCACGCCATAGTACATATGTATAGCATAGTAGTAAATATGTATAGTTTATATGTATAGTGTATGTATAGTTTCATTATATAGATATTCCACTGTTACTTCTTAGCTTACGCATGTTTCATGATAAATGCTTTTATGTGATGTATTCCCATGCTTTTGTTCTTGCTTAAATGTAAGTCGCTCTGGATTAAGAGCGTCTGCTAAATGCCTAAATTGTAAATTGTAATACTGACAGCGTTGAGAGGTTGAGAGAAAGAAGACTCCACTTTGCTGGACACTGGCACAGAGCAAAAGACCAGGTCATTTCGGATATTCTTCTGTGGAGACTACCCTGCCCGTCAAGAGGAACAAGACCTCTCACATTTCCAGACGTTCTGAGTAGGGACACAGGACTGACTGTGAATGAACTTGGTGTGGCGATGAGCAACAGAGACCAGTGGAAGCAGCTCGTGTCGCAGATCTGGAGGGCACTCAAAGGATGATGATGATGATGATGATCTTTGTACTTCATGGTTAAAGCACGACACTACTACAACGTCCAGGATTAGAGATTCTATTCCGTCTACAATACATCGATGGGGAGCAGTGCTAATTTTGACAGCCATTTAGTTTTAGTTCTATTTTAGTCATCTGAAATCGTTTAGTCTTAAATCTAGTTTTAGGGCCAAATGTTTAAATTGTTGCATTTTGGTCCGTTTAGCGTTTAGCGGACATCACACACACACACACACACACACACACACACACACACACACACACACACACACACACACACACACACACACACACACACACACACACCTTTGTTACGTGAACCAACCAGGCGCATGCTTAAAAAGCATGCTTAAAAATAACTTTTTTTTGTGGAATGCCCTGACTTCCTCCCTCAAAGAATGCAAATTTAAAACAGGCCTGAAAATCCACCTTTCATCATGCCAAAGGGAGAGGAAATGATTACCCCCCCTAAAGGTGGCCTTACACTAGCCGATAATCGGGCATTTTTGACACTCGGGGGTGCCCGACTCAATCGGGAGCGATTCTCGGACATAAATAAATTATCGTCTAGTGTGAGTGTATAAAAGATCCAATCGTAATCCCCCCGCTCACAGCCCGATCAACATCAAGAATGTTTGATATCCACTCGCTCGGGGGCCGAGAATCCTTCAGTTTGAGGTGCGCCCGAGTTTTTAAATCGTGTAGTGTGTGCTGTATAACATAATCGGATAAAATAATCGGGCCCGATTATCCTGTAGTGTGTGGTGCTATCAGATTTCAGATTGAACAACACTCATTCACACACTGACGCCAGCCATGCAAGGCACCGATAAACCTGCTCACCGGGCCACCGGCACCCGTTAGAGGTTCAGTGGCTTGTTGCTCAAGGACACTTTAGATCAGTTAGAGGTTCAGTGGCTTGTTGCTCAAGGACACTTTAGACCCGTTAGAGGTTCAGTGGCTTGTTGCTCAAGGACACTTTAGACCAGTTAGAGGTTCAGACCCGTTAGAGGTTCAGTGGCTTGTTGCTCAAGGACACTTTAGACCAGTTAGAGGTTCAGTGGCTTGTTGCTCAAGGACACTTTAGACCAGTTAGAGGTTCAGTGGCTTGTTGCTCAAGGACACTTTAGACCAGTTAGAGGTTCAGTGGCTTGTTGCTCAAGGACACTTTAGACTCCGTGGAGTGGAGATTGACAGACAGACTCAACGAGGTGTGGGTGGGGTCGTACCTTTGAAGGCGTCGGCCTGCTGTTCCACAGACTCTCTGACCATCTTCCAGAAGCAGTCGGACACCGCCAGACTCAGATTCTTAGTGGTCACCTGATGGGGCTTCAACATGCCATCCCTGGAAATAGTCATAAATACAAAATAAGTAATAATACTAACTTATACAAATACAATTAATCTAATTAAAACACATTGTATTCAATATTACTACTACTATTATTATATCTTGAAAATATAAAAAGGTGTCAAATGAAAATCACAATACATTTGCAGAAAAATAAGAAAGAATCTTTCTTGCCAAATGCATTACTTCACAATGTCCAAACATGAAAAGACATCTTGAAATGTAGTAAGTAGCCTTGCCGAGCCATGAGGCCCATAGGGCAGGAGCCTATCTCCTGTTTCTGTAGCCATGAGGCCCATAGGGCAGGAGCCTATCTCCTGTTTCTGTAGCCATGAGGCCCATAGGGCAGGAGCCTATCTCCTGTTTCTGTAGCCATGAGGCCCATAGGGCAGGAGCCTATCTCCTGTTTCTGTAGCCATGAGGCCCATAGGTCAGGAGCCTATCTCCTGTTTCTGTAGCCATGAGGCCCATAGGGGCAGGAGCCTATCTCCTGTTTCTGTAGCCATGAGGCCCATAGGGCAGGAGTCTATCTCCTGTTTCTGTAGCCATGAGGCCCATAGGGCAGGAGTCTATCTCCTGTTTCTGTAGCCATGAGGCCCATAGGGCAGGAGTCTATCTCCTGTTTCTGTAGCCATGAGGCCCATAGGGCAGGAGTCTATCTCCTGTTTCTGTAGCCATGAGGCCCATAGGGCAGGAGTCTATCTCCTGTTTCTGTAGTCATGAGGCCCATAGGGCAGGAGTCTATCTCCTGTTTCTGTAGCCATGAGGCCCATAGGGCAGGAGTCTATCTCCTGTTTCTGTAGCCATGAGGCCCATAGGGCAGGAGTCTATCTCCTGTTTCTGTAGCCATGAGGCCCATAGGGCAGGAGTCTATCTCCTGTTTCTGTAGCCATGAGGCCCATAGGGGCAGGAGCCTATCTCCTGTTTCTGTAGCCATGAGGCCCATAGGGGCAGGAGCCTATCTCCTGTTTCTGTAGCCATGAGGCCCATAGGGCAGGAGCCTATCTCCTGTTTCTGTAGCCATGAGGCCCATAGGGGGCAGGAGCCTATCTCCTGTTTCTGTAGCCATGAGGCCCATAGGGGCAGGAGCCTATCTCCTGTTTCTGTAGCCATGAGGCCCATAGGGCAGGAGCCTATCTCCTGTTTCTGTAGCCATGAGGCCCACAGGGCAGGAGCCTATCTCCTGTTTCTGTAGCCATGAGGCCCATAGGGCAGGAGCCTATCTCCTGTTTCTGTAGCCATGAGGCCCATAGGGGCAGGAGCCTATCTCCTGTTTCTGTAGCGTGAGGCAGCTTGATGTACAAGTACATGTACTTGGACATGACGCTAGTATGTCGCAGGGACTTACCCCCAATGCAACCCTTGATGCAGAGTGTCAAGCAGGGAGGCATTGGGTCCCATTATTTAGACCCCAAACCTCTCAGTCTCAGGGCGGACACTGTAACCACAAAGGCCACTGAGCTGATCTTGAGATGTACTGTACCTCAATAGTCTTGAGTTCTGGAAGAAGTCCTCCTCGTAGTCTTTGATGGAGTCTATGCTTTCTCCACTGCTACCTGGACAAGAGAAGACCACAACACTGGTCAATGTCACACCCGAGTTACGCTGCATCCACAAGCTCTAGAGCAGTGTTGATTTCGTCGACTAAAACTAAGACAAAAAATGTTCGTTGACTAACCTTTTTTCACTGACGAAAACTAAATGGAAACTAAGCTATGATGACTAAAACTAAGACTAAATATACTGACAATTTCGTCAACAAATAAAAACTAGACTAAAATGTTAGGAAGGGACTAGTGAACAAGAGATCCAGTATACGTCATTTTACACTTGGTTGCATGCTGAAAATAGCAGATCTGCAAGCTCACAACTCGCCGTGCTGCAACGCATTGTGGGCTTGTAGATCGGCTATTTTCATTACATGTAAAATCAGCCATTACAACGCCATCAAGGCCCGCCAAAACACATTTTAGTCGACTAAATCAACTGTACATTTAGTCGACTAATACTAGACTAACACTAAAACATTCCAGGTGACTAAAATGTGACTAAAACTAAATGAAAGCCATTCAAGAGACTATGACTAAAACTAAAATCAAAATTTGCTGCCAAAAACAACATTGCTCTCGAGCATGTCGATCTGCTACTTAAAAAAAAAAAAAAAACACAAGAAGTTAGAGATAAGAAGTTGTCTTAAGTTCCTCTCTCGAAGAGAGTCATATGGGGTGCCGCCACCTGGTGGCGCAAAAGCACAGAAACTCTGCATGTACTCACGAACAATTCCATTGGATCGTGAACGTGAAGCTCACGGTGACCTCCCTAACCCCACCCACTCGGTATAAAACCGGGGGTTGGTCCCATGAGCGTCATTCCTCTACCTTTCTGCCGCAGATGCCAGATCGCTCTGACAAAGAATTCACCACCGGCTGTTGAAACTGTTTTCCCTAGAACGGACGAGTTTTTCTCATACTTGTACCTGGAAATTCGCAGCCCCTGCGAGGTGTTTTTCACTCACGAACGTTGCAGAAAAGTTCTCTCCAGCAGTAAGTCCTTTACACGGACAATAAAACACAAGTGTGCAGTCACGCGGCTTGTCGTTTAGTCCTTCTCTTCTACTAGCTTTGCGCCTTAGCACTCAGCTAGCTTACTGCTTCGCTTGGTCTACAGTTAGCTGCCACGTTCAGGGTTGCTGCTAGCTTAGCCTCCCTAGTGCTACTAGCTTTCAGCTTCCCTCATTAGCGAGTCCGCTGCTTAAAGCGTAGCCGTCAGGCACGTTTTTCCCCTTCGTCTACGCTAGCTACGTCCCGCCGTTAGCCCTCAGCCTACCGGCGAGGTGCTGACCAGCTACTAGCTAGACCCACGGCCCATAGCTACACGCTTCGTCTACGCTACCTGCGTAGCTATACGCTAGCTACGTCCAGCCGTTAGCCCTAGGCCTACCGGCGAGGCGCTAACCAGCTATTAGCTAGACCCACGGCCCGCAGCCACACGCTACGTCCCGTTTTTTTTAGCCTTCAGCCTTCCGGCGTCGCGCTAACTAGCCACATCCTCGCTAACCTCCAAGCTATCTTCAGCCGTTAGGCGTTGATTTAGCGTCGCCATCGTATCTTACGTAACTTACGTAAGTTACGTAGTTTACGGCCCGCTCTTAGCCTTCAGCCTTCCGGCGTCGCGCTAACTAGCCACAGCCTCGCTAACTTTCAAGCTATCTTCAGCCGTTAGGCGTTGATTTAGCGTCTCCAGCGTGCCTTACAACGCTGACTTGACGTCCAGCCGAACGGCGCCGTCAACTAGCATTCTCCGAGCGTAAGTTACGTAAGTTACGTAGTTTACCGCCCGCAGCTACATGCTACCTCCCGCTCTTAGCCTTCAGCCTTCCGGCGTCGCGCTAACTAGCTACAGCCTCGCTACCCTCCGAGCTATCTTCAGCCGTTAGGCGTTGATTTGGCTTCACCATCGTATCTCACAACGCTAGCTTGACGTCCAGCCGAACGGCGCCGTTAGCTAGCATTCTCCGAGCGTACGTTGGTTACGTAAGTAGGTTACGAGAGTTACGTAAGTTACGTTCCATAACCCTGGTTTTTTGAGTTAATTTTTTAATTTTTATTAAATCAACTCCATCGCACACCATGGCCACCGGTGGTGACGACAGTGACTTCGACCCCCCCCCCCCATGGAACCAAAGAGTTGCTTCAGACATGGCTGTCTCTACCTCCTCTCCCAGACAGACACACATGCACTGTGCATGTTTTGTCTTTGTCTTCCACACATCAGAGATGCCTTGAGAACACACCACAGTTTCACAACGTGGTTTTCTCTGTTTGGACAGCTGATCTTCAGTGGAGCACCACGAGTCCTACTCTTTCTACTCCACCACCACTTTACTTTTACCCTGTTTTGTGAGTTACAGACAGTTTTCCTCACAACATTTTTGTTATATTATATATTATTATTATATAATGATATTATATTATAACTTAAAAGAGAAGTGCTTCTACAAGCTCTTGGACTGCTGGTTCCTCCTTCAAGCTGCACCAACACCCAAGACGACCTGCAGGGGTGACAACAGCCCTCCCGGGTTCCCCGAGGAGGAACGCCACCTGGGGTCTAGACCCATGCTAGAGCATGGGTCTAAAGCATGCTCGCCAGGCTTTCGAGACCCCTGGTCTCTCCCCCTGCTGCTTCTGTTGCAGACAGGGAGACAGACTGACGCATCTCACGCGTCAAGAGTCACCAAGACAGGTCCCTGGTCGACACCTCCGAGCCCTGCTGTCCCGACCAGCCCCAAACCTCGAGGTCTAGGCCCAACGCCTCGTCCTCTCTCTCCAGACCCCTCAACCTTGACGCGTCTCAGAGACACCATGGCGAGTCCTTCCTCGGCTCCTCCCCTGCCAGGAAGGCGACTCGGACCGCCAACAACAAGCTCCACACGCTCTTCACCACACTGGTGAACAGGCCTGTGGAGCCAGACCCAAGACATCAGCCAGGTCTCGCCGGCTGGCTCTGGGTGCTGCTCTCCCTCCAGCGGGATCTCGTCGGCCCACCAACGAGGCTCCCCCGATCCGGGTGGTTGCGACGACGGGATGTCGGATGCAGTCCTAGGCCTCCACCGACAACTACCGCTACTACTACTTCACGCAGCGGCCAGACGCACAAGTCTCACTCGACGTGGTTCCCCAGCGACCCTCGACTACCGACTGCTTCCCTCAACATTACAGGTATGTACATTGTGAAGCTAGGTTTGTTTAGCTGTTTAGCTAACCTTTTCGAGGTCGGGAGTAGCAACCTCGTTGGATGGCCGATGCCACCCTAGCATGCTTAGCATTCTAGATAGGCTGCTTTCAAGGTGGACGATGGACAACGAGCTCCTCCAAGAGCTCCCTCCGTGGACGTGAGGGACAAATGTCCCCCACGCCCCACTGACCAACGCCGCCGCCCTCCAGCAGCCGCGGCCGGCACTAGGGAGGGCCACGCCAGCCTGGCCGCCAAGAAGATGTATGCCCTTGCTGCTGCACAGGGCAAACATCTCAACGCCGCTTCACTGCTCCAAGGATCTCTCACAGCCATCTTCGCGGGTATGGGGGCTGTCCCCTCCCGCGATGAGGTGACGGAGATGAAACGACGGCAAGGCTCAGCAGAAGTAGTGACACTTCCTGCCTCCCGGGGGAGACGCACCCTGACGTCTTCCCCCATCCCCCCCGCCTCAGGGCTTGCACTGGGCGTAGTAGTCTCGAACTGCACTCCCGAGCCGCCCCACAAGAGGTTGAGGCTCATGGCACGGGTTCCCGCCACGTACGGGCCCGTGACCAAGCCACACAAGTCTGCACTAAATGCACATGTTTCTGTATGTTTCTCCATAATAAGGGCACTGCCCAAAACAATAAGAAAACAACAAGAACACCAATGTCGGGGGACCATGAACCCTCTGTCAGGGGCAACCCACGGGCTGGCCACTGCAGAGGGGCGGGGCATGAAACTGGTGGCGTACTCAAACGCCACTGGGGAGACGGGTCATGCCAAAATTTTTCTCTGGTCTGAGGGTGGACCACCCTTTAACCAGGCGCATTGCATAGTGGGAACGCCACGGCGCGTCACCATGGGTTCTGCGCACCTTAGCGAAGGGTTACAGACTCCAGTTCGCTATGAGACCCACCGCGTTCGGAGAGGTCATCTTCACCGAAGCACGGGGTCAAGCTGGCCATATACTCCAACAGGAGACGATAACTCTAGTGGAGAAGAAGGCCGTCAGAGGTGCCCCTCAGCCAGAACCGCAACGGTTTCTACTCGGGGGACCATGAACCCTCTGTCAGGGGTAACCCACGGGCTGCCCACTGCAGAGGGGCGGGGCATGAAGCCGGTGGCGTGCTCAAACGCCACTGGGGAGACGGGTCATGCCGAAAATGTCTCTGGTCTGGGGGTGGACCACCCTTTAACCAGGTACATTGCACAGTGGGAACGCCACGGCGCGTCACCATAGGTTCTGCACACCTTAGCGAAGGGTTACAGACTCCAGTTCGCTATGAGACCCCCCATGTTCGGCGAGGTCATCTTCACCGAAGCACGGGGTCAAGCTGGCCATATACTCCCAACAGGAGATAATGTCTCTAAAGGAGGCCGTCAGAGAGGTGCCCCTCAGCCAGAGCCGCAGCGGTTTCTACTCCCGCTACTTTCTGGTCAAGAAAAAGGGGGGGGGGCTCCGTCCTATCCTGGACCTTCGAGCACTCAACAGACATCTCAAAACTTTCAAGTTCAAGATGCTGACGGCCAAGTCTCTGGCACGTTCCATACGCCCAGGCGATTGGTTCACGTCCATAGATCTAAAAGACTCCTTTTCACATCCCTATCTACCCACCACACAGGAAGTTCCTGAGGTTCGGGTTTCAGGGGAGAGTGTACGAGTATACAGTTCTCCCCTTTGGGATGTCCCTTAGTCTCAGGGTCTTTGTTCGATGCACGGAAACTGCTCTCGCCCCATTACGGCAACAGGGTCTCCGGGTTGCAAGCTACATCGACGACTGGCTTCTGAGCGCGGCCTTGGAGCAGGAAGCGGTACAGAACACAGCCAGGGTATTGTCCCACGTGACCTCTCTAGGTTTCAACGTGAACCATACCAACAGCATGTTGACGCCAACGCAGTCCACGGACTTCATAGGCATCACGTTGGACTCAGTCGCATACACTGCGAAACTGAGCGCCGACCGGGTGGACGACCTACTGAAGTGTGCCGCACAGTTCAGGACGGGCCACACACTTCAACTCGGGGTGTGCCCGCGCATGGCAGGCCTCATGGCCTCAGCCATATCTCTGGCACGCTGGGCAGGCTGTACATGAGACCTTTCCGGTTGAAGTCTCTACACCTGCCTCCCAAGTTCACACGGCGCCGGGTGAGAGTCTCCCTGGGCTGTGTATTGGCCTTGAAATGGTGGTCTGACAGACGCAACCTGACGGAAGGGGTACCGCTGGGGTTGCCCCTGTCCAGAAGGGTGGTCACCACGGACGCCAGTCTTTCTGGCTGGGAGCCACTCACGAGGGCAGGACGGCCAGAGGGGTGTGGAACGGTTCCCTAGAGGGATCCGCTCACATCAACTGTCTAGAACTTCTGGCGGTGTTTTTCCTCGCCTTGAAGGAGTTCGAGCCGTTTCCTCGGGGGACATCACGTGTTGGTCCGTACGGACAACACCACGACGATGGCCTACATCATCAGACAAGGGGGGATCAAATCCCTGCGTCTGTGCTCACTAGCTCACAGACTGCTGGTCTGGTGTGACGGCCGGTTCATCTCCCTCACGGCCTGTCACGTCCCAGGACGCCAGAACTCAGCTGCGGACCTCCTATCGAGAGGCCCACTCCGCTACAGCGAATGGTCCCCCCATCCATGGGTGGTGGGCCAAATGTGGCGCAGATTTGGAGTTCCGGTGGCGGACCTATTTGCCACGGGGGAGAACACGAAGTTCCCCCTGTTCTTCTCCCTCACAGGCAGGCCGCCTCTGGGTCTGGATGCCTTGGCGCATCAGTGGCCTCAGGGCCTACTCTACGCCTTCCCACCGCTGGAACTGATCCCACAAGTTCTAGCCAGGGTGAGAGTTTTGGGCTCGGGGCTGCTACTGGTGGCTCCGGCCTGGGGGTCCTGGAGACAGGACATCGCTTCCCTCCTCTATCGCGACCCTTGGCGACTCCCTCTGAGGGTCGACCTGCTAACGCAGGCCAACGGCGAGATATTCCACCCGCGCCCCCAGCACTTGGACCTTTGGGTTTGGCCTGTGAGGGGGCACCGCTCGCGGTAGCGGATCTGCCACAGAATGTCATAGAGACTATTCTGAGTGCTAGAACAGTCTCCACCAGACGCCGGTGCAACACGGCTTGGCAGCTGTTTGAACGTTGGTGCTCGACCAGGCCTGGTGGGGTCCTTCCTTTCCAGGCCTCGGTGGGGCCCATCCGGACCTACCTGCAGGAATTCCTGGACAGAGGTCTAGGCTTGTCCTCGGTTGAGGTCAACTCGGCGGCGATATCCGCCTCCCACTTAGGTGTGAACAACGGACCGGTGAGTGAGAACCGCTGATCCGTCAGTTCATGAAGGGTGTCCTACACCTTAGACCGGTTGCCAGATCCCTGGTCCTAGCCTGGGATCTGACGGTGGTATTGTATGCGCTTAAGAAGGAGCCATTCGAACCACTGGAGGCAGTGGATTTGAAGTTTCTCTCGCTGAAGACCACGCTGCTGGTCGCACTGACGACTGCGAAGCGTGCTAGTGACATCCACGCACTCTCAGTCAATGAGAGCTGCATGAGGTTTAGTGGTAACAACGCTAAGGTCACGGTTAGGCCGAACTTGTCTTTCAAGCCAAAGGCCTTTCCTGCTGGTCGTGACCCGGTGGAGCTCTTGGCGTTCCACCCACCGCCTTTTGCCTCAGAGGAGGACAGGCGGCTACACTGTCTCTGTCCAGTCAGGGCGATCAGACTGTACAGGGACAGGACAGCTCCCTTCAGACAGGGAGATCAACTCTTTGTCTCTTGGGCCTCCCACGCCAGGTGGCAGGGGAAGCCTATAACAAAGGTGAGGCTTTCACAGTGGGTTGTGGAAGCTATACAACTGGCTTACACCAGTAGTGTGGTGGAGCTCCCTGAAGGGTTAAAAGCTCACTCCACGAGGGGCATGGCGGCATCCTGGGCCTTGGCACGGGGCGTCCCCATCCAGGATGTGTGCGCAGCGGCAAGTTGGTCGTCTCCCTTGACCTTTGCCACGTATTATAATCTTGACGTGGCACCCAGGGACTTAGCCCAGGCGGTCGTGGGTGCGGCAGCGCAGTGATTGACAGTACATAGTGCCCCCATGTTCGCATAAGCGTTCCCTAGAGTGGCTCTATGAGATGGTTAGCCATCAAGCCCGTTTCACGGGCACATGAGGCAGCTTGCTGTCGGCTCCTTAGTAGGGATTGATAGCAGTCGGACAGGTTGGTCTGTCCCGCTATCGGCTTTGCTCTACCTGGTCAGGGACCTAGGTAGCCTTTAATTGTCCTCCTTACGGGAGTATACACGTGCCACGCCTGAGGGTGACGTGCGTGTGTCTCTTGATAGGTGGACCGTGGATCGGTCCTATCAGCCGGTGTGATCATACGGGAGTGTTATGATCCCCATATGACTCTCTTCGAGAGAGGAACTTAAGACAACTTCGGGTTACTTCAGTAACCTCAGTTGTATAAGTGACTCGAAGAAGAGAGTCATCAAGACGCCCTTCTGCTTTGTCAGCGGCAGAAAGGTAGATTGATAGGAATGACGCTCATGGGACCAACCCCCGGTTTTATACCGAGTGGGTGGGGTTAGGGAGGTCACCGTGAGCTTCACGTTCACGATCCAATGGAATTGTTCGTGAGTACATGCAGAGTTTCTGTGCTTTTGCGCCACCAGGTGGCGGCACCCCATATGACTCTCTTCTTCGAGTCACTTATACAACTGAGGTTACTGAAGTAACCCGAAGTTTCTGCCTTACAGCAATTGAACTAATTGAGGTCAGCTGTGTTTTCATTGTCTTACCTTTCCCTGTAACCACTGCAAAGTAACCCAGGGCCTTCATGGGGAACAGCTTGCCTTCCACTATCTGCTGGATCTGGAAGAGAAGAGAATGATCTCAATAGTATTGTTGTTGTTGCTTGGAACACTCCTCCTCTGTTCATTTTATTAAGTCATTGGTTTAATTGCTCCCAAAAAGTTCCAAAAAAGCTCTTGGGATCGTTCATGTTTAATTTGTACCACTTATGATGATCATTGTTTTCCATTCTTGTTTTCATTAGTAGGCTGAAAACCAATGGAAATCAAGCTCTAAAGTTTAGCTCAGTGTGGTCTGGGCAGAATTTAGAAAGAGCTGAGCTCCCTCTTATGGTGGAAAGACGTATTGCAGTCCGAGCAGCCACAAGGAGCTACAAACAGGAATCACTTATCTTTATCCCGTCAGTGAAATTGGAACAGGGAAACAATCCCAGTGGAAAAACAGGCACTAAAATACTTTCATTTAATTACAGCTTAGCTAGTGTTTGAAAATCTCCAGTATCAGATTATTTAACCTTTTATTTTGACACTATGGCCTTTAAACTGACATGCTTGTGAGTGACTGACTTATAATGCATGACACAAAAGCAGAGGGGTTCAGTGTGTTGCTCAAGGACACAATTAAATGGTCTATCCAACCTGTGAACCATTCATCTGACTGACAGAATTGGCAGGTGTATTGCTGAAGGGAGTGCAGTGTCAAATTATAAAGATCTGATCTGATGAATGATTGCAACCAGCACTTATGGAGGCCAAGCAGTCTGCCCACTCCAAACGAGCACTAAACTAAAAACACTGTGTACTGTTCTTACTCTGTTGGGGTTGGTGGCCAGGTTCTTCTCAGCCAGGTCCACTTTGGTCAGGACAAAGATGGTTCTCTTTCCCTGAGGGTCCATCTGGCTGACCAGGTCTGTCACGATGCTGCGCTCCGCATCCACACTGCCGTCTGCACGGAGGAAGAGGAGGGAGGAGGAAGGGTTTGAAAAGCAGAGAACCTGAGTTACCGTCATCATCATCATGGACCATGTTGTAGCACTTGTTCCTGTGAGAATGTCCTATTTACACATGAACACTAGCATGCCCTTTTCCGGGCAGATCATAATACGTCAACATTTAGCGAAAATAGCAGATCTCAGAGCTCGCGGCACGTCACAAAACACTGTGCGTTGTAAGCTTGTAGAACAGCCGTTTTTGAGAGATTTGGTGTTAAAGGACCACTTCACCACTTTTCAACCCATCTTCATATAATAGGTCCTCACTAATAATCATGATAAAATGGCACGATTTTGAATGGCACAAGTCTGTGTCTCATAGGAGGGCTGTGGGCAGTTTAGAAACCGTCTTCCAGTGACATCATCATTAGGCAGATTCTTTTTTAAACAATTTGTTTTGACAAAAATGTTTAGATTTTCATCATCGTGAGAACGATGGCTTCCATTTTCGCATTGCAACTTTTCAGAAAAGCCTGCAGTTTTTATTAGCTTGTATTCCCCATCGATGATGTCACTGGAAGACGGTTTCCGAACTGCCCACAGCCCTCCTATGAGACACAGTAGAAATAATTTGCGCCATTTCTTCATGATTATTAGTGAGGACCTATTATATGAAGATAGGTTGAAAAGTGGTGAAGTGGTCCTCCCATTCTGACCGGGCACCCATTTTGGTGTTAGCATCATGTTATGCTTTATCTATTGAAAAATAGCAGATCTACAAGCTCATATCGCGCCACCGAGTGGCGCGATACGAGCTTGTAGGTCTGCTATTTTTGAATAATCGAAGAACGACTGACATTTTTAGAATCTGATCTCAGGTCAGAATGGGTTCATCAGACCAGTGTGTGTCCAGTGGAAAACCTCGTATGAATCTGATCTCAGGTCAGAATGGGTTAAGAGAAAACGGAGTGGACTAATCCATGTGGTTCATAACGGTTGCTCACCCTGTATGCAGAGGATGATGGCGTTGGGGTTGGCCATGTAGGCCTTGCTGATGCTGAAGATGGTCTCCTTAGTGTCTGCTGCCATGCCCGCTGTCACCGTCTGCCCAAAGCACATTTAGCCATTCAATACATTGATAATTAGACCGTGTTTGGGTGGGTGTCTCGTAGCGCGACACTCGTCTGCTTTTTTTTTATAGTGAAAATATTTATTTCAGAAAACTGGAGGATTTAGAAGATTTTTTTTTTAATGTTGAGGTCAGGTCTAAATGGGTTAAATTAAGGTTAGGTTAAACATAGTGGTTATAATGATATTATCACGATACATGATATTTGAGAAAATCTACATCCTAACAGATTCTTCTTTTTGAGTGGTGCAACCACTCCTACAACCAGCAACTGCAACTGAGTTGCACCACTCAGTTCACACGGGTGTGATTTTTTTTATTGCTGGAGCAGTTATGGTAATGGCGTGTGGAAAGCATAGCATGTACTTCACAGCAGAGAGCTCAGTGAGATCTTTAATCAGGCAAAGAAAATATACCAACATGGGTTGATATTATGGGCCAAAGGTGAAACATTAATAACAATGTCTCTTCTAATCAAACAACTGCTCCCTATTTAAAAGTCTGCGTCTGTGCAATCACAGCATCATATTCTGATTAACGTCATTAGTATCACCATATCTTTAATATCACAATCCAAATTATCTCCGTAACGTTTGAAGCACAGAGCAACAGCATAATGGAGGACAGAGATGCAAGGTGTCAGATGCACGGAAAAGAGACGGAAAGGTTTGTAATTAATCTCCGGGGAAATTGGTAATACAGAGCACCTGCGACGTGTTATAATAAAATATTGATACTTGGCGCCAGCGTATGGATAATGTGTCGCCAGAGGAAGTAGGATGATATATCGCGGTATTGATTTTTTTTGTGCCACCTACTTAACCCATTCTGAACGGGCACCCATTTTGGTGTCAGCATTATGTTATGCTTTAGCTATTGAAAAATAGCAGATCTACAAGCTCATATCGCGCCACCGAGTGGCGCGATACGAGCTTGTAGGTCTGCTATTTTTTGAAAAATCGAAGAACGACTGAATTTTTTTAGAATCTGATTTCAGGTCAGAATGGGTTCGTCAGACCAGCGTGTGTCCAGTGGAAACCTCGTATGAATCTGATCTCAGGTCAGAATGGGTTAAACGGGTATTGATAATGAGAGAGTCAAGGAAAAAGGAAAGAGTAGTTACTAGGGAATTAATGCAGTCAATGAATGCCCTCAGACTTAAAGGGACACTTCACCCTTTTTGCAAAAAAATATAGGTTAATGACGTTTAGAAGCTTTAGATCACTTTCCTGGGGGTATTTATGTGTGTAATATGTGGTTTTAGTTATTTTAGATTGTAGCAGTGAGCCTGTTGTCTCTGATGTCATGGACACTGGTCTCACTACCTTCCTGGACTACAATTCCCATAATTCTTTGGTGTACTGCTCCTCCTTGTGGATAGGGGGAGAGCTGTCTTACTGAGACAACATGTAGTCCAGGAAGGAAGTGAGCCCAGTGTCCATGACATCAGAGACAACAGGCTGCTACAATCAAAAATATCTAAAACCACATAGTACATACATAAAGCCCCCCAGGAAAGTGTTCTAAAGCTTCTAAACGTCATTAACATATATTTTTTTGCAAAAAGGGTGCAAAAAGTGTTATTATTATAGGTGATATATCAAACATTTTCAAAATCCTTCAAAAATGTTGTAAAAGGATCTGCATGGTCAGGATGCAACAGAATGTAGAGCTTAGGTAGAGCGTCTATAGAGCGTCGCAGTCCTGCCCCCTTTCATGACGACGCCAGGCCCAGGAAATTATTCCCAATGTAGACATTTTTAAAGCACAGCTCAAGACCCACTTCTACAACATTGCTTTTAATTGATCTTTAATTTTTTTTTGTTATTCATGTCCTCACTGTATTGCATTACTGCTTGTTTTTTTTGGTAGCACTTTACAATAATGACCCGTTATAAAGCATTTATAAACGTTTATAAGCAGTTTGTAGACTATTAACAAATAATTAACAACCTGTTTGTTGACATGCGTAAATGATTACTAAAACCGTTATAACTATGGTTACAAATCATTTATAAGGTATTAGTAAGTAGTAAACTATTCATTAATAAGCCATTTATATACATCTGTAAATGATTATTAAAGCATTTGTAATGACCCGATTATAAAGCATTTATAAACATGTATAAGCAGTTTGTAGACTATTAACAAATCATTAACAACCTGTTTGTTTACATTTGTAAATGATTACTAAAACCTTTATAACAAATTTACGAATCATTTATAAGGTATTAGTAAGTAGTAAAACTATTCATGAATAAGCCATGTATAATGTATATATATACCATGCCAGGGTTTCCTGCACAATGTTGTTGGCATGGCGCTTTTTTTTTGAGGGGGATAGTGAATCATGGTGTGTGTGATATGAAATGTCCAGTGCCTCCCCAGTGCCTCCCCAGTGCCTCCCCAGTGCCTCCCCCAGTGCCTCCCCAGTGCCTCCCCCAGTGCCTCCCCAGTGCCTCCCCCAGTGCCTCCCCAGTGCCTCCCCAGTGCCTCCCCAGTGTCTCCCCAGTGCCTGCCCAGTGCCTCCCCAGTGCCTCCCCAGTGCCTGCCCAGTGCCTCCCCAGTGTCTCCCCAGTGCCTCCCCAGTGCCTCCCCCAGTGCCTCCCCAGTGCCTGCCCAGTGCCTCCCCAGTGCCTGCCCAGTGCCTCCCCAGTGCCTGCCCAGTGTCTGCCCAGTGTCTGCCCAGTTTCCGCCAAGTCCCTCCCCAGTGTCTGCCCAGTGGCTCCCCAGTGTCCCCCTGAGTGCCTCCCCAGTGCCTCCCCAATGTCTCCCCAGTGGCTGCAGTTTCTCCCCAGTGCCTGCCCAGTGCCTCACCAGTGCCTCCCCAGTGTCTCCCCAGTGTCTCCCCAGTGTCTGCCCAGTGGCTCCCCAGTGTCCCCCTGAGTGCCTCCCCAGTGCCTCCCCAATGTCTCCCCAGTGGCTGCAGTTTCTCCCCAGTGCCTGCCCAGTGCCTCACCAGTGCCTCCCCAGTGTCTCCCCAGTGTCTCCCCAGTGCCTCCCCAGTGCCTGCCCAGTGTCCCCCCAGTGTCTCCCCAGTGTCTCCCCAGTGCCTCCCCAGTGTCCCCCCAGTGTCTTCCCAGTGCCTGCCCAGTGCCTGCCCAGTGTCCCCCCAGTGTGCCTCCCCAGTGCCTCCCCATGTCTCCCCAGTGCCTGCCCAGTGTCCCCCCAGTGTCTCCCCAGTGCCTCCCCATGTCTCCCCAGTGTCCCTAGTGCCCCCCCCCAGTGTCTCCCCAGTGCCCCTGCAGTGCCTCCCCAGTGTCCCCCAGTGTGTCCCCCAGTGCCTCCCCAGTGTCCCCCAGTGTCCCCCCCAGTGCCTCCCCAGTGTCTCCAATAGCAATACAAGAGCAATAATCCAAATTAATCTTAATTTATTAATCAAATTAATTAATTAATTAATCAAAATCTTCGACGCGCGGCATTTGGTCGCGCGCCAGAAGCCCCCCCCCGTGCCCAGCACCATGCCAAGGCCTTTTCCTGCAGGAAACACTGCATGCAGTATCATGTGTGCATCTCTACTCACACTGATGACTCCTGGGAGGTCGACCAGTACCATCCTCTGTATTCCTGGACCTTTGACGCTCAAGGATATTGTCTGGAAAAAACAACAAATGAAATGAGACCCTACAACGCACTACGGTAATGAGGTGGCATGTTCAAAAAGGTTACAATTGCATTAAAAATGAATGGCCAAAATTCATCTACCTAGGAAGACAACCTATAAACAGCTGATGACAGATCATCTGATAATATGGTCTTAATCTCACCTCAGGGCTGACCGTCTGACCGGACTTCACACTCTTCCTCATCCTCAGCTCAATCTCATGCCTCAGGGCGGCCAGCTGTGGCAGGGAGAGGTGGGAGGAGACAGGTTAAGACATGGTGGTGCTTTATGGAGAGATGGGAGGAGACAGGTTAAGACATGGTGGTGCTTTAGAACGTCACAGAGGATGGATGGAGAGATGGGAGGAGACAGGTTAAGACATGGTGATGCTTCATAACGTCACAGAGGATGGATGGAGAGATGGGAGGAGACAGGTTAAGACATGGTGATGCTTCATAACGTCTTCCCACTCTGCAGTACTGATTCTCCTAGACCTATCAGCAGCATTTGACACAGTGAACCACCAGCTGCTCCTAGAAACCCTAGCGGAGCTAGGCATCGGTGGAACGGCACTAAAGTGGTTCTCCTCCTACCTCACCGATCGGACCTACCAGGTTTCCTGGAAAGGTCTGCTATCATCCCCCCGAACCCTCCAAACTGGGGTCCCACAGGGATCTGTACTTGGTCCCCTCCTTTTCTCACTGTACACTAAATCCCTTGGCACTATCATCTCTGCTCACAATATATCCTATCACTGCTACGCCGATGACACACAACTGTTCCTATCCTTCCCCCCCTCTGCCACTCAGGTGGAAGAGCGCATCACTGCATGCCTGGCTGACATATCACAGTGGATGTCCTCCAACCACCTCAAGCTGAACCCAGACAAGACTGAGCTTCTCTTCTTCCCAGCTAAGTCCTGCCCTATGCGGGAGCTAACTATTTCCGTAGACAACGCCCTGGTAACGTCTGTCCCAACAGCCAGGAATCTTGGTGTTGTCCTGGACAGTCAGCTCTTGTTCAAAGCTCACATCACAGCTGTCACTCGATCATGTAGGTTCACACTCTATAACATACGACGAATTAGACCGTTCCTCACCCAGGAATCAGCCCAGCTCCTAATCCAGACAACAGTCTTGTCAAAACTCGACTATTGTAACTCCCTCCTTACTGGCCTACCAGCATGTGCACTTAAGCCTCTCCAGCTGATCCAAAATGCAGCAGCTCGCTTGGTCTTCAACCAGCCAAAATTCTCACATGTCTCCCCCCTGCTCCGCTCCCTCCACTGGCTCCCGGTCGCTGCCCGCACAGAATACAAAACTCTGATGCTGGCATTCAAAGCAACCAAAGGTATGGCTCCCCCATATCTTACAAGTATGATTGAACCCTACAAACCCTCCCGCGCACTCAGATCAGCCAACGCAGGGAAACTGGAAGTACCCTCACTAAAAACGCCGGGACAACACTCCACACGTCCCAAACTCTTCTCCCTTCTGGCTCCAAAACTGTGGAATGCACTTCCCATTGCAGTCAGAACTGCAGCATCACTCCCAATCTTCCGCCGTAGCCTGAAAACCCACCTGTTCAGACTCCATCATGGCCCATAGCACTTACCCTAACCCCTTAGATAGCATTTCTGTTGGCTTAGATAGCATTTGACACAGACTTATAGCATGTTATGTAGACAGCACTATAATTGTATTGTATATAGTCATAGCACGCCATAGTACATATGTATAGCATAGTAGTGAATATGTATAGTTTATTATGTATAGTGTATGTATAGTTTCATCATATAGATATTCCACTGTTACCTTCTTAGCTTACGCATGTTTCATGATAAATGCTTTTATGTGATGTATTCCCATGCTTTTGTTCTTGCTTAAATGTAAGTCGCTCTGGATTAAGAGCGTCTGCTAAATGCCTAAATTGTAAATTGTAAATTATAACGTCAGAGGATGGAGGGATGGATGGAGAGATGGATATGGTTGTCGGGCAGAAACCTCCAAGAAATCAGTTTCACTTTTTTGTTGTTGTAAATTAATGCCGTCACAACAGTTGTGGGAGAATTTTCTTTGTGTACATGTTTCTACTCTTTGAATACAGCGAAAGAAAAGTGTTACACGAAAGTAGTGGAAAGCAGATCTACAAGCACACTATTATATTTAATATTTAGAAATGATCATAAAAAGGGTTTTAGACATAGAGGGCTACAACTGACAGCAACAATTTCGGCATTTAGCAGACGCTCTTAATCCAGAGCGATTTACATTAAGCAGTAACAAAAAGCATGGCATACAACATCACATAAATATAAAAACAAAAGTAGTTATCATGAAACATGCGTAAGCTAAGAACGTAACAGATATGGAAGGAGCTGTTGATGCTTTCAGTGACTCACATCCTCCTCCTTGGACAAGTCAAACTCGCGGCCACTGTCCTTGAACATGGCCACATGGTGGGGGCCTTCGCTTAGCGTCACCTGCAGGGAGAGAGCATAGGGGGGAGTGTGTCAAAATGGAATTGAATGAAATGGACATGATTGTTGTGTCTCCCACCGATCTTTAAATCACTTTCCCAGGCGTTCATATTATTGACAATGGTAAATCAATAAGGTGGCTCAAGGGTCACACTCACTCATACAGGTATGAGCAGAGAAATGTTGGTGCGACAGCCCCAAATGTGGGTGGTGTGCATGTGTGTGTGGGTGCATATTATTAAAAGTCAAGTGTCAAGATTTTACTTTGACAGGAGAGCGGGTCATCATCTCTCCAGAGCCCCGGGGGAAGATCCTGGCCTGGGCGATCATCTCCAGAACGCTGGTCTTCCCTGCACTCTGGTCACCGACCACCACCACCTGACCAACGATCATAGTACACACAAGAAGTCAGTCTTCTAATGCAGGGTTTCTCAAAGTGGGTGCCGTGACCCAAGTCCAGGGGTGCCTACTTCTATTTGGAATGTATCACTTCAGTTCAACCACTTAAATCCTCTATACTTAACCCATTCTGACCTGAGATCAGATTCATACGAGGTTTCCGCCGGACACACACTGGTCTGATGAACCCATTCTGACCTGAGATCAGATTCTAAAAATGTCAGTCGCTCTTCAATTTTTCAAAAATAGCAGACCTACAAGCTCGTATCGCGCCACTCGGTGGCGCGATATGAGCTTGTAGATCTGCTATTTTTCAATAGCTAAAGCATAACATGACACCAAAATGGGTGCCCGCCCAGAATGGGTTAAATCCTCTATACTGAAATACTCTATACAGTTGCACTTTCCTTGGTGCGTTCTTTTTCAATCTACACTAAATTGTGTCACCAAAAATAGCAGATCTACAAGTAGATCTGTTTTTGGTGAATGTTCCCCCCAGAATAGGAATGCTATTGGGTTTAACCCATTTTGGACTGAGGTGGATAAAAAAAAGGCTTCTAAATCCTAACATTATTCTGAAAAACCCATGTTTCTATGTCAGTGGTGCTCAACCTTTTTCATTTCAAGGAAGCTAATATTTTAGATAAAACTGTTCGCTCTGAAATATATATTCAATGATTTGCGCCACATTTTAATGATTTTTCAAAAATAGCAGACCTACAAGCTCGTAGCTTGTACTGTATGTAGATCAGCTATTTTTCAATAGCTAAATTATAACATAATGTTTAAAACACCAAAAGGGGTTCCCGTCTAAAATGGGTTAAGTAGTTAAACGCCAAGTATAAAGTTATTTACATACCGCTAATGACAAAAGTGCTATAAAGTAACAATGTAATTCATGGGGTGCCGTGGATGAAGAAGTTATTTACAAGTTATAGGTGACCTGCTGTGACAAAATAGTTTGAGAGCCACACTTCTAGTGACATGCACGTGTTCCTGTACGCCACACTGTAAAAGACACATTCTCAGTGTTGAACAGTGCCGTGGCACACAGGATCTTTGATAGATGCATTTCTCAGATAAATGACGACAGTACGTGTTTCCTTACCCTAGGTAGGTGATCCTGGGTGTTGTAGTTTGAGTCGAAGTCTGCCAGAATGTCCAGGACTTCAGAGTACAAGTCAATGAGAGACTTCTGCATGGAATCAAAAAAAAAGAAAAGAAAAAAAAGATGCATGATACATTTGACTTTATAGGCTGCGGCGGTCAAGGTGAAGCCCAACACACACTGGGTGCGTTGCCGCACGGTAACTCCTGGAAAATAGAACTGGTTTATATCGAAGCGTCAGGCGAGGCGTCAGCGCGTGTCGGACAACGCCGGTGTGGGATAGGTTCATTGAAAATAACGGAGGCGGCTGTTTTGACGCCTCCGTTATTAATAGGGGCAGCAGTGGCTCAAGGGTAGTCTTGCTGAAGTGTCCTTCAGCAAGACTCTGAACCCCTAATTGCTCCCGATGTGCAGGTTGGTGCCTTGCCTTCTTATACTGTAGTGAGCTAGCCTCCTGCAGATCCAATGCCATGGCATAAAAAAAAACCCTAACAAAGCCATGGATACCGTATCGTTTAACACATTTAGTGCCGGAAGTGCATCAAAATAGAAGCTCCGGGGTGACCGCTCTTATTCTGAAAGCCATGAACCGGAAACACTTTCCTAAAAAAGTTGACTTTACAAAGAGACCTCACATCCCCGATCATCTTAATCTATTTTTTTACGCTCCAAAAAACGTTCATATTTTGCGGGAGAGACGGATGAGGAGCAGAAATGAAGCGCCAGCATATCGATCCATTCATCACCACGGAGAGCGCCTTGGATTAGGAGATACGAGTCATTCTTTCCGCCGCGCTAACATGGGAGTCAATGACAAGCTAATTATTGCACTGAGCGTTAGCGTACGGAAAGCGAAAAGCGAAATGCCAAAAAAAAAAAGGAAAAATTCTGAATATTCTTCTCTCGCCCCGCGTCGCTGGGACATCGCTAGGACGTCCTAAGACGTCGTTGGCACTAATATTTCGGGATCCTTATGACGGCCTCATGCGTCCTACGTACGAACTGAAACGGTTAACAGTAGCTTCTCACCTTGGCTTTCCTCTGGTGGATGCCCTTGTCATCTTTCTGCAGAACCACTTTCCTCAGCTCTTTGTTCTCCTTCTCCAATCTTTCCAGCATTCGCTGGTACTTCATCTACAGAAAGCACACCGGCGGGGACATTAACAAGCCTTTTAACACACTTTTATACGTCACACCGATAGCAATAAGGATCACTCACTAAATGCATAATTTACCTGCAAAGGTTAGAACAAATTATGTTTCTTTTTAACTAGGTGTTTAGTATTTACATGAAATTTCACTCTGCTGGGTAACCACTTTCAACCTGGCGTCCATATTTGGACATGTCATAAGCCAAATAAAAAAATATACAGTATATACAAGCTCACAAGGGAAACTTTACTTTTGTAGACAGCCGGAATTCAGAATGCATAGACTAAGTTATATGGTAGCATAGACTAAACAGAGGAGTCAAAAAACTAAACTTTGTTCAGGACGAATTCATCTTATCATTACACTAAGGCTGCCCCCGAACATTTGGGGTTCGAACCTTCACTCGTTAGGGTTGCCACTCGAATCTTAATTAATGGGCTTGAACCAGTCGTTTTTTTTTTCTGCGAGAATGTGATATGCATAATAAGAGTACTATGTTCATGTTGTGTTTAGATGTTATTAATAATCAAGGGGGCACACAACCGATGCGCCAGTGCGCATACGTTGTCAAAATGTTTTCTGCGCGGTAGATCAAAGGAATGCAAGGCGCATCGTATTAGAAACGAATGGTTCAAAGGTTCGCTCGAAAATTCCTGCCCGAAGTTCGAGTCCTAAAAACAGGGCTAGGGTACAGCCTTACATTAACACATACCGTAGAAATCATCATCACACACATGTTCATCTCCTCCCTAATTCAGTATTTTAGCTGTGACGTGAGCGCCCCCTCCTGAGATACTTCCGGGTCCTACTTTTGTGTCGCTTTTGTGTCCCCATGGAGTTATACTGTGACGCCCCGTCGGACTAAATCTGAGACGAAAACAACCACGAAAGTCTAATTTTACCGCTTTCCTCGCAACAACAAAGCTGCGCTGCTCTCCAAAATCTGGCTGTGACAGGCCGTCTGCCCCACATGGAATACTATCGCCATTTTATTTGATTGTGTCAACTAAATCCTCATTAATGCAAACTAGATTCAACATACTCAAGCCTGCACACATTGTAAATATCCCCCGAAATATTTTACCGAGCAAATGGACTGTTGCCACCTTCAATAATAATTATTTTCTTTTTTTTCTTTTTTTTCTTTTTTTTTTTTTTTAATTTTTTTTTTTATAAACGTGTGTGTGTGTGTGTGTGCGTGCGTGCGTGCGTGCGTGCGTGCACTTGCGAGAGCTGTGTAAAGGCCAGCCAATAGGAAGACAGGGTGTGTGTGTGCGTGCGTGCATGCGTGCGTGCGTGCTCTTGCGAGAGCTGTGTAAAGGCCATCCAATTGCACAAATAGCAGACCTACAAGCCCACAAGGTATCGCAGAGCAACTCATTGAGATCTTGTAACTTTAATTTCAGCCCTGTAATTAAGCTCTTATATGTCTCAGCTGTGGAAGTGTAAAAGACAAACAAGTGGCGCGCAACTTGAAGGTCTTGATCTTGAATGGTCTTGAATGGTCTTGAATGGGGGGAAACTATGCCCGAACAAATTGCTCTATCGCAAAAAGTAAAAGTCGAATGCAAATAATTCTTTCGCTGTGAGTGGCCTGAGATATTGAGGTACACCATGTGCGATCGAAAATGTGGTTATAAGAGCGAGTTAAGAATTGTCATCGCGATAATTTCCTCGTAAGATTTCTACAATGGATGTCAATGAGCAGATTGACTGTATTTGTGTCACTTAAAAGGCCGTAGTTCACATTCTGTATGTCTCTGTGTTTTGGTGGTCACATTGTGTGAAAGAGGACATGTGTGGCTACAAAATGACCAAAGGACATGCGTGTAAAGTGAATATCTTGGCCGGGACGGCAATTTGTTTGGTAAATTTTCAAGGAAAGATTTTCTGTTCACGCACTCTAGTGAAAGAAGCCCTGCACTCTAACTTGGCACTAATTAGGCGAAACGGCCTGCGATTGAACTGCGATTTCGGAAAAACCGTTTAACGTATTCGAATACGGTTTGAACCACGAAAAAGTCCAGAGTCGTGTGAGCTTTCTTAAGTTTAAATCACGTTTCTACGACAAAGTATGCCAGAGTAATGAGGCTGCAAAAGTGAGGTTGATTTAGAGATCAATCCCATACATTGTCAATGGGAGGAAAAAACTATAAATAAAGTTAAATATTTTAAAAAGTATAAACTTTTTCAAAACAACTTTTTCACCAATTAAAGTTCAAAGATAGATGAACATTATAAAGTTTGAATGAAGTTTCAAAGTGAAAGTATGACGGAGTAATAAGAGCTCAAAAAAGTTAACTGTGAAAAATGGGACCTTTCTTCCATCGACTCTCACTATAAAGAAAGTAAAAAAATGTTAAAAAGTTAAAAAGTATAAAAAGTATAAAACTTTGTAAAAATAAAAATACAAGCACACATCACTGCAAAGAGCTGAACAGTTTGAAGTTTGAACTAAATTTCTAGTGTAAAGTATGTGGAAGTTATAAGGTCGCAAAAAAAAGGGTGGAATAAAGAAGAAGAAGCAGCAGAATAAATATAAACTGACAAGAACTATTGTGTGCTCGCTGTGGCGAGCCCACAATAATAGTCTTTATTGTCTCCACATCATATATTTTTGTTGTCATGGACACTTAATAATTCTACTCGAGTTGGAAGCATTAAGACCCATTTTAACCCTCTATGGCTTCCTTTCTGAAAAATAACGTCAATTTAAAAAGATTCACGCGTTTAGATATTCTATTTACAATGGGATGCGGACGGGAGCTGGTGCCACTTGGACCCGGACGTAACGTAGCACTACAAAATGACGTCGGACTTAAATACTGAATTACACAAGAACATCTGGAAGGGTGTTAATTGTACCTGTGTTCGGACCAGATCTTCCTGAAGCTGGTCGATCTTTTCTTTATCTGAAGACTGGGTGACGGAAACAGGAGGATTAGACCATCGCCCCGCTCGGCTCCACACACACCCAGCCCCACTATAGCTTCTATGGTTTATTATTATCGCGTGCACTTTAAATTACAGTGGTGAGCAGTACCAGAGTGGAGAAAAGACAAAGTTAATGCAAAAAGATTACAGGAGAGAATTAAAATAAAAAAAATCACATTTCAGGCAGTTTTTTTCAGGCACGTCATTCGGGTCTGTTTCAGCTTCAAATCAGCAGGCTAAGAATCACACACAGGACAGGGGTCACAAATCTGACCCTGGAAAAGACGGTAGAGCGTTAAGCTAGAATCGTACCACTGTACAAAATCATTACAGTGCAGGATTTTTTTGTTTTTTTTCCTGATTTGGCAACACCTCATTTTCCTCCATGAATATACCATGTTCTTCAGGTTTGAGCAATGAGACAGAACAGAAAGGGAAAGAGCCACAGGAAAGCAGGGGATTGGCAGCAGAACACAGGGAATTAAACGCACACACATACCTGTACACACACAAAAAAACACAAACGCAAACAACACTGTGCTAAGACCGAGGCTAATGTCACGAGAGCGTGGGAGCAGTAGCTGAGGTTCTAGAGGTTCTGAGGTTCTAGAGCGTGGGAGCAGTAGCTGAGGTTCTAGAGGTTCTGAGGTACTAGAGCAGTAGCTGAGGTTCTAGCGGTTCTGAGGTTCTAGAGCGTGGGAGCAGTAGCTGAGGTTCTAGAGGTTCTGAGGTACTAGAGCGTGGGAGCAGTAGCTGAGGTTCTAGAGGTTCTGAGGTTCTAGAGCGTGGGAGCAGTAGCTGAGGTTCTAGAGGTTCTGAGGTTCTAGAGCGTGGGAGCAGTAGCTGAGGTTCTAGAGGTTCTGAGGTTCTAGAGCGTGGGAGCAGTAGCTGAGGTTCTAGAGGTTCTAGAGAGTGGGAGCAGTAGCTGAGGTTCTAGAGGTTCTGAGGTACTAGAGCGTGGGAGCAGTAGCTGAGGTTCTAGAGGTTCTGAGGTTCTAGAGCGTGGGAGCAGTAGCTGAGGTTCTAGCGGTTCTGAAGTTCTAGAGCGTGGGAGCAGTAGCTGAGGTTCTAGAGGTTCTGAGGTTCTAGAGCGTGGGAGCAGTAGCTGAGGTTCTAGAGGTTCTGAGGTTCTAGAGCGTGGGAGCAGTAGCTGAGGTTCTAGAGGTTCTGAGGTTCTAGAGCGTGGGAGCAGTAGCTGAGGTTCTAGAGGTTCTGAGGTTCTAGAGCGTGGGAGCAGTAGCTGAGGTTCTAGAGGTTCTGAGGTACTAGAGCGTGGGAGCAGTAGCTGAGGTTCTAGAGGTTCTAGAGCGTGGGAGCAGTAGCTGAGGTTCTAGAGGTTCTGAGGTACTAGAGCGTGGGAGCAGTAGCTGAGGTTCTAGCAGTTCTGAGGTTCTAGAGCGTGGGAGCAGTAGCTGAGGTTCTAGCGGTTCTGAGGTTCTAGAGCGTGGGAGCAGTAGCTGAGGTTCTAGAGGTTCTGAGGTTCTAGAGCGTGGGAGCAGTAGCTGAGGTTCTAGAGGTTCTAGAGAGTGGGAGCAGTAGCTGAGGTTCTAGAGGTTCTGAGGTACTAGAGCGTGGGAGCAGTAGCTGAGGTTCTAGCGGTTCTGAGGTTCTAGAGCGTGGGAGCAGTAGCTGAGGTTCTAGCGGTTCTGAGGTTCTAGAGCGTGGGAGCAGTAGCTGAGGTTCTAGAGGTTCTGAGGTACTAGAGCGTGGGAGCAGTAGCTGAGGTTCTAGAGGTTCTGAGGTTCTAGAGCGTGGGAGCAGTAGCTGAGGTTCTAGAGGTTCTGAGGTACTAGAGCATGGGAGCAGTAGCTGAGGTTCTAGAGGCTCTGAGGTACTAGAGCGTGGGAGCAGTAGCTGAGGTTCTAGAGGTTCTGAGGTTCTAGAGCGTGGGAGCAGTAGCTGAGGTTCTAGAGGTTCTGAGGTACTAGAGCGTGGGAGCAGTAGCTGAGGTTCTAGCGGTTCTGAGGTTCTAGAGCGTGGGAGCAGTAGCTGAGGTTCTAGCAGTATAGACCGATTCACAGAGGGTTTCCTGGGTGCGGCCATTACTGAGGTGTACCATTGAGTGCAGCAGCACTGATTAGCTACACCTGGCCTACGGAGCACCTGCTCCATGGATTACACCTCAGTAATGGCCGCGCCCAGGGCACCCCTCTGTGAATCGGTCTATACATTCCTAAAGGTCTCCACACACCAGGCGCATTTTTCGGATTTTTAGCAGCGTTTCTCCATTGATTTTCCGAAAAACGCGGCTGGTGTGCAATCACCTTTACAGTGTGTCGTAATGATTCGTCTTTCCTTTGTTGTGGAAAATGATTTAAGTCTATAATATGACAACTGTGGCAATGCTTGACCTATCGTCTTCCTGCTAAATCACCTGATGTTGTCAAAGCCTTGCAGATCCTCATACAAGGACGGGTCAAAGCTGTGGTAATGGGTGCAGTTCACACGGCATGCAGCAGAGTGCCACTCCAAACCATGCAGTTGCTTTTTTCTGCACGTTAGAGCAGTGCTGTTGATGACTGAACAGAAGTCGCGCACCCAAAGTATCTACGAGTTCACAATACATTGAGACACGTGGTGATCTGGTAGATATGCCATTTTTCGGCGTGCGACTCGTCTTGCGGCGTATAAGTATAGATCAGGCTTAGATGTTTTGTAAGAGGGGAGGGACTAGGCTGGCATACAGTATGATACCAAGCAAATGCCTGTATTCCATTCCAACAGCAAAGTGATATTTAACATAATTAATTGATTGCAGAGAGTCGTTATGGGCAATGTTATCATATTCACAAAATGTCAGCTTGGTGTTTCTTTTTGGTAAATGTGTTCCGCGTCTAGGGCTGACACTTTTACAGATCAAATTATGTCTATTAAGCCATGATAATTGCTTGATAATACATTGGCCACAAGACAAGAGGACGGTGCAATGTTGGGGTTAATCTTTCTCATATCAAATATCTAAACTGCATTCTTCGTAGGTTCATTTGGTTGATCTCGTCCAGTAAAGGGTTTCTACATCAAAGGAGGGGAGGGGGCTTCTGGCCTTCTGGGTGCTACGGTCTAACTAAATGTCCAGAAGGTCTTCTAGTGCTATTTGTGGTCATCTGCAGGGGGTTGGCGTTTGGGTAGGAGTTGGGGGGGAAGTCCAAGTTGAGCTGGGGACCTTCACCTTGCGCTTGTGCGTCGGGGGGCTGGGGCTGGGGTTCGGGGCGGTGGCTGGGCTCGGAGGGCTCGGAGGGTTCGGAGGTGGAGGTGGAGGCGGACTGGGGGCGGGCTCTGGCGTTCGCGCGCTATTGGCCGCCGCAGCGGCCCGCCGGACCTCCTCCTCATGCTGCTGAATCTGCTGCTGAATGAGAATGAGCTCGCCGAGCAGACCCTGCTGAGGGACGGCACAGTGAGACACAGCAAGTATAGCAACAACCACAACAACCAGGCCAGTGTGCCACCACACCAGGCATGGACCTAATACACACACATCAATACACCACAACAACCAGGCCAGTGTGCCACCACACCAGGCATGGACCTAATACACACACATCAATATACACCACAACAACCAGGCCAGTGTGCCACCACACCAGGCATGGACCTAATACACACACATCAATACACCACAACAACCAGGCCAGTGTGCCACCACACCAGGCATGGACCTAATACACACACATCAATAAACCACAACAACCAGGCCAGTGTGCCACCACACCAGGCATGGACCTAATACACACACATCCAAAACAGAACAGCACAAGACTGCAACCACACAGTGCCTATGCAACGTCACACACGCCATGCCCACTGCTACAGGCAAAAGGGTGTGTAGACGGTTTCCAAACAAGTCACCATTCAGTCAAGAATCAGGGTGTTGGGCTTTCCCAGAATCTTGCCACTATCATCAGTGTTACCCGACAAAGTCAAGTCTCTCTCTGCCACACGTGGGGAGATGCAAAACTTTGCCAGACTGAGAGCAGCAGAGAAGGCGACTGATATGGTTAGAGCAACCAGGGCCTCTGAGCCAGTGGCGCACTGTGGCGGTTCCGTTCTCTTCAAAGTCAAACAAAATAGGCTATGCCATCCAACCCATCATCACTATGTTCAGGTTATTAAATAAGCTACTGAGGACCATTTAAGTATCTCTTCTATTCCCTCTATTGAATTTGAGACTTCATTTAGGGTATGCGTTTTTTTTTTTCTTTCTTCCAACATGAATAAAAAGTTAAAAACATAATTTTAGTGTGGTTCAGCACATACTAGGCGTTTGGCAACTGTGATCATAATCTCTAGTCTGATGATAATTTTGATGATGATGATGATGATGAAATAAGCAAAGCAAGCGCTGGGATGTCACTCTAAGCATGGCAGGCTGCAGGGGAGGAGGCGAGCTTAGCTTTAGTCCAGTGGTCCCCAACTCACGTTATTTTAGATTTCAGAACGGAGGAGAGTCACATTCAACGAGGAGGACCGTCAATGTAACTTAAGAGAACTTTTTTGCATTTATTTTTTGTGCATTCAGTAAATAAATGCACTTTCAGATCATACTTGGTATCTAAATGTGTAATCATGTTGGGACCACGACATTGGACTATAAAGCATGGTAGAGGAGAGGAAAAACACTGTCCATCTTCTTCTGGTTGGAGCCACTGCTATGTGGTCACTCATCCTGTTGGAACTGTACAGTTAAGTATATGAAGTGTCCAAACAGCATTAAAACACACGCAGCACCTCGTCCCTTTGCTAGAAGGAGGTACCAGACAGAAATGACAGACATGACAAGACAAGGAGGAGGAGAGAGGTCAGCAGGGTTGAAACATAAAAGGTGCAAACAAAGTGGTTTTTGCCATAGGCTGCTATACAGCATGAAGCAAACACAAGGCACGGGCTCCTGAATTCTGGGGGGGAAAACAACAACAGCATTGAGAAGCATGAGGGAACAAAAAAAATAAAATAGCAATGGTCAATATCAACGTAAACATGAGCTACCATGTTGTACTCTATCAGGATGAGTTCCATGTACAGTATACATGTTGGTGACCCAGTACCATACTCAACGTCGGGTCCGGGGACCGAAAAGTGTACAGATGGAGCCAAATTAACCTGTGTTTCCATTTGCACACTCAGGAGTTCTGACAAAGCTATCAGCCATATAGCCTTTTTAAGACAAAGCTAGCAGCCATAGCTTTTTTAAGACAAAAGCTAGCAGACAGAATATAACAAGGACACTCACTTCCACATTCAGTGTAGCTAAATGAATCACAGATGACCCAAAACAATTATCAATCAAATATTGTCTGCTCAATATCATAACTAAATATCTGCATCTGTGTAAAACATTATGTAGATTTAACCCATTCTGAACAGGCACCCATTTTGGTGTCAGCATCATGTTATGCTTTAGCTATTGAAAAATAGCAGATCTACAAGCTCATATCGCGCCACCGAGTGGCGCGATACGAGCTTGTAGGTCTGCTATTTTTTTTTTTAATCGAAGAACGACTGACAATTTTAGAATCTGATCTCAGGTCAGAATGGGTTAATCGGACCAGTGTGTGTCCAGTGGAAACCTCGTGTGAATCTGATTTTAGGTTAGAATGGGTTAATGAATACCGACTAATTCCTCCTCTTGACACTGAAGTGGAAGTGAGCTAAGCCAGAGCACATTATTTTCACACGGCAACACCCCCACCCCGGGTCTTGTGATACAAGACATAAACGGCCGCAGTGTGAATACGGTCACACGGCGACAAGGAAACACCCGTAAAGGGTCTATAAATGGCCGCCGTGTGAATGGTGCAGTGACAGCAGACTGCACAGCGGAATCCTCCGTGTTCATGTATGATGAACAGAGAGCATTGGACTGTGTGTGGTGGGGCGGTGGAGGTGGAATTAGAGACAGCATGGCGGTTACAGGCTCACCTTCTTGTACTGCTTGTCGCTGCTCTCTGGCGTGGCGGCAGCGGCAGCAGCAGCAGCAGCAACAGGGGCTGCCTCCGTGGCTTTTAGCGGAGGTTCTCCTGGCGTTTCTATCAAAGCAGACACAAGGATATACACACACACACACACATCACAGTTACCATGGAACAGAACACTGTATGGGCCGATTCATACTCCTATTTTAGAGCCGAATAAAAGTCGGTTCGGCGCTGTAGAGCCTACAATGTGACGTCATTTTAGGTTCGGAGGGGGGGCGGGTACCGTCCTAAAGTCGACTGAAATTTTCTGACGAGCTGAAATAATTTCGGCATTACAGCACCGAAACAGCGGTAAAATAGGAGTATGAATCGGCCCTATGTCGAGCAGAATGCCCTCCGCTGAAACTTAAAATAACTAGTCCCATGACAAGCAACTGACAGAGAGCAGTGGTTTTCAAACTTTTTGGTGCCAGAGGCACACCAATAATGGGGCAAGTCAAACTCTCGTGGTACAGTCGTATTCATGGGGAAAATAGCTGCTCTACAAGCTCACCGCGTTGTGATGCGACACACGTTGTGAACTTGTAGAGCAGCTATTTTAGCTTTTGTGTGTGTAATTTGCATTTGTAGAGCAGGATATGAGTGTGCAATAAGTACTGATATAATACATTTTAAAATAATTCATTACTGTTTGTTTGTATAGTTGTATTGTATTGGAATAATGTGTGGTTGTCACAAAATCCAAAAAGGCACAACTGGACTTATATTACTCACGGCACACTGTGTGGGAACCACCGCCTTCATGCACAGAATACACCCTTGATTAGCAGAAGCAGCATCTAAATTATTCTCAGGTGTTTGGAAAACTCTTGCCCAACATTATGCATAACGCCGTTTTGGCTAGTTGAACATACAAACCAAATTGCTTTGACAGCAACTGCCATTGTTATGGAGTCCTACTGCCTACTGGTATGCGCTCTAACATGTATGTACACAACCTGTATAAATAAACCGCCCTTCAAAGTGTCATAGTGGAACAGCTAGCTGTCATCAGACCACTAAGGAGGTTGAAGTTGACGGTAGTCTAGACTAGAACAACAAGGTAGGTAGGTACACAGAAGAGTGGGCTGGAATGGAAAGCTACTGTGTGTGGAAATTACTCATGGAGTACTTCATGGACTTACTATCCTAGATTGACTATGTCCTGGCTCCATTTTCCAAACACCGGAGTGGTTTTCACTACCAGCATTGACATTGACAGCCATTCACCAGTCCATGGGCTGTTAATGTCAATGGCTAGTGATCCCAAACAGAGCAAAGAGTTATGGTTTTACAGCAGACATTTCACCACGTTGGAGGAAATGAGGGTGTCTGAGCATGTGCGGCACTACAAGTCTTACACCATATGCGTTTGGGAAACCCAGCCAAAGACAAGATATTCACATAATATTTTGCCCCTTTAGTGTCTGTTCTTTTGTAATATTATATAATTTCAACACACTAGTATTGTGCAAGAAATGTAATCTGTTTTTGTAATGTTACAATCTTGTGGCTTATTTTGAGGCCAACATGGTGGCGTGTCCATTGTACTCTTTGTTAGCGCTCTCTAAGCATTCAGAAACACCTCAGAGGTACAGGGAAAAAGTCAAAGTAAACATGCAGAGCAAAGACTAATACTGTTAAATTAGCTCAAAATGAGGTCATAATGGGAGAGGACGTTAAAAGGACCATAGCGGTTATCTAGCATGTTTAGCTACATTTAATTATGCCTTAACCTACAGTATAGTATACTTGACATTATCATTATTGCCAGCCAAAACATTTTCCATATAAACTTGCAGCCTTGAAAAACGTAGTTTAGGTAATGCATAATAATGTTGCATTGTAATGCCTTTTCTAAAATATATTTTTTATCCCACGATTTTGTAACCCATTTTTCACCCCTGTGTCAATCATCTAATGTGATCCTGGGCTCTACACACCCTCCACCAACCTAGTCCCCCATATATGGGGGATGTAATGCCTTTTAAAGCACATATTGATTTATATATTCGAAAACGGGTAGTGAAAAAGTCAAATGTCTATGAAAAGAAAGTCGGGATCCGACGGAGCATTAGTCCGACCGAACAGGTCTAGGTCTAAATGGGTTAACATTTCTATAGATAAATAAATAGACAATGACGACATGCATTGCCACCGGGATGGTCCTTTAAGGGGTAACACACTGGATCTGTTGTTAAGTGCACTGGATCACAGGATAGGATCAAAAACAATTGAATTCATTTCTGAATTATTGATGGTATTACAAAACACTTATTAATTTGGATTTTTATGAATTCAGTGGGGATAAAATGCAATCTCAACTGAACAAACCAAAAGCGAATTAATGCCTTATCAACCACAAGTTGGTTAGTTTCAGTTCTGGGGAAGAAAAAAAAACCACTCATCCCGGTTAGAACTTTTTCCACCAGGTGATGGGACATTCAAATTAATGTCTTTGACATCACCAGGTCTGAATAACAGTTCTGCTGAACTGGATCGCAGGGGGAAAGATCCGCAACACCGCCTTTAGCTCCGACCCACGGGCCAACAGCTGACCAGAACCAGACCCACAAGCAGCAGGAAAACCATAATGACGTTGGGGTCAGGGGGTCAAGGGGAGGGGGTTCTAAGCAGCACATTTTTACTTGAATTACTTTAAGTGTTAAGTGTAATCTAAATTTGCAGAGGGCAGATACAAAGACATTTCTGTCAATACCAATGAACAAAATAAATAATGTGCTATTGTGGCGCTCTGTGCCTTTAACATTCTCGTAGCGCACGGGCACGTGACGTAGGAGAATGTTAAAGGCGCAGAGTGCCACACTATTGCCAAAATAGTCCACTTTTAATAATTGTATAGTTTCAATAAATGTGTCGCATTGCAACCCGTTGCTCCAACCCCTTGTACAGTAGATTATGCTATTTATTTCAGCTATTCTTTTTGAAAAAAATATTTTTCAACAGGTGAATTTAAACAGATAAATCATAAAGGATTTAGACGATTATGCAAAAAGAATATAGATTATCTGAAATAATTCCCGACCACCAGGCGATTATGTCTAGAGTTGACCCAGGGAGAGGAGGGAGCAGGGAAGTACTATACTGTAACTCAACATGGTTATTGGGGTGAGGATTACACACCTAATAACAGATGCAGACCAGCTCCTTTGACTTCACTACCCAAAATCACACCTGTGGAGAACGTGGAGGGGGGGGGGGTGGAAAGGAAGGACAAACATAAAATAAAAAGATGATAAAAGGCTAAAGCAGAGGCTGTGCAGAGCAGGATAACTGCTGGACGACACTGAGGGCAGCCGTGCAAACCCAGAGGAAAGTATAGTCTGGGGTTAAAGGAGTTTTATTATGTGATGAAGGGCTAACTATACATACATAGACACACTGAACTATTAGACTTCTTTATTTAATCAAATTAGGCAATGTTTTTGATCCACCAACCATGGATGATTGAAAACCTTGTCTAATTCATTCGTTTATATGACAATAAATTCCAATTGTATTCAATGTGTCTTTTTTTTATGGTTTGCGAGCACGAACAGAGAATACTAGACTTAGATTAAGAAAGCTTGACTGGGTTAATATAGATACCTACCTACTGGAATTACATACATTTATTTACTAATCTACAATGTAAATACTGCATAATAACAATACCAGGTCCAATAACTCATCTCCTCTGGACTTGCAGCAAGCAGTGATATGGTCCAATACACAGACACCATACGCAGGGCACCACAACCATGTTAGATGCTCTATACTGTAGCAGCTTTGGTGAAGTTCAATGCCAATATTAATGCCATGACTGTTAACTGGTGGGAGCCCAGAGAAGCATTTACGGTGTTGTGTGGATGTACTGTATAACTACAGTTAAGTCTATTCTCAATCGGGTGAAATCAAATACTTTGATTTGAGCTTTAGCAAAAATGCTTAATTTCATTTCATTCTGTTCCTGAAATCACAGTATCTAGAAGACGGGCCAGTCAGGCAACTCTATGATTTTAAATGTGAGGAGATCCTTATGAAGGTGCAGTGCTGGATTAATCAGGGCTGTTTTACTCACCGGTAGACAGGAGGCTTTTGAGGAAAGCGAAGTTCTCTCCTAGTTTGTTCATATCAGGCATATCAGGTAGTAGCTTAGCTATTGCCTCTAGCTCTGGGAGGGCTTTGGTCAGTTTGTCTGCGTTTCAAAAGACAAGAAAGGAATCAGTGGTGTAGATGGTATCAGTACAAAGTACAAACACCAATAAACAAGGTTTTGACGACTTCAAATATAGATTTGCAAGTTTAAATGAACCATAAGAGAGGATTTGGAAAGCAGCCCCACAAAATGGAAAGCCCAAACAGACAAATCTGGCTTCTTTCCAATATTGTACAGTTAATTTCATACATGACTGGTTAACTACAGTACGGTGTTGTCACACAAAAATGCCTGGGAAAACCTACACGGGCAGTAAAGGGCAGTCCATACTGTCTCCGACCACCAAACTTTTCGTCGGAAAGATCAGACTTTAATTTTTCGGCGAGTTCGGCGAGTCACAACATCTGGGAGTGCAGCTTTCAGAACAAAAATTCGGAGGAATGCGTTTCAGAAGTTGCGAGTGGCGTCATGTTGTAGTTGTACCGGAGCTTTCCGACGAAAGGTTCGATGGTCGGAGACAGTATGGACTGCCCTAAACTCACAGAAGGCCATCTTAATTACACCTGTTTTGTATATAATGTATATCTACCTTTATCCATACACAAAAAGGTACCCAGCTCAGTAGCCTTATGGTAAGGGCTGGATTGGGGGTAAATTCATGTAGAAATACTAGCGTCATGTCCAGGGGGAATACTTGAATATCAAGCTGCCTCACGTTGCAGGGGATAGACTTCTGACTTATGGACCACATGGCTCGGGAACCGTTAGTTCTCATTCTCAAGGAGAATACTTATACGTATTATACTTATACATGACTCATAGTGACTATAGTATCCCTCAAAATATGTAAGACTTGAACCGGGTTCACAGTACTTCATGACACAAATGATAAGATATACTGTACCTAGATCAATCTGTTCACTCAGTTCCCAGACGAAGTCAGGAATCACCCAGTTATATTCACTAAAGTCAGGTAGGAACTCCTTCCATTCTTCGTACGACTGGGGGGGAAAGGACAAATGTTCATCAACGTAAAAAAGGTGTTCCCGTCCTAAATGGGTATAATGCAAAATTGGTCATAATTCGTTGTCTGAAAACAATCCACATATTTTAGATGCCATTTTATTTTAGATGCCATATTATTTTAATAGTTTCAATTAGAATACAAATAAATATCCTGCATCTCTCCATTATGCAAGTGTAGTACTAGTGCATATGACCATCCTCTGAAAACATACATTGATTACAGAGAGCAAATTACCGTATCTACAGTTCTACAGTCAGGGAAATAGATGATCTTTTAGGATTTCAGATTTTGTTTTAGATCAACTGCCCCCATTTTCTTCTGCCCACATTTCTATACTTTCATTGTGCAGTTTGTGCCATCATAGACAAGGGCAAGGTGTTGAAATCCTAGATAACGTACACCTCAGTCGTGCCTTTATCATCTAGGAAAGTTAAAAATAGGTGTGTAGGGTGGACACACCCTCCAGTCTAGTTTAAACAGACACTGGAATACCAGGGACCATTTTGTGTAATTCAGAGAATGTTTCTTGAAGTACAACCTTGACTTGAATAAATAAGCATTGGGTTCAAATCGAGCACACTACTGTTGTAACTAATGAGTAAACATTTATACTGTAGAATAGGATAATCAATATTGGCTACATAAGTAACGAGTCCAACTGAACAGGCCTCCAACTGTGGCATTTACCTCAACGAGACAAAAACGGAATACGTAAATATATGCAAATTCAACAATAACCACGTTATCTAACCACTTAACAACACTCCTTTGACTACAAGTATTTGGGTTCATATGCATCTTCTTCCCAAAATAACTTTAAATTAGGAAGGGTACGGCCTGGTCAGCCTGCAATGACATGCATAAGATCTGGTCATCCCAACTTAGTAAGAGGTTTGTAATGGGAAAATGACATTTTAATCTATGTAAGTCAACTGCTGACAGAGGTAGTAGGAGTAAATAACTCCTGTTACCAGCAGTCAAGAGCCTATTTGTGTGATTTCTAGCAGATTGGAACAGCCATGTAAGGCCATGTGTTAAAGGAGTGTTCTGTTTATTTTCAACCTATGTGTGTTATTTTGGGACTGTAAGTGTAAAACTGTAATTGGGAGATGCCATGATACCTTGGTGTCATACTCGCTCTCGTAATAAATCCGTGATTGTGTTCTAAACACTTTTAAACCTTTCCTTGATCTGGACTTCAAATTCATTACACTTTGGTTGTGAGTTTAAAATATCCAGTACAGGTTTAAAGTAAAAATATTTAGGACGATCGTTGAGACGATTCTCGCAAATCCACGGGTTCATGTACTTTTTTATTTGCATTGTAATCCCCATAGGGGGATTTTAGATCGCCTCATATAAGAACCATGTTTGAAAAATAAACAAATCATCCAGGCCGCTTCACTCATATGGATATGAAGAATCAACTGACTGAGAGAAAATGCTATTGTTACCGCAACTGAATTAGTTACATTTTCGCTAGAAACAGACTGTATCATTATATGAGTGACTGACTGTTTGACTGACTGGGGATGAGTGAGTGATTTCGGCGCTCTATGGCTCCGAGACATGGACACTTTCAAAGAAATTAAGAGAAACGGCTGGATGAGAGCGCAACATCTCTCTTGGAAGAGCATCCCATCGAATTCTCTAATATACAGCAACCTTCCCCGTGTTTCTTCACTAGTCCGATCCAGAAGAACACAGTTTGTCGGCCACTGATCAAGAGGTTAGAACTCCCCTTCTTCTCTGGAATCCTGCCTCAAAGCAGACCAGAGGTAGAAAACTGTCGTTCTGAAATAGCATTTAGCAGATTGACTAAAATCCTGGCATAAATATCAGCACCATGCAGATGCTGTATATATAGCGCCTTTTATCCAAGGCGCTTTACAGAGATTATGCATCACATTCACCCATTCACACACACATTCATACACTGATGGCGGCAGAAACCATGCAAGGCACAAACAAGCACATCAGGAGCAATTTAGGGGTTCAGTGTATTGCTCAAGGACACTTCGACACTAACTCTGGGGGAGCCCGGGTTCGAACTGGCAACCTTGCGAACTGGCATCCAGCCACTCTACCCCTGAGCCACCGCCGCCCCTGTACAGTAGGCGTGGGGCAATAATATAACTATGTCAATCACAGTTCCTGTCCACCACTAAATTGATTCTGATCACCGTTCATTCACAATGTCAAGACAAGTATACCTTTTTGGCCGTGTAGCCTCCACCCACAGCAGAACCCAGCAGAATGTACCGCAGCCTCAGCAGCCTGGCGGCCAGGTGAAGCCCCCAGAAGTTGCGGTGCTGCTGGTGGCCCCGGCCTCCTCCCGACCCTCCCGGGGGAGGTTTGGGGGGCCGCATAGGCAGCCGGGACATGGAGGCGAAGTGACGGGCCGCTGTGCGATGCGGGGGACGCTGGGGGTTGGCATTGGCTGAGTAGCGGTGGTGGATGGCACGGGACAACGGGTGCAGCTTCTGCAGGGGCACTCGGAACCTGATTCCCATGTTGTTGTTGGAGACTAGGTTCCTGCATGCCAGGCTATGAGAAACATAAACAGTAGTGGGCCAGTGGCATAGATCATCTCCCAAACAACCAAGATTGTCCCACTACTTTATTTCTGAAAACAACTAACAATTGCACCGACCAATTAAGTGCCCCGATCATTGTACACTAAAGTAATTGGCTCCAAATGCAATTGTGCGTGGAGAAAAAAAAGCTTATTGTAACATAATTGTAACAAAAGTGACAGTACACAAGTACAGTAAAGTCCTGCATATCAAGCATTCAAGCTATGAGAAACAAACATCGGCAGAGACAAGTTTACCTAGCTGGCATGGAACATGTAGATATGACAAAATTACCATTTAGCAGTAGATGTTTGTGGCTACTGTTCTGTGGACCGAGCACCTCATGCAAAATGTGATAGGCTACAGGAGCTGAAGCACATTTAACAACAGATGTTAGTGCTGCGTAGTTTACATTTACAGCTTTTATCCATTTGTTGAGGATGTGCATGGTGACATATATATTATGCGTAATAATATAAAATATGGTGCTTACAACCGTTAGCAGTCAGCTAACAATGTTAACTATACACCCCGATAAGGATAACGCTCCTCCACTACACTGTGGCACTGGCACTGTCCTCCACTGTCACTATATACAGCTAGGCTAATGTTATCTCAATAAAAACAACTTACCAGGCAACGTTGCTGCCGACGCGCAACATAGTGCTGTTACCAACAGCGGGTAAAGGCAAATGTCGTATAGATTCCCTCTAGGTACAATTTAAACCATCTTTCCAATAGGTGGACATTTGTTTGCCTGACAGAGCAGCTAATTATCGTTAGCGAACAAGGGCACAGCAAGAAAAAGGAATGACAGCAACACTTCCGGCCGACCGGTACAACCTCCAAATAGACACCACCAAACATCAACCGATGAATCAGTTCCTATATCCAACAATAAACACCCATAAATTAACTTATGTAGTTGGCTTGGTTCAGAAATGTACAGTGGTTTACTTGTACTTCGTTACAAGTAAAAATGCCTACTTAAATTACCCAAAATAAAAGTACACTATTCATTGTGCAGAATGTCCCATTTCAATTTTCCAATGTATACAAATATTTTATAAATTATTAGCAGATCTGCTAATAATTAATCATTTTTAAGTGGTTAATGTATGTTTTGTAATAATAATCAAAATCTACAAAGTAACTAGTAGTAACTAAACAACTTAAGTAGTGTACTTAAGTAAATGTATAGTTACTTAGTTTACACACTGGTATGATCTCAGTAATTAAGGGACCAAGAAGTCACAAAGTGACTTTGGTCACTTATTGTTTTTGTGTTTATTTTTCTTCTCCTTCTTCCTCTTCTTCTCCTTCCGCCTAAAATTGCTGTTCTGACTGAACGGTGCAGTCGGTTTTCGCGAAAATCTGGTAATCTGGTAGAGGGCCATGCCAAACGGTGACTATGCGAAGCCCATGACGATTGGCCAAATGGTGGCGCTATAGCACTCAATTGAAAATGCTAACTTTGAAAGTGAATATCTCATGAACCGTTTGACCGTTAGCAATGACACATTGATACACACATGTGTCATTCTCATGACTTTTGACCTCTGACCTTTAGATCACCCACCATTTTTAATTATATGAAAAACATTTAATATATATAAATATATTTAAATGTATCACCTCCCAGGATCTTTGATCAAAATGCACGAATATTTCTACACATTTTATTTAAGTGAAAAAGAAATTGTCGAAGAGAAGTTTGTGCGTGAAAAGAATTGCCGCAAAACACACTGTAGTAATGGATAATGACATGCCCAAAATGAGGACACACTTGTTACCAAAACACTGAACGATATTACAGTTTACAATGAAACGACTGACTGTCCAGATAGCTCAGTTGGTTGAGCTCTAACCTTCAGACCACAAGGTTGTGTGTTCAAATCTGGGTAACAACAACTCAGCCTGTGATTCTTATTTGTGCATATTGTTCTTATTGCGTATTGTCTTCTTTCTTGGTCCCGCCTTATCGCTGTTTGCAGCTATATTTATTATTATTATGTATTTTTGATGGGTGCTAGCCCCTCCTATAATGGTTTAATATTTGTTTTTAGTTCAATGTTTGTTTTAAAAACACCATTGACAATAAAGATAATTTGTTTTGTCACATTATGTTTGTTTTGTTTTCATCATATTGTAAGATGATAGAGCGCCCCTCACTTCACACAGGTGTGAGTTTGTATATTAACAGAGCGGTTCTTGTTATACCAACATTGGACTTTTTAACAGAGTAGATGTAATTATTCCTGTGTTCTGGTGAATTTGAGTTTGATACTTTATCATACTTTTTTTTTTTTTTTAATATACAGGTACGCCTATATGTAATATATAATATATATTTAAATTATCTAATTTTTTTACAATAGGCGGCATTCATAAAACGGCATGGTTCTTGCCCAAAACTGCATTAGATTGGCATACATTTGGCATGTATGTACAGGGGAGGCTGGATTTGGAAGGTATCCATGTAACACATTTTCATTCACATATATTGAAGTGACAGCTAGGGAACTTTTTGAAAATGGCTATGGACGTTTTTCCCTCGCCAAAATGTAGTAAAACTTTGAAACAATTAGGTATTTACCCCCCTTCCAGACAAGGTTGGTCGCATTGGAAACCTGAGGTTGTCTAGAATCAAATGGTATCTCTATCTTTGGTCTATCTCTAATTTATGAGCATGCTACAGTCTCCGAAAGATAGTCGCCGGTGTCCGGTGTTCCAGACCGCAGGCCCCATATAATATGGGTAATAAAGAAATGGTCTTCTTTCTCTTCCATGTTTCTACGGGATATTGTTCTTATTGCTTATTGCCTTCCTGCTTGGTCCCGCAGCTTGCAGCTATTTTTATTTTATTGTCTCCACCAGGCCGAAGGCATGTGGGGAGAGTATGTTTTGCACTCCGTCCGTCCGTGTGTCCGTGTGTCCGTGAACAGCTAATCTCGGCCACCGTTAACCCGGTCGATGCCAAATTTTGCACACACACTCCCTGGATGCCAACGATGAACCTCTGCCCCAAACTTTCCAGAACGGCCTGTTATAGCGCCACCAGGAGGCCGCTTTGTGCAAAACAAGTTTTTGCACAGTACACCTACAGATTTTGTCCAAACATCACGCAAATTGGTACACAGTCTCTCTAGAGCCATTCAACGAAACCCGTCTTTCAGATTTCTCACACTCCATCCTGATTGGTTAAGATTGGCTTCCAAAGTTCACAGGAGTGCTGTACAAATCCCCACAACTCCTCAACGCAGCGTCCGATTGCGATGAAACTGTGCACGCATATTCCCACTAGGCTGAGGAAGAAATCCTGGTGGAGACCTGTGCCCAGAAGGGCACTTTTTCTAGTTTCATTTTGTTTTTTGTTTTTCATGGCTGCCAGTTCCCACCTGATGTTGTGTGGGAGTTCAGACTGCTCCAGACGGTACTGAATAGCTGCTAGCTTACATAATGTCTTGAGACTAGGACTGCAGTCTAAGATAAACAGGTCACTACTGGATTCTCTAAAGAGGATGATACGATCTCCCATCATGCAACAGCACATCACAGACGTCCCTGAACACGGCCCTTTCCCCTTGAGCTCAATCTTCTTCCAGGAGAAGGTCTCTGGACTGAATTTCCACAGATCAATGTAATTGAGATTCCTGCCATTACCACCAAATATGTACAGCTCTCCATTGTAGGTAAAGGCTGACTGATCCCAGCGTCGTTCTGGTAGAAGCTGTGTAGAAGGTGTGTTTAGCCAGTGGTTGGTCTCTGTGTCAAACACTCTGATGGTGTTGTAGTACGGACCCAAGTTGTTGATGTAATTACCCCCCCAGCCCCCAAATACAAACATCTTTGTCCCAATGATGGTGGCAGAGTGCATTCTTGAAATAGGAGGTGGAGTTCCTCTGGTGTCAATTAAAGACCAGACCATTGTGCTGGTGTCCAACTTGCAGATGTCATTAGTGATTGCATGCTCGATGCATCCTCCATGAATATACATGACCTTCCACAAAACACAGGTTGAGTGGTTTTTCCTCCCCACTGGAACATTCCCAGACACCTGTGGTTTGAACCATCTGTGGGCGTCGACAACAAATGCATAAAGCAGGTTGCAGTACTTGTCAGAGTAGTGCTCACACCCTCCCCAGAAGTAGACAATATCCTCAATGATCACAGCTGTGTAACCCCGGCGAATGGAGACAAGGTGACGTTCTCCTGTTTCAGGTGACAAATTTGCAGTGGTCAACTTCCTCCAGAGTAAAGTCACTGGGTTGAAGACCTGCACATCAATCTGATACCTGTTGTCCCATTCAAAGTAATACAGCTCGTGTCTCACCGCTACAGCAACATGACCACCTTCCTTTGACTCCTTCTGATGCAACGTCCAGGAAAACATTTATAACAGTTAATGGTGAATGGAAGTGCTCTGTAGAAGAATGAAGAGCTCAAGAGCCAAGGAAAAGGAACACTTCTAGATTATAGAGCTCTTTGAATCTTGGTCGAAAGAGTCTTGAAGATAACTGTCTTGAAGAGATCTGTGAAGAGTTGAGTCTCAGAGACTTCTCTGAGACTAAATTGCTTTTTATCATACTGGCTGGATTGTTCGTGTCATACCGGTGAGGTCACATGTAAGTATGACATCAGGGACCCCTGTCTGACCCCTATTTGGGCACAGACCTGCTGGGAGATTTGTGTGTGTGTGTGTGTGTGTCTTTATTTAACGAGGGTATTCTTTTATTCTTTTATTCTTTTCTATGGACTGTATCTATACTATCTACCTGAACCGTGCACCCGATACTTTATTACTTTGAACTACGGTACTCAACTGAGTGCTTGCTTCTCCTCCTTTCTTCAAGGTGTCTTTATTTGACCAGTAAAACCAGTTTTGGGGGAATGTGACGCAGTCGGTAGCGCTGTCGCCTCACAGCTAGAAGGTCCCGAGTTTGATTCCCGGCCAGGGAGCATGTTCTCTCTGCGTCATCAAACAACAATTAGCAGCTGGGGTCCGGACGACGATGATAGTATTGTCTCCCAGCCCTGCCTCATATTGGTCCAGTCAAGTGCAAAGCCAATATGGTCAAGTCATGTACAGCATAAACAACATTGCATATTAAGAATCACAATATATCATGAACGATATTTCTAATAAAAGGCAAATGGTCACTTTATCGTATACTCGGGCTGTGTTTTTTCGATTACTTTTCATTTATTTTTATTTTAAGAATTAAAAGTAAATGAAGGTAATTGAAAAAACAAGGTTTTCGATTTTTCAATCTTTTTAATCAAATGTCTAATGTAATCCTGGGGTCTACACTCCCTCTGCCAACCTGGGGAGAGCAACGAACTAAACTCATGCTCATCCTTCAATGCAGTCCAAGCGACTTCTTTTCACCTGACAGGGGGGAGCACATGGAAGGAACACGTTATTCCAACCAGTTCCTTTCCCCTCCATCAAGCTGGCCAGAGGGAGGAAGTTTAGAGACCAGGATTAGGCCTACTGCATGTTTTTGTGAGGATACCTACCCTAGGAGACACGGGGAGAACATGCAAACTCCACACAGAAAGGCCCTTTCGCCAACCCCACATAGGGTATGGGCACTGATATCTATCATGATTAAAATAGTTTGAAGTTACAATGGCTTTGTAGGGAAGTGGGCTTGTCTGGTAAAAATGAATATCAAATACTGAATCGAGCAACTTAAACACTGTCCAGGGTAAGGTTGGACTGTTTGGGACATTTTAAAACCCCGGTTTACTATTCCCAAAATACCCTGTTTTTCGGTTTTACAATCTTTAAAGGTGCTATAGTACCTTTTCCAAAGGGTATACCACCTTTAATGACTGGGGCTAAATAGCACCCTTTGGTAAAGGGTGCTATATAGCACCTTTAAGAAAAATGGTGCTAAATAGCTTTCCACCAACAATGCATAGTCAAGTGCTTCAATAATTTACAAAAAATATATAATGGAATTACAAAGTGCGAAGACTGAAAATCTTAATATAATTTCCAAAGTTGGGTGGGCCACTAGGGATATTAGAAGCAAATGTATACATTACAAAATGATACATAGATTCTACTTATACCTTACTGTGAAACTGTTCAGGATTAGATGGGCTTGGTGGAAGACAAAAGGTGTTGGAAATGTAGGGGGGGGGGGTGGAATGGTACGTTTTTAGTTTTTACATAATCTTTGGAAATGCCCTGTGGTTTTACCCTTCTGGAAAGAGGTACTGAGGAAACTCGGAGAATGGCTGGGACTTAGATTACCAGAATGCCCAAGGCTCTGTCTCCTGGGAAATGGCACGAGGTTGCCACAAGGGGGCACCAAGGCACAACATGCATTAGTGACTGCAGGTCTTACCACTGCAGCTAGGTTGATACTGAGAAACTGGAAGAGCTCAGCTACACCAGACCCAACTTATGACTGAAACTGCTTCTTTTGAGGAACAATGTTCAATAAATCAACAGCATTAGGCTGAATTCATGTTTCTTTCCTGGTGGGGCAAGAAATTCAAATCAACATAACCCCTGGCTGTAGCTCATTGCTCAGACATTGGGTGTTTTTACACTGTTGGTGTTACGCAGAAATATTACAGTCTCTTATTTTATTTTAGTGAAGAAAATGTAAATACAATTATCCAATCATCCTGCTCCATTGGGAAAATATGCATCAGAGCCATATCAGTTCAGAGTCAGCTATTTTCAGATCTACTCCTAGCCTCACTCCCTTGGAAATTTCAGCCCTTTTCAAATTGACTACTTGAGTTTAATATAAATTAAAACAAAGGACTTTTCAGCACATTTATTGAAAAGAAAGAAATCAAGTGAAATCAAAAATACAATTCTCAGAAATAATGTAAAACAAAAATAAATAAAAAATAAATTACGAAGTACAAAAATGTGTAGGTAATTAAAGGGGGAGGGGGTATCCTGACAAAGAAAAAAAAGACATGACATACTCCAGAATAGCCTCTTGCTGAGGTCGTGAGACACACAAATCTGAAGCACAACTAAATCATTTTGACAGAAAAAAAACCAACATACAGGAGAACAGTAATAAAATGTTTTAACAACAGTAATATTTTCATCGTTTTAGGTATCAACTTTTATTAGATTTCTCTAGTCATTACAAATACACATATTTCCCTGAGGGAACATCAACTTGAGGGGTCCAAAGACGAAGTGGTTGACCCATCCTAAATGCCTCATAATGGTCTTTGCTTCAACCACGTGAATAATTACGCAGACAATGCCAAGTAGAGATGTCAACAGTCAGTATTGGTACCTGTTATAACCGCATAGTTTGTTTTTTTGCACATTATAAACTGTTACTATGACATTATGTTTGGCTGCCAGAGAAACCAAATAGTTTGTTATAGCGAACAAGGATACAGCAAGAAATGAGAATGAGAGCTCAGGTCGGATTTTCTCTACAGGTTTGTAATCAGCTGTTTTTGGTGCATAATACCGGAATAAAAATGAAGGGTTACAGTTTAGACTGGAGCAAAAAAGATGAAGTGAATTCTTAAGGTGCATCAGCACGACAGACAGTTGAAACTGAATTATTGTATAATTTCCCAGCTCCTTCGACAGTACAAAGCCACATTCTTAAGTTATAGCAACACTTTGATTCAACATGAAAAGAGGAAGATAATTCAGTAATCAGTATACAATAAAAAATCAGTTGGATGACGGATGATGGATGGTGAGCCAAGATATAAATACACAAAAATCAAAGATTGTCAGACATATAGATGCTTATAATCTGAATTCTACAAACACTACATTGACGTAGAATTCCTTTCTTTCCCTTGTAAGACCCCTTGGTGAACACCCAGATACTGAGACAGACAAACATAAACATGGATTAACTAAAAGCAGAAATTCAACCATTTTAAGCCTTATCTTCATACAGTATTTGGTCCTCACTAATGCTCATAAGATGGTACTGTACTGTAATGTACTGTATGTCTACTCTCTCTGTGTCTCAGTGGACTGTTCAGAAACATTACTCCAATGACCTCAATAGGGATTCCAAGCTATTTGAAACTACAGCCTTTGAAACCCTGGAAAGTTGGCACAATGAAATAGCATATATATATATTTTTTGTTTCTTAAGTGTTCACAGACCACCTCTTAGACAGAGTAGAAAGAAATGGTAGGACGGTACCATCTTATGATGAGCATTAACTGACGCCCAATTATAAGAGAACATTGAAAATGGGTGGTGTATCTTTAAAAATGTCCCATTATACTTGTTTTGCATCAGTGTCACGCACCGAAAATAGCAGATCTACAAGCTCACGAAGCATCATTCTGCGACGTGTTATGAGGCTTGTAGATCCAGATTCTGGTGTACAACACCAGTGCATACGCAAGAATAAATTACCCTTTAAGAGACTTACAGGGACACCAGTCTCAACCTCTCAACATCAAGTTAAACATTAATATTTTTTGACAGAACTAGAATAGTGGCAAAAACAATTGTCCAACTACTACTTTATTTCTGAAAACTACTAATCATTGATCCGAGTGCCCTGATCATTGTACACCAAAATAATTGGCTTCAATCGTGGAGGAGAAAAGCCCAGGAATCATGACTGAACCAGAAGACGCAAGCTTATGGCAACATTGTAACAAAAGTGACAGTACACAAGTAAATCTAGACAGCACAAATATCATGTTGACAGACAACTCAACTGATTATGACAAACAGTACCAAAAAAAGTAGAAGAAAAACCATCAACACTTCAGCCCTTTGATATAAAAATGCATGACCTTTTCATATATCATAAACGATCTTTTTCAAATGCCTTTTGTTTTCTTTTCTTTACACACATCGATACTGTAAATGTACATCTCAAACAAATATACAAATAGATTATCATCAACATAAATTCAATCCTATTCAGTTTCGTCATACATAGGGTAGGGTATTCTAAAAAGCTGAGGAATATATACTTTTTTTTTCTTTTTAAACGACCACTGTACCAGTGTTTAATAAATGCCATTACTCTTTGGGAAATGCAACTAATCAGTACTTCTGTAGGAGACACCAAAAGACTGCATTTCTTTGGAAAATCAAATTGCCATTGTTTGTTCTTTGTGCAACATTCAAGACCCTTAAGGCCGATTCATACTTTGTCGTACGACGGTGTACAAATTAACCAGTATAACCCTACAGTTGGACTGGGGTCCCCCAGGGCTGTAGCCTGACTGGGGTCCCCCAGGGCTGTAGCCTGACTGGGGTCCCCCAGGGCTGTAGCCTGACTGGGGTCCCCCAGGGCTGTAGCCTGACTGGGGTCCACCAGGGCTGTAGCCTGGTTTCCAGTATAACCCTACAGTTGGACTGGGGTCCCCCAGGGCTGTAGCCTGGTTACCAGTATAACCCTACAGTTGGACTGGGGTCCCCCAGGGCTGTAGCCTGGTTACCAGTATAACCTTACAGTTGGACTGGGGTCCCCCAGGGCTGTAGCCTGGTTACCAGTATAACCTTACAGTTGGACTGGGGTCCCCCAGGGCTGTAGCCTGACTGGGGTCCCCCAGGGCTGTAGCCTGACTGGGGTCCCCCAGGGCTGTAGCCTGGTTACCAGTATATCCCTACAGTTGGACTGGGGTCCCCCAGGGCTGTAGCCTGGTTACCAGTATAACCCTACAGTTGGACTGGGGTCCCCCAGGGCTGTAGCCTGACTGGGGTCCCCCAGGGCTGTAGCCTGACTGGGGTCCCCCAGGGCTGTAGCCTGACTGGGGTCCCCCAGGGCTGTAGCCCGATACACTGCGTGACAAAACAAATCACGGAACACGGCAAATCAGTCTGTAAACCAGGCTACCAGGGCTCTATACTAGCCGCCCCTCCTCTTTTCCCGGCTACACCAAAACACAATATGAAAAAAATATCAAATCTATTAGCTCACAACACATTGCAGTGCGTTGTGAGCTTATAGAGCTGCTATTTTCACCGAATGTTTCACCTCAGAATAGGAACACTACTGTATAGGGTTAAAGTGGTTAATTAATAGATTTGAACAGATTTAACCTGTTTAAATAAATAAAGCTCCGACAGAAAAATCATCAAAATAAATAAGAGATTCAGAACACCTCGAGTGTGTCTTCTAGGCCTCACCAGATTTGTCATAATACAACTGCCAAATTTAGTACAAATGTTGTAGACACAGCAAATTGGCACAAGGACGTCAGTTCCAGCCAACAATCCTAGGCAAGGTGATCCACAATCCTTCCTTAGTCCTTCTCATAATTCCGGACTATTTTATGCTCAAGAACATTTAAAATAGCAATATATTTCACCTATTTAATGTGCAGGGCAAATATAGTTCAATATCCAATATTTTAGCCCACATTTGAAAAAAATGTCCCACCAGATTAATAAAACTGCCTTTTATCTTCTTTAATTACTTTTATATTATCAAAATGAGATAAATAGCCTACAAGCAAACCAAACCAGTGATATGTGATCGGTTGTGTAGACACACATATTCACCTGACTTGCAAACAATACTTTGATGGAAATGGCCTGACAACGCAGAGCAGACCATAAAGACTGTGACCCAACTGTATCCGTGTTATCGGTGCGCTTCACTGAAACAGTTACATCACAGAGCCTAGGGGACATGAAATATAGCCCTTTGATATCTCTGGACTCTGTAGGCGTGTCCAAGAATACATGTATACCATAATATGGTATGACAAATTCACAGTGGGTTACCTGGGTGCGGCGGCCATTACTGAGGTGTACCATTAAGTGCAGCAGCACTGATTAGCTACACCTGGCCTACGGAGCACCTGCTCCATGGATTACACCTCAGTAATGGCCGCGCCCAGGGCACCCCTCTGTGGATTAGTCTATACTGTAAATGTTTTCTTGGACTCGCAGCACATGAGTGTGAAATGGGAGTGCGTGATGTGATGTGATGTGATGTGTGTGTGTGCCGCTGCATGTGCCTTATCATGTCAGTGAGCCGAGGAGAGAGACAATGCCTAGCCTTATCGGTTTTAATTGGTCTTCCATAGGAAGAAATGTAATACGGAGAGGATTACAGATCAGAGAAAAAGAAAAGGCAAGACAATTGAGCTTCCTTCCAAAACACCACCTTTGTGGGGAGAAAATAATCACATTTATAATATATTTAAAAGATATCTGATCTTTGAACGTTGGAGCATTTAATCAACAATCTCATTTCAAAGTCACATAGCGTCCTTTTAAAAAGTACCATAATTTAGTGTCAGTCATTTACTCATGTTGTCACAGTATTAACCTTTTTTTCTTTATAGCATAATTATGTGTCATTTTGGAAGGAAACTCTAAAACTGTAAGTGGCGCAGTACTGGGCCTGTCTACAGTACATGCACATGGGGGACAACTGTCCATGCTCCCGGACCAAATGCATGCTGCCTCTTGTTGTGCGTAGCTATTTCGTTTTTAAATACATACTGAAAAGGTTTGGTTTAACAATACAGTAATGTTGCCCGCATGGTACTACTGTTGGAACAGTGGTCATATGACCGTGGCATCACGGTCATATGAAACTGGCTTCATGCAAAGTCCATGCATTCAGCGTCCTGTATGAAGACCTTTATGAGCTGGCTGTAGGTGAAGGCTTGTGAGGTGCGCGAACACAAAAGCTATCGGAGGCTCAAATTGACGGTTTTTGACACACGGGACAATTTGGCTCATCCATCACACCTGGGTGGTGTTTCCCACCCTCTGATTATGACGTAAGAGCAAAAATGGGAACGATGTGAACATGGTACATTTACTAATTCATTCCTGTGTAGATAAACATGACTGGGTTTCTCAGTTCTCTGCATATGTTTTACAACAAGGCATAAAAAAAAGCCTTGAGGCACGGCTTCACCTCATAATAAAATGTGCCTCGGCTGAAACAAGACACGCACAATGAACGGAGTGCTGGCCACAGGTCCCAGCCTGTGGTTGAGCCTACAGTAAATGAGGGTAGGTGTGTGTGTGTGTATGTATGTGTGCGTGTGTGTGTCATTTCATCAATCAATAGACACAGAGGCTGAAGTTTCAGGAGGGGCGGCCTGTTGAGAAAACAAATGTGAGCAGCCAACATGCCTGGCATATTGCCCACCAATAAATGCTCTTATAAAGCCATCTTTTCTATAGTAAATGGAACTACTCCACTGGTCATGTCAGTCAGAGCGCGGTGGGATCATACTTATTGTATGTTGGGTGCGTAAAAGAATTGTGGTTGAGGTCATGGCGGGGGCTAGGAGTTGATCACGATCTGGTAGGAGGAGCCGTTCTCCGGGCGGGGCTTGGCCTCAGTGGTGGTGGTGGGTTTGGGCGGCCAGTCAGGGTCCACGCTGAGCTCCTGGGCCAGGTGCATGTAGCGAGCCTTGGGGGCCGTCGGCTGACGGCAGCACAGGGTCGCCAGACACCTGCGTCCCCACACGTCAACGCTCCCCTATGAATGCAGCGGGTTCCAAACACATGGCCAGAGAGTGGTGAGGGGAAGAAACGCACTGTGAACCGGTGTAGCCTGCATGCTAACGTTCACACATGCTTCAGCAGTTTAAATGCAAATCATTCCATGCCAATATCATTTCAACATGCAAAATGTGAACTGCACAACTGAAATACAGCGGTATTTTATTTGTAATACATCATGCACATTGCTATGCTATACAGTCCATTAGAATACTAGAATGCATGATTGATAATACACTTACAAGGTTGGTGCGAAAAACAGCACAAGCTAATGTTGATAAGAAGTTGACATGAATTGAAAACAACATAACTGACAAGTTCCACAGAGTAGCTTAAATGTGTTTTGAATTAGTCTTGGTCTACAAGTCATCACTGTTGGGTGGAAACCTTATATGTCCAAAAATGTTGCTTTACAATATAAAAAGAACCTCAGATAGGCAACAATTAAACAAAACATACAGTATATAGACAGTTATCGACAAGCATGATGCGTTGCATTGTGTTGTGAGCTTGTAGATCAGCTTTTGTATGACAATGTCATATGATCATACGACAAATTATAAAATAGGTGATTCATTTATGGAAACACAAGGTTTCTGCCCGACAGACGAGACGACTTGTTTTGAAGAGGCAGAGCCTCTAGAGCTAGCCCGGTTTGGTCTACAATTACATACCTGGGCCATGATGATTCCACTGATACACAGTAGAGGGCGCTAGTGGAACAGCTAAACATAACAGAGAGGCGTGCTAGGCTGAGGCTAGCAGGACATTAGACGGCCTTGAGAGGAAAGGAGGGAGCCGATCGAACAGGGAGCGATCAGACTCCCAGAGTCATGCCATTACCAAGGGCTTGGAAAACATTTGTAGGGCGAAAAATACGAAAAGGAGATAAAGAACAACGATAGTTGTATAACGTGTTGATAATACTTTACAGGCCACCCAACGATTGTGTAAATGATGTCTTACATTCCCACCCATACAACACACACAGCACCAGAGTGCCAGAGCAACGCATTCTCACTCCTAACTTGTCACATACTGATGCTTGTTCAGGACCCCTTGGTGTCACTGGACAATGCACACGACTTATGTCCCATGAGACGTGCCCAAATACATACAATGTCCAGTACTGCCCACTGAATGTTTGACTTGCATACTGCAGAGAATCATAAATGATCTGCTACGCGAAGCGGGTACCTATGGTGTCCTCATCGAACACGATATAGGTACGTTGACCAAGCCTCAATATGACGACTTGGGAGTGAGAATGCATTGCCGAGAGATCTTTCATCTTTCCTATACCATGACCCTTTGGGGTAAATGTGTTATTAACCAATATATCCCTAGTATATATATTTGGATTGGTTTTGGGATAGGCTTTTATTATAATAATAGCAGGTGGTAAAAGCAAACACGATTTGAAAAAACAAATTGGTTTTTAATTCCTGCGTAGCTAAGTCCACTGTCTGGAGTGTAGGCAGGCACGGTCGGGTAGGTAGAGGAGGCACAGGGGAGGAAGAGGACATAGATCAGGTGGTAAAATGAAGACGACGGCCACATGCTTTTGGTTAAGAGGTTATAACACGGTGCTGTGTGAGGTTAGGGAAAGGAGGATAGGGTGAGAGCGAGAGAAAGGAGGGGAACGCCTGAAAAAAGGAGAGGAAGAAGAATAAGAACAACGGGAGGAAGAGGTGTCATTTTTGTCCCAACCTGTGATGGCGGCAGGGCGGCGGAGGCGGGTGTGACCCCATAGCTGCCCTGTTTGTCTCGGCTGAACACAAGCTTCCATAAGACGACGTCAAGGACGAAGGTCTATGGAGTAACAACGCAGTGGGCAGGGAGGAGGAGAAGGAGGAAGGGGAGCATGAGGTGGGGGGGAGAGAATTACAGAAAGAGACTAGTTGATTTAACACTGCGTCTGGCTTTGTCCTTTTACATCCATTTTCTTTGCTTTTTTCCGTTTGTGATGATGCCACAAACTGGGAGAAGATTGAGAGGAAGTGAAGTTATTTTGTGCGTTATGAGGTTTTGGGGTGTGCATCATCATCTTCTCCACTATTTCAAGCTGTGTGCGTTAGTCGTGAAAAGAGTCAAACAGTGAGCAGTTAAACTGAACACACAAAACAGAATTAGTGAGAAAGAGAAGGTTGGTTTTCTCCTGCGAAACAATGCAACGGGTGATTTCTGTTATGCAAAATTTCTGTCACTGTTTTTCCATTTTCATTTCATGAGACTGTATGCAGAGGGGGTTGACATGGGCAGACAGCGCCATCTAGAGTATCTGCTAAGCAAGGCTTTGGAGCTTTCAAAGAAAGAGGGAGTGCACTATTTGCAGGAGGGTAGCGAGCTAGCCGACTAAATCATACAGGTGATTTAGCAGTTGTCAACGGATTGATATATTCTTTTTTATATTATATATTTTTTTGGGTTCATTTCTGATAGTAACAGTGAGACAGAGACGGGAAGGGCTGGAAAGAAAAAGGGGATGCCAGCAAAGAGCCTTGGGTGGGATTTGAACCAGCGGCCAGCTGTGAGGAAGGGCTGGAGCCTTATTTATGTGCCAAGCGCTCTTAGGTGAGCATTCTGATCATTCTTTTCAGGAAAGAAGATTTGCAATTTGCCAGGCCACAAATTAGGTCAGAAACATATGGCATGGGTTCCTGCTTGCAAGACCTTTCACAAAATCATTATTAATGGTTTAGTTTATTCAATAGTCTGTGTAGCCCGTGTCTCTGAGGATGTGGACTTGATCATTTTCATGATACACTATCAACTCTCTCCACAACGACCGATCCTTCCTGTCCAGAAAATGATGAGCACACTGCATGGGAGAACAAAATAATTGACTGTGGGAAAAAAAACAACTAGATGTTTGTGTGTGTGTGTGTGTGTGTGTTACCTCCACCACGACAGCCACAGCAGCGTTGATGATTATGACGATTAAGAGTTTGACTCTCCATTCGAAGGGGACACAGACAATCTGGATGGAGATGACGGAGAGATCAATTCATACTTTCATCATAGCATCATTGACCACTAAAACCCTAAATGGTTCCCAAACCTTTTAGCCTGTGACCCCCACAAAAATAATTAGATGTCTCTCCCCGAGACCTAAACTAGTGCAAATGGCAGATGTACAAGCTCACAGCGTGGCGATTCGTGCCGCGTTGTATGCTTGTAGATCGGCTATTTTCACGTGCGCTTAACAGTTACATTTGTGGAATTTATGGGATTTATTTTGATTGTTTAAATTGTATTCATGAAATTCTTTGGAAAAACAGTTTGAATTTATTTTTAATGTATGAAAAAGGAGGGGGATAAAAGTGGTCCGTGACCCACAACTGGGTCCTAACCGAACTGAGCTCATGCCTCCTTCCATGCATGAGGAGTCCAAGCCACTTCTTATCACCTGACAGGTGATAATAACGGGGGAGTTTCCCTGGTTGGAAGGAACACGTTATTCCAACCAGTTACAGTATGTGATCATATATACACATCCTCCACAGGCCTACAGTGGGGATTGGCAGTGCATCACACAGAGGGGGAATTACTAAATTGGGAGAAACAGTTGCTTTTTTTTTGCGCGATTGATTCTAAAACGTGTGTGTGTGTCCACGTACCTCTAGGAAGTCGTCAATGGCGGCAACTGGATAAAACATGATGAACAGCAGGAATGCATACAGGATCAGGGCACAAAACACAAAGGGCCCTGGGAAGAACACACACACACACACACACACACACACACACACACACACACACACACACACACACACACACACACACACACACACACACACACACACACACACACACACACACACACACACACACACACACACACACACACACACACACACACACACACACACACACACACACACACACACACACACACACACACACACACACACACACACACACACACACACACACACACACACACGTATTATCAAACTTTTTTTTAAGGATGGTCCATTGTTTTGCATTGACAATATATCCATTCCCCCAACTCTCACCTAAATGTAACTCAACATACTGTAACTCTAAATGCCTTGAAAGTCAGGAGGACCAAGAAAACGTCCTCATCTTGAGGGCATTCCCTCTGCTAAGCTTTATGAACTTGAGGTTACGGCAGGGGTTGGCCATTCAATCTGCGCGTTCTCCTCAGGCCCGCGGGCTGACCAGGACACAGATATTTGTGGTTCTCGGAAAACTGTTGGTCCGTTTGAATTGCTGTTCGGCAATGCATACCCCGGAGTCATATGAGACACACGCCAAGCTTGGTTTGGACTAGAAGACATTTTGAAGCTCTTGCTACTGAAATGACCGATTATGGAGAAATCCTGTCATTTAACATGCATCTCTATGGGCGAGGAGGACAGCTTGCCATCGCAATGACCGCAGAGTGGAGTGGGTGGGGCTTAGCGAAGGGCTAATTATTGGGGTACAAGCATGTGCTCTGGGCATATTGTAACAGAATGTTTATCCGTAAAGAGCTGTGGCGCCCCCCCCCACACACACACACACACACACACACACACACACACACACAAATGTCCATCAAAGAACGTCTTGGCGACTGAACAGTCTTAGTTCTGGCTGATGTCGCGGAGTCAAAGAACTCCCAAGCAATCTCTGAGTTATGCCGGCCACAGAGTGACACACAGGCAGAGATTTGGTCAATTATAGCATGTACTGTAAATATTATCAAAATGGGTTTTACCACTTTAACCGCATTTACATCAGCCATCTGAAAACAACGATCTACAAATTCTCACTAATACGTACATGAACATATTACATACAAAATCACTAATGCATATTCATTGTGGGGGTCCTTAGCATGACACAGTTTGAGAACGTCTTGTCTTACAGTTCTTGTAGCGGGGCTGTCTGAAGGGCTCTTATTCACTCACAGTTCTTGTAGCGGGGCTGTCTGAAGGGCTCTTATTCACTTACAGTTCTTGTAGCTGGGCTGTCTGAAGGGCTCTTATTCACTAACAGTTCTTGTAGCGGGGCTGTCTGAAGGGCTCTTATTCACTAACAGTTCTTGTAGCGGGGCTGTCTGAAGGGCTCTTATTCACTTACAGTTCTTGTAGCTAGGCTGTCTGAAGGGCTCTTATTCACTAACAGTTCTTGTAGCTGGGCTGTCTGAAGGGCTCTTATTCACTCACAGTTCTTGTAGCTGGGCTGTCTGAAGGGCTCTTAAGGCTCATACATAGTCTGGATTTTCGGTGGTTAGGTGACCACCGAACTACAACATGACGTCACGAGCCGTGGTGAAGAGCAAACCACCGCCACCGCTCCAGCCCTTCTCTCTGTTTTTACTCACCACCGCTCAACGTTATTTCAGCTCCGGTGGTCAGCTCACCACCGGAGAGGTGGTCACCTCACCACCGAAAATCCAGACTATGAATAGGCCTTTATTCACTCACAGTTCTTGTAGCTGGGCTGTCTGAAGGGCTCTTATTCACTCACAGTTCTTGTAGCTGGGCTGTCTGAAGCGCTCTTATTCACTTACAGTTCTTGTAGCTGGGCTGTCTGAAGGGCTCTTATTCACTCACAGTTCTTGTAGCTGGGCTGTCTGAAGGGCTCTTATTCACTCACAGTTCTTGTAGCTGGGCTGTCTGAAGCGCTCTTATTCACTTACAGTTCTTGTAGCTGGGCTGTCTGAAGGGCTCTTATTCACTCACAGTTCTTGTAGCTGGGCTGTCTGAAGGGCTCTTATTCACTCACAGTTCTTGTAGCTGGGCTGTCTGAAGGGCTCTAATTCACTTACAGTTCTTGTAGCTGGGCTGTCTGAAGGGCTCTTATTCACTTACAGTTCTTGTAGCTGGGCTGTCTGAAGGGCTCTTAAGGCTCATACATAGTCTGGATTTTCGGTGGTTAGGTGACCACCGAACTACAACATGACGTCACGAGCCGTGGTGAAGAGCAAACCACCGCCACCGCTCCAGCCCTTCTCTCTGTTTTTACTCACCACCGCTCAACGTTATTTCAGCTCCGGTGGTCAGCTCACCACCGGAGAGGTGGTCACCTCACCACCGAAAATCCAGACTATGAATAGGCCTTTATTCACTCACAGTTCTTGTAGCTGGGCTGTCTGAAGGGCTCTTATTCACTAACAGTTCTTGTAGCGGGGCTGTCTGAAGGGCTCTTATTCACTAACAGTTCTTGTAGCGGGGCTGTCTGAAGGGCTCTTATTCACTCACAGTTCTTGTAGCTGGGCTGTCTGAAGGGCTTGCCCTTGGAGAAGACGACGGCCACGATGAGGTACTGGAAGGAAGACACGTAGAAGAGGCTGGTGTTCTCGTAGTTCTTGATGTTGTGGTCGTCCAGCTCGGTGGAGTTCTCCGACATGTTGTCGTTGTCATGGGACCACGATGACGCGTTGCACGCACTGGACCAAGAGCACAGCGGGACGGAGACGTTAACAGAGATTCAAATTTAGAGTATTTATTTCATCACTTTATTATCAGTAAATGTATGTTCATTTAAAGTGACCTTCTAACCTGCCTCATCAATATTTACCCAGGTTGAGATGAAACAAAAGAGCATACCTGATGCCACGTGAAATTGCTCCTAATTACTGCTTGTGACTACATTGTTAAAACAATTTGACGGCCGCTAATTGTTTAATCCAGGGTTCCACCGCGCGTAATACAACATTCCCGACATTTGTTTAACCCATTCTGACCTGAGATCAGATTCTAAAAATGTCTATTACATCCTGACAGTTTTATTATTAACCCATTCTGACCTGAGATCAGATTCTAAAAGTGTCTTCGATTTTTCAAAAATAGCAGACCTACAAGCTCATATCGCGCCAGTCGGTGGCGCGATATGAGCTTGTAGGTCTGCTATTTTTCAATAGCTAAAGCATAACATGATGCCAACACCAAAATGGGTGCCCGTTCAGAATGGGTTAATGCGTTTAATTCGCTGTTTTAAAATAATGAAAAAGAAACAGCAGATTTATCCGGGACCTGATGACGAGGGGGGGGGTTGTTTGGACTACAACGCCTCATGGAGGCGGATCCTGTAGCGTATTGTAATGGCCGCTGGTGTGGATGATCATAACATGCCGACGGACCATTCTTCGCCGGATTTTCACGCATCAAAAGCCCAAATACTTCAGCGTATGCTCTAAAGGTAATAAAACAATCTCGGCAGTGTAGAATATTTGATTAAATAGCGGGTAACACGTATTTCGCAGTAGAACTGTTAATGCACTACATAGTCTTGCATAGCCAGACAACTATTCCACTATTTTAAAATGCTACATACATAGTGCCTTTCCTCTGACATCATCTCTGCTAAGCTAAAGGGAACCACTGTATGGAACTCACTCTGAGAGAGGTGTCCAGTCCTCGTACCACGGCTGCTGTTTGACCAGCAGGAAAGCGAAGATCTGGAAGCCGAGGCAGATGAGGATCTGGGTCAGCACCGAGAAGAGCAGGGGGCCCGAGATCAGACCCGAGGGAGGGCGACGCGACACCAGCTCCTTCCACGCTGGGTTCAGACTCACTGAGGGAGATGATGAAAATTAAACTCTTTCAGCGCCACCTGGTGGTCACCAGTTTTGGCTCTTGTTGCCACCGAAGCCCATTATAAGAAATTTTAAAAAAATGTAATTCTATTGTGCATGTCATGTGCATGTCACCTGTCACCTGCACACCAGATTAGAGGAATTTTCTAAATATCGTCTTGTCGTCCCTGGCAATCAGTGCATAATTGGATTAATCTCGTCTTGTCGTCCCTGGTATTTAAACCGTTTTAATAGAACTGATAATAATAATAATAATAATAATAATGATAAACTGTTAATTTATACTGCACACACATTTATATACAATATAATCATTTAGATGTATGTATTTATTAATAGATTAAACAAATAACACTTTGATTTGTGATGAATTGTCATCAGGCCAATAAAAAAAACACCCGTTTTATTGAACCGATGATCCATCCATGGAGTTTTTCTTAATAAAGATGTCTAAACCATGGGCGTCAAAACTCATTTTAGATCATGGGTCAGACGAGGCAAACTGCCTTTCCATGTTGTAATTATTCCCAAGCATGAGTACATGACACACAGACTGACTGCACAGAGGGGAAATGAGCTGGCCTTGATGAAGCCCTGGACAGACTGATGGGTTGATGAGTCACACACACACACACACACACACACACACACACAGTCTCTCTCACACACACACACACACACAGTCTCTCTCTCACACACACACACACACACACACACACACAGTCTCTCTCACACACACACACACACACACAGTGGATAGTCACTATAAAGATACAATAAATGTTGCAGGCTGGATTTGACTCCTTTGCGGGCCACAGTACACACACACACACACACACACACACACACACACACACACACACACACACACACACACACACACACACACACACACACACACACACACACACACACACACACACACACACACACACACACACACTGTTGATGTGGGTTTTCTCGTTTACTTAGTCCTCTGTAACATTACAATTATAGAGCATAGTTACAATCTATGAATCTGTTCCTTTTTTTTGTACTTACTGGTGAAGACGATGAGGAGGATGATGGCGATGTCGATGAAGAGGAACTGGAAGTCTCCGAGGTTACTGAGGATCTATCAGCCAACAGGGAAGAGAGAGCTCAGTCAAGGGTCTACAGTATCAGAGAAACACATCCTTTGTCACGTGTTAAACACAAGGTGTCAATGTGCCTTAAGCCAGGATGAACGGGCACCCATTTTGGTGTTGGCATCATGTTGTGCTTTAGCTATTTAAAAATAGCAGATCTACAAGCTCATATCGCGCCACCGAGTGGCGCGATACGAGCTTGTAGGTCTGCTATTTTTGAAAAATCGAAGAGCGACTGACATTTTTAGAATCTGATCTCAGGTCAGAATGGGTTCATCAGACCAGTGTGTGTCCGGCGGAAACCTCGTATGAATCTGATCTCAGGTCAGAATGGGTTAAGCCAGGATGAATGGGGAACACTTTTAGCCACAGACTCATCATCCTCCGGCACAACACAAAGACACTTGGTCAGTCCTTTGGGCCAGTAGCCAACAAGCTCCAAAACAAAACACCCATCCGGGATTAACCCATTCTGACCTGAGATCAGATTCTAGTAAAAATGTCTTCTACATCCTGACAGTTTTCTGAAAAAGAAAATACCGAGCCGATATTCGGTTTATCTGATATATCGGACTTTCACTATTGGACTATTGCAGTTACTGTACGTACGGAATAGAGGAGGGTGACACTGATGTACTGGATGATGCTGTAGAGGGCCATGAACTTGAACACACAGAAGGAAGTGATGAGAGCAGCTCGCCCCTCCCTGTGGACAACACAGAAGACAACTCAGAAATGACCAATTCATTCATTAACTAGATTAGAAAAAGTGCCCTTCTGGGCACAGGTCTCCACCAGGATAGGAATGTAGGACATTGCAGCTTGCCTTCATCTGGTGGTTGGATATAAGGGCAACAAAAGTAAATCAGGAGTCTGAGAAATCTGAAAGACCGGTTTCGTTGAATGGCTCTAGAGAGACTGTGTACCAATTTGCGTGATGTTTGGACAAAATCTGTAGGTGTACTGTGCAAAAATTTGTTTTGCACAAAGCGGCCTCCTGGTGGCGCTATAACAGGCCGTTCTGGAAAGTTTGGGGCAGAGGTTCATCGTTGGCATCCAGGGAGTGTGTGTGCAAAATTTGGCATCGACCGGGTTAACGGTGGCCGAGATTAGCTGCTCACGGACACACACACGGACGGACGGAGTGCAAAACATACTCTCCCCCCATGCCTTCGGCCTGGTGGAGACAATTAATATATGTGTTATTGCAATTACCGGTATACCAGTTTCAACATGCACGTGAAGACAATGATGACAAGCTTTTCATGACATTCTACCTGAATTGTATACTTTCCCTTCCCAGACTGAGGCAGATTCTAAAAATGCCTTCTAAATCCTGACCTACTGTACGTTTTCAAAAAAGAAAAAAGGGCGTTCCAGTCCTCCTACTAGAGCATCCAGATCCTCGTTTGTAAGCGGAATAAACTGTTGATTCAGCACATTTGGGGCATTGCTTTGTTGCAGTCTGTTCATTGGGGTATTATGTTCATTGTCATTGCCAATAGATTAGATAATTTCCTTCATTTGTTCCCAGTAGCAACCAACTGATGCTGGTTGATGCTAGGCAACAGGTATAATAAATGTAAATATTCTAACGATGCCCATGATGTGTTTGACCAGTTTTGTCACTGGAGGGCACTCTTCACTAACCTATGGAATGTTTCGCTGATTTTCGTGAGCTCTCAACACGTTGATCACGTGACCAGATATATTTTTTCTTCACATGCACACATGCAGAGTCCTGTCTTCTTTCCGCTCTATAATGCAGTCCAATGGAAAACTGCTCACGGAGCAAGCTCTCTATAACAGCTTGTCGTGTATACAACATCTTTTTTTTCTTGATTCTACAACATCCGTGCGCGTCATTTGAGAGCACTCGTACACGGAATGGAGCGACGCAAAATATTGTGAGATTTTCCAAAAGGTAGGTGAGAAATGGCTGAAAATCCGGGCACAGAAAGTTGTGAATGGAAATGCAACGTGATGACAGTACGTACCTGATGAGGCTGGGAACACAGGAGATGTTGGGGGACTTGGAGGTGAACGGAGAGGCCACCGAGGCCTCCAGTTCTGACAGAGAGATGCCACCGTGAGCCCTCTTCAGAGCCTGGAGAGGAACACAGGATCACATACAGCAGGTTACAACACAGACGAAGCCATGCAGTAGCAGAGGTTCTACTAACCTGACGCTGCCAGATCCAAGAAGCTTGCTACACAAATTTGTTTCACAGCTTATTGGGATCTGGGATCGCGGAAGCAAATTCGATGACGGGGCTGTTCCTTTTTTTCAAGATACTTGGTAGATGATTGGATGGGACCGTCTGTCTATCACCGTGTGGGCGTGCAAACACAACCAATCATATTGACGTGTCTATATAGCTTCACATCCGGTTTCGCCCATGTCCCGCCCTTAGCTCACGCTGATTGGTTCGGTACGGAACAGATTTTTGTCAGCTCAACTGTCTGAGAGATCCCAGATGAATGCTGTGTTGGAGAACATGGTTACCCAATACCGCCCTCATCTGGCAGAGTCAGGTTAAGGTTCTACTAGTTGTGTGCAAAACTGAACTGGTCTTGTATTACAGTGTACTTGTTTGGTATTCATTAAAGTAAGATGTTTCTGCTGCTAGGGCTGTCACGATTACACATTTACGTCGGTGATTCATTGTCACACAAATAATTGAGATTAATGCTATAAGGCTTTTTAGGCTTCATAATAATAATTAAAAAAAAATATGTACTGTAGCATACTTACTCCACAGTCATTGGCGCCGTCACCACACATGCCCACAAAGTAGCTATAGAGAGATAATAAAGAATATTAATCACGTTCCTACACATGGCAAAAGCTACCTTACAAAATGGTAAAGTATAGACTAAAAATATGACATCCTGTAATATGTCTTTTAGATCTGAGATATTTTGTGCAAAAAGTTTACATTTTGGATTAGGATGTATTACTTTAGGATAATTAATGTATTGATTTAAATAATTAAATAATGTGCACTTTGAAATTCTGGCCTAAAAGGGTTGCGCTAGCAGAAAGGTAATTGAATCCCCAGAAATCAGTATGCATTAATGGACACATCAAATTCTATCACAATCCAGCTAGTCGTCTTCAAGTGCTGAATAGACACAAAAACAAGAGGTTGTTGAGGCCTTCTCTCTCCCTGACCACATACCAACTACACAGTGATATAAATCAAACTTTTAACGTCGCAACATGAAAACCGCAAGCATTGCGACGGAATGGTTAAAGTATCGTTAAAAAAAAAATCACACCTGTGTGAACCGAGTGGTGCAACTCCCCTCTCTCTCCAGCCCCCCCCCCCCCCCCCCCCCATCCTCTCTCTCATTAGCTACTGTGAGTGGATGACCCAATTAAGCATTACACTTGTTTATAACAGGGTCCACATTGTTCAATTCATCAAAACATTTAAAGACATACAAACATTTAGAGACATACAAATAGACATGTCTCTGTAGGTAAAGAACAGAACAGGAATTCATCATATGGGAAGCAAAAAAGGGAAAAGATACAATATACAGTGAGGGAAAATGGGGGGGGGGGGGGGGGGTGGGGGGATTCAGATTTTACAGAGGCCAGTTTCGAAATGCAGCCATCCGTAGGTGCCCTTTGAGAGCGGTTTTGAAGGAGTCAAGGGATTCACATGTCTTAATGACTGTTGGTAGGGCGTTCCACATTTTGGTGGCATAGGAGCGAAAAGAATTTAGTCCCTTGTTTGTGCCGAATCTGGGTTGTACATGGTTTGTTGCACTATCTCTCTCTCTGTGCACAACAGCGCCCCTACTGGTACTAATAGTCATACTAGTGCTCATTAACATCACATACATAGGCGGATGACACATAGGCGGACACATTGCTGTTCCTTGGAGTGGTTGCACCACTCAAAAAGAACACTATAAAACAGAAATAGTGAGCGTGGTACTCACTCTACGCCCTGTAGTGCTTCTATCAGCTGGGTCTTCTGATCAGGGGCCATCCTGGCAAACACAGTCCCATGGAGGACCAGCTGAACACAACACAACACAACACAACATAACATAAACACAACACAACACAACACAACACAACACAACACAACACAACACACATGTACACAACGTGTCAATGGCCACCCCCAAACTGCAATCACAACTGTGTTTAGAATTGCTCTCGTGCTCCCTTTCGGTTAACAAATATTTATAATTATTTTAATACAAATATTATAAAAAAGGGATAATACAAATGCGCTAGCTCCAATACATAATACTTATATCTGTTATGATTAATTCATTATGATGAAAGGTGGATGAGTATTAATTTGTAAAGCCGGGGAATTCTACAGTATGTTGTCTTGACTTGACAGGAAGTCTGATCCAATCACTTTTAGATTTACTCCAGTTTAATTCTGAGTTTAAGTTTTGTTGTATTCAAGATCTGATTTTAGGCATGTTTAAGCCTCCAGGAAAATCCGTGTTGAGGTTCTTAATCCACTGTTTTTCATTAAAACGTCTTTGTCCTAAAACTGTCCAGTTGGGATTGTGTTGAAGTCCAGCGCCTTTTAGGGCTTCAATGCCGTGAGCCATGAAATGTTGAACCAACCTTGTGGTTGTCTTTTTTGCATTGTTAATATTGTATCTGTGTTGTCCCAGCCTTGTAGCTATTGTTTTACCCGTTTCTCTGACATATTGTAAACCACATTTTTCACATGTGATTAAATAAATGCAGTTGCTGGTTCTGGCTGTTATTAGTTGTTTAATCTCAAAACACGCGTTTTGTAGTTCTATTTTTGACTAATTGTTTGGGTTTGAAGTATTCTGGTCCCTGGCGTGCTGGTGTGTTGATTTCTTTTAGCTTGCCCTGAAAATGAATTTTCAGGGCAAGACCTCGACCTTGCGCGTGCCGACTCGGCCCCCAGCCTGGTACCCTAGTCAAAATATGGCCCTTGAGGAAAATTAATTGGGGAACCCTGCTCTACTGTAATGATTTAAATGTGTGTGTTACAGTGTTTGTGGTCCCCCTGCCCCCCTACCTTCTGGAGCATGTCTGTAATGATTTAAATGTGTGTGTTACAGTGTTTGTGGTCCCACTGCACCCCCTACCTTCTGGAGCATGTCTGTAATGATTTAAATGCGTGTGTTACAGTGTTTGTGGTCCCCCTGCCCCCCTACCTTCTGGAGCATGTCTGTAATGATTTAAATGTGTGTGTTACAGTGTTTGTGGTCCCCCTGCCCCCCTACCTTCTGGAGCATGTCTGTAATGATTTAAATGTGTGTGTTACAGTGTTTGTGGTCCCACTGCGCCCCCCTACCTTCTGGAGCGTGTCTGTAATGATTTAAATGCGTGTGTTACAGTGTTTGTGGTCCCCCTGCCCCCCTACCTTCTGGAGCATGTCTGTAATGATTTAAATGTGTGTGTTACAGTGTTTGTGGTCCCCCTGCCCCCCTACCTTCTGGAGCATGTCTGTAATGATTTAAATGTGTGTGTTACAGTGTTAGTGGTCCCCCTGCCCCCCTACCTTCTGGAGCATGTCTGTAATGATTTAAATGTGTGTGTTACAGTGTTTGTGGTCCCCCTGCCCCCCTACCTTCTGGAGCATGTCTGGGAAGTGTTCTGCGATGACGGCAAAGGACTTCCCGCTCATGGCAAAGTGGTAGTGCTGCTGCTGAGCCTTGGACTCGTCCACATGACACACGTCCTCCAGGCTGATGGACACTTCCTGTCGGGGACAGATTAGGGAGCCAAGGAGAGCCGTGTGAAGATACCACCTGAATTATGGACCAGTGTTGAGAAGTCAAGTTGTCAACCTCTGGTCATGGTCATTCCTCTGAATTATGGACCAGTGTTGACATGTCAACCTCTTGTCATGGTCATTCCTCTGAATTATGGACCAGTGTTGACATGTCAACCTCTTGTCATGGTCATTCCTCTGTGTGAAGATACCACCTGAATTATGGACCAGTGTTGACATGTCAACCTCTTGTCATGGTCATTCCTCTCGACTTTAAGGACCAGTGTTGACATGTCAACCTCTTGTCCTGGTCATTCCTCTGAATTATAGACCAGTGTTGACATGTTAACCTCTTGTCATGGTCATTCCTCTGAATTATAGACCAGTGTTGACATGTCAACCTCTTGTCATGGTCATTCCTCTGAATTATAGACCAGTGTTGACATGTCAACCTCTTGTCATGGTCATTCCTCTGAATTATAGACCAGTGTTGACATGTCAACCTCTTGTCATGGTCATTCCTCTGAATTATAGACCAGTGTTGACATGTCAACCTCTTGTCATGGTCATTCCTCTCGACTTTATGGACCAGTGTTGACATGTCAACCTCTTGTCATGGTCATTCCTCTGAATTATGGACCAGTGTTGACATGTCAACCTCTTGTTATGGTCATTCCTCTGAATTATAGACCAGTGTTGACATGTCAACCTCTGGTCCTGGTCATTCCTCTTAATTATGGACCAGTGTTGACATGTCAACCTCTTGTCATGGTCATTCCTCTGAATTATAGACCAGTGTTGACATGTCAACCTCTGGTCCTGGTCATTCCTCTCGACTTCTCAACAGAGGGTATGCAGGTCGTGCGTGCCCTGACTGCCATCATTATACCCCCAAGTTATGGGGGAATGCCCACTGAGCGGCAAAAGACTACTTCCTGGCCTTGACAGCCAATACATCCAAACAGAAATGAGTATATGACCTCCACATGCTTCCTCACCTCTAGTCGTGGCGTCTTGCCGGGCTTGTCGGCGTATCTCCAGGTGATCTTGGCAGACTGTCCGTCTCGGGGGGGCAGGGCGTCGGCGATGATGACCGTGTCCTGGGGAGGGATCATCCCACAGTCTCTGGCCACGGAGATAGCGGTCAGCATGTTGTCCCCTGCACGGGCAGAAAGGAGATCTTGAGTAGAGTGGCCGATAATTGTTTAATCCAGGGTTCCACCGCGCGTAAAACGCTATACCCGACATTTGTTTAATGCATTTAATTAGCCGTTTTAAAATAATTAAAAAGAAACAGCGGATTTATCCGGGACCTGATGACGAGGCCGTCTCGTTCTGATGATGACGGAACCGGAAATCAAGTCATCATCTGGGCTGCTAGGGCTTCTGGGAAATTGAGCCCAATGCAAGTGGATGGGGGGGTTGTTTGGACTACAACTTGCTCTGCACTGTGGTTTCGTTCCGCATCGTCATGGCCGCTGGCTCGTCTGATCATAACATTTTTCGTGGTTAAAAGCTGCAAATACTTCAGCGTATGCTCTAAAGGTAATAAAACAATCTCGGCAGCGTAGGATATTTGATTAAATAGCGGGTAAAGCGTTTTATGCCCTCAAACTGTTAAGATGTTATTGTTTGCCTACAAATCATTAATGTTCTACTGCAGCTCCGACATCTCTCCAGCATCTCTGACCTTTTACAAAGACACCTTCCACCAAGATCGCCGAGCAGCATCCCGTCTAAAATATAGTGAAAATCGTCGGTTTACAAGCTCACATGCACTGTGAGCTCGTTGAGAGATACAAGGTTTTCTGCCCATGTCATTTAACCCATTCTGACCTGAGATCAGATTCATACGAGGTTTCCGCCGGACACACACTGGTCTGATGAACCCATTCTGACCTGAGATCAGATTAAAAAAATGTCAGTCGCTCTTCGATTTTTCAAAAATAGCAGACCTACAAGCTCGTATCATGCCACTCGGTGGCGCGATATGAGCTTGTAGATCTGCTATTTTTAAATAGCTAAAGCATAACATGATGCCGACACCAAAATGGGTGCCCGGTCAGAATGGGTTAAAATGGTCTTTGTGTTTTTATTGCATTGTTTTGTTTGTTTTTTTTTTTTTTTTTTAAGATATTTTTTTTGCGGCTTACGCCTTTTATTGATTTTTGAAGGGACAGACAGTAGGCTGACAGGAAACGGGAGAGAGATGGGGGGATGACATGCAGTAAAGGCCGTGTCGGGTCCGGGAGTCGAACCCGCGGCACACTGCGACTGGATTACCAGTCCGGTGCCCAGACCGTTACGCTACGGCCTGGGCCTTTATTGCATTGTTTTGAGGTTTTTTGTTATATTTGATTGTACAGCACTGGGATCTACTGTTGTTATTGATTTGGATCACCAGAATCACGGAGGGAGCTGGGCTGCCTCTGGGATAGACAGTAGTCTAACCAGATTAGGAAAACACCGCAGACCACTGTCCTGGAAGCCTTCCGTCAGCCCACAGCGACGTCCTAGACGTGTGTGTGTGTGTGTGTGTGTGTGTGTGTGTGTGTGTGTGTAGCGTGAGGAGAGAATGTGTGTGTATAGCGTGAGGAGAGACCTGGCACTCTGATGCTGTATAAATTGGGTCGACTACAGGGATAGGTGGGGATTGAGGAAAGAGAGGGGAGACACTAAGAGAACAATGGAGTGAGAAGAAACAAACAAATGGTAAAATAAATACAATAAACTTAAGTGACACAGAGAGAGAGAGAGAGAGAGAGAGAGAGAGAGAGAGAGAGAGAGAGAGAGAGAGAGAGAGAGAGAGCGCATTAGGTGGACTTAAGAGCTTAAGAGAATTGAACTTTATTAATCGAGATTCCAGGAATAGCTGAATAAACGCTAAGAATGAGCCTGATAAGAGCCTCAGAGCTCCAAGCAAGCAACACTCCCAGCGAGAAACAGAGGTTGTGTGTGTGTGTGTGTGTGTGTGTGTGTGTGTGTGTGTGTGTGCGCACGTGTGCGTGCGTGCGTGCTGCTCACCAGTGACCATGACGGTGCGGATATTGGCTCTGCGGAGGTCCTGCAGAACCGCTGGAGTCTCTGCCTTCAGTTTGTTCTGCATGACGATCAGGCCCAGGAACTCCATGTTGGTCTCAATGTGGTCCCTGACAGGATGGACACGCAGTCACTCATCAGGCTCAATAGAAACCACCCTATCACTCATCAGGCTCAATAGAAATCACTCATCAGGCTCAATAGAAATCACCCTATCACTCATCAGGCTCAATAGAAATCACCCTAGCCTGTGCCCTCAATAGAAATCACCCTAGCCTGTGCCCTCAATAGAAATCACCCTAGCCTGTGCCCTCAATAGAAATCACCCTAGCCTGTTCCCTCAATAGAAATCACCCTAGCCTGTGCCCTCAATAGAAATCACCCTAGCCTGTGCCCTCAAAAGAAACCACCCTAGCCTGTGCCCTCAATAGAAATCACCCTAGCCTGTTCCCTCAATAGAAATCACCCTAGCCTGTGCCCTCAATAGAAATCACCCTAGCCTGTGCCCTCAATAGAAATCACCCTAGCCTGTTCCCTCAATAGAAATCACCCTAGCCTGTGCCCTCAAAAGAAATCACCCTAGCCTGTGCCCTCAATAGAAATCACCCTAGCCTGTTCCCTCAATAGAAATCACTTTAGCCTGTGCCCTCAATATAAATCACCCTAGCCTGTTCCCTCAATAGAAATCACCCTAGCCTGTTCCCTCAATATAAATCACTTTAGCCTGTGCCCTCAATATAAATCACCCTAGCCTGTGCCCTCAATATAAATCACTTTAGCCTGTGCCCTCAATAGAAATCACTTTAGCCTGTGCCCTCAATAGAAATCACTTTAGCCTGTGCCCTCAATAGAAATCACTTTAGCCTGTGCCCTCAATAATTGAGGGCGAGAGCTCCCATACGAGTTGAGCTCAGTTTACACTTCACACCAATTATTATACAACGGGTAGTTTCGAGGAAGCAATCCAATTGGTTGAAATAGCCATCTTTCTTCCCTTGCTTCAAACGAAACGAGCATGATGGCACACCTAATCAAAACATAAAGATCAGCTGTGCTGATGAGACGGAGACTCACACCGGCTGAGTGACTAGGCTGGCAGTTTGCATGGGACATTTGTGGTCGTAGTATCTAAATCTGGCATTAAATGAATATGAATTTCTATTTTCTATCAAATATCTTAGTTACAATAAAATTTAGTTAACATGTTCTTTTTTGAAGGGTAACTGTAACACTCGAGGGTGTGCTTTATGGTGATTATTGGCACTTCAGTGATGCATGTGAAACTTGGCTGAAGCCTCATTGCATCACTGGACTGTGCCAATAATCATGATAAAGCACACCCTCTCGTGTACAGTATTATTGCTTAATTCGGAACACGACCAAAACGTTGCAGGTCAGCTCATGTTGGCTCGTTGAATAGCAAGACATTCAACTTGTTGAAGCAGCACGTTTCAGAAGGTATCAAACATTATAACCAAACAGGCGTGAACAGCTCCCGGGGATCGGTCATGCGCACGCTGTAAACACAGATTAAATGGCAGCGTTCTGGACAGAGGCCAGTGAAGACCAGCTCATCAATCTCTTTGAAGCATTGCCCCGTTTCAATCTGCCGTTATACACACACACACACACACACACACACACACACACACACACACACACACACTAGTGATGCATGTCGGTCCGTCTTTTTTAAATGTACAGCACACACCTACCTCTGACAAAAGAGAAACGGAGTGAGTGAACGAGAGAAATAGTTTGTATACTGTAAGAGTATACAATATAATATATATACAGAATACAATCAAATAGGTTCAAATGCCTGCTCTTTGCATTGATGTGGAGTAACTGTCTCTGCCCTGTTTTAAGCCGTTTATATCTCACATCCCGGAGGGACTGTTTCAATACCATTGCCATAGAAACAACAATCGGTCATTGATTGGACTGTTCAGTGTTTATAATGTTGTAAACTACTTTTGGGGATTCTGTTGCAAATCGCAAATCTTTAGTCTCAACTAAGCCTCTGAGCCCTGCCCTGCTTTGAACTGCTGCAAGGTGTGACTACTGTGCAACCTCTTTCTTTCATAACTAATGAATGACCTATTATATACTCGGTCATACACTGTATAACAATGTCTGTTAAAAATAGCCAACCAACTAGGCACACAATGACACAAGATGGAGTTTCTTCCTCTTCTTCTATTTTTCGCCTCATCTATGACATACCAGAAATAGGGTATTAACTTGGTTAAGTCTGTCTGTGGCTTTTAAAAATATTTAACCAATGAAAAGTATTACCAAGGGCTTGTAATAAAATAACTACATTGGATCCACGTGTTATTTTCTTTCCATTTCCTGTTTTTGTCACCCGACAATAGTGACAATATGTAACAGGGTGACACTGAACTGGGGCGAGGGGCAGCTGTGATACCTGTTGATGTTCTGGACTTTGTGCCAGGTGAGTTTGGACTCGAGGCGGCGGTGTGCGAGGGCGATGACCCTGAAGCCCTGCTTGGTGTAGTCCTCCAGAACCTCGGCAAAGTCCTCCGGTACTGGAGAGAGACAGAGAGAGAGGCCGGGAATTATAGACCCAGTCATGGTACTGGAGAGAGACAGAGAGAGAGGCCGGGAATTATAGACCCAGTCATGGTACTGGAGAGAGACAGAGAGAGAGGCCGGGAATTATAGACCCAGTCATGGTACTGGAGAGAGACAGAGAGAGAGGCCTGGAATTATAGACCCAATCATGGTACTGGAGAGAGACAGAGAGAGAGGCCGGGAATTATAGACCCACTCATGGTACTGGAGAGAGACAGAGAGAGAGGCCGGGAATTATAGACCCAATCATGCAGGGAAATACTCCTTTCAGGAGGCTATATGGCGGAAAAAAAAACATCAACCTGAAAGAATGAATTATCGGACTTCCCACACCAACACTTTCTGATATGAACACTAAGGCCATCACACTGCTAGCACTCTCAATATCACATGACACTGATCATCCCCTGTATCGCTTCTTCAACCTCATGCCATCTGGACAAAGATACAGAACCTTACCCTGGAAAAAGGTTAGTTTCAGTTTCAGTTTCAGTCCCTTCAGCCATAGCGGCATTAAACAAACTGCCCCGCTGATAAGATGGTTCTGTACACAGTGGGGAACTCATGTTTTTGTATTGTCTTGGTGTTATGTTTTTCTGTACTATGTGTTGTTTTTGTTGTTGACCTGTGAAGCTGTGCTTGTGCATGGGTAGTAACCCCACCTGTCCTTAGCATGTTAGTACACAATCTACAGTGAGTAAGACGGGTAGTATCCCCACCTGTCCTTAGCATGTTAGTACACAATCTACACAGTGAGTAAGACGGGTAGTAACCCCACCTGTCCTTAGCATGTTAGTACACAATCTACACAGTGAGTAAGACGGGTAGTATCCCCACCTGTCCTTAGCATGTTAGTACACAATCTACACCAGTGGTCCTCAACAGGCGGACCGCGGTCCACGACCGGACCGCGGCACACCTCTCTGCGGACCCTGGAGAAATGATAGAATAAAGAGAAAAGGCCTGGGCCGTGGCTCAGCGGGAGTGACCCCCCCCATCTCTCTCCCCATTTCCTGTCAGCCTACTGTCTGAAAAAAAGTCACCGCAACCGCAAGTTGAATTCTCTGTTGTATTCGATCAATGCCGAGAAACGCAATTAACACTCTGAATGTGTGTATTATGTGCCGGCATGTCATGATGACAATGTTGCGCTGACTGGCTCACTAGCAGTGACACATTCACACATTCAGTTGAATGAACAAAATTTGATTTTTGGAGGTGTGAAAAAATATATTTTCATACTCTGCCACCCCAGTGTTGGTTGGGATGGGACCCGGTTTGTATAGCTTGGTTTGACTGTACTAAACAGGCATAGTTGTTTCTAGGGGTGGGGGGCGAGGGGGGCAGCCCCACCCCATGGGGCCCGCGACCCGCAATTTTATTTGCGTGCGCATGAGACTGGACCATGGTTTTATTAAAAAAAATGTTGTGGACCTTCAGCATTTCTAGTTGAGGACCCCTGATCTACACAGTGAGTAAGACGGGTAGTAACCCCACCTGTCCTTAGCATGTTAGTACACAATCTACACAGTGAGTAAGACGGGTAGTATCCCCACCTGTCCTTAGCATGTTAGTACACAATCTACACAGTGAGTAAGACGGGTAGTATCCCCACCTGTCCTTAGCATGTTAGTACACAATCTACACATGTATCGGAATGGACATGTTCTTGCCTACACCATCCCTAATGAACAAACCAATTGACAAGGGACACAATTTCAAGAGGGAATTGGCATAACAAAATGAAAGAGAAACAAAGAATAGCAACAAAAAACCCAACATGACAGTCGTGTTGACATCTCACCTGTCTCCTTCTTGCAGAGACTGGCCACCACTTCTGGCGCTCCCTTCAGATATGCATCCATGCGTTTCTCTCCCAACAGGCGAGCGACCACACTCATCCTCTGGGACGCCGAGGAGAAGGGGAACTGACGCACAATTCCAATCTCGTACGCCGACTGCACACAACACACCATAACACTCACTTTAATTGCACTTTTAATTTCTGTTTCATAAAGATAGTCAGATGAAGGTCCCATAGACTGAAACATTGTCCTTTCCCATTAATAAACTTAATTAATAAACTTTTCAACTGCATTTGAAGACATTGTGCGGGAGTTTTTTCCTTTTTCACTTACACTTACACTTTTCAATGCAATTTAATTTGCAATAAATCCCAATTGCTGAGAAAATATCATTGTCTAGTTGAAGCACCAGGAGATTTGCTCATCCCATATAGAAGAATTGAAAAGTAGTTCCCAAAACTGAGTTTGCCCAAAAGGTTAAACAAGTTCGTCTAGTCTTAAGGTTTCAAATCCTTAACCGGGCCAGCTCACGTGAACAGAAATAAGGACAACTTTGGAGCATCGTCAACAAAAGGAAGTGGGACACTTACCGACAGCTCGTACAGTTCCTGGAATGACACAAGAAGAGAGCATGTGATGAGAAAGTGATGTAACATTTTGGTCTAATAAGCAAAACCCAGTGCTGTGCTGTGACATGACCTGGTCTTAGCGTCGAGGTCATCCAAAAGATTGGCATGCTCGTTGGCGTGCTTGTTCTTTCGGTGACTGCTGCATTGAAATAAGCTTGAATTTTATGGAGGGTGAATAGAATACTCTGTCTTTACTTGACTTGACTTACAAGAAACTGAACCACTAACTCCCGATGATTAGGTTGGTGCCTTGCATGGTTTCCTCTGCCATCGATGTGTGAATGTGAAATGCATCGTAAAGCGCTTTGGAGAAAAAGTGCTAAATAAATGCAGTCCATTTACTTGTACTTGACGTCACCAGGGATTGAGACTTTGAGTTGTTATTTTGCTGTATTTCACTATGATGTGTTGCTGGCCAATCATCAATTCAATACAATACACATTACACACAGTGGAATGCGTTTCTAACCTACTGTATCATCTACAGTAGAAAACAGGTCTAGCAGAAAGTGAGAGATACTTTCTGTGATTCATTATACAGTAAGTGAGCAGTGCATTGCTGAGCTGTGCATCTGTATGTTTGCACTACTGTGCTGTCCTGCACTTTTTTGCCATGAGAAAATAATTGTGTTGCTGTTGTTGTAACCGTTTGTTTTTTACTGTTTGAGACCGAAGACAAATTTCCACACGTGGACAATAAATGAAACTAACTAACTAACTAACTAACTAACTAACTAACAAACTCCAAGGTGACATTATTTTAGAAACCAATAAGGCATGATTTTTTGTTTATTGTGTTTGTAATAGTTTTTTTCTTGTTTGTTTTCGTTGGAATGCTTTTTTTTTGTTACGTTTTCTTTCTTCAAATGTAACTATATTTAACTATGTAATAGGGATAGGCATTAATATTATGGTGAATTTGATAAAATGGCCAACATATCCTCCCTGCATATCCATCGCCTGTCCAATATTTGGAGAATGAGCAGTTCGGTTTTGCAATGGGAAAAAGATGTGAAACCGATTCCAATTCCACAGCGGACAGCTGGTGTTTGAAAATAGGACGAGCCACACGTGCACAGTGCCACACTTTGTGTCTGTAGAACTTTATTCGGTTTGCCAGTTTAATTAATTGATCATTTAAATTATCAAGTGTTTCACCCCGAGTGTGGGTGTGTGTGTGTGTGTGTGTCTGTGTGTGTGTGTGTGTGTGTCTGTGTGTGTGTCTGTGTGTGTGTCTGTGTGTGTCTGTGTGTGTGTGTGTGTGTCTGTGTGTGTGTGTGTGTGTATGTGTGTGTGTGTGTGTGTGTGTATGTGTGTGTGTGTGTGTGTGTGTGTGTGTGTGTGTGTGTGTGTGTGTGTGTGTGTCTGTGTGTGTTACGCACCATGTCCTGCTCTGTGGAGACAGCGGGAGTGGGTTCGGGGGGTAGCAGCTGTTTGGGCGGGCGCACCACGGTGGGCATGATGCGGTTATGGAGTGCTGTCTCCTCCTCAGTTGCTTCCTCCAGGATCTGAACGGATCAAAGAAGGGATGGGAATGTTGAATTGAGGATAAACACAGTTAGCAGACAGAAGACTACTTCTTTTTATATTCATTTTGTGTTTTGGCACATGCTTCTCTAAGTTCCTGGAAATATGTATTTTTTGTAATACTGTAGATCTAAAAGAGTGGGCTTTGTGTGGCCTAGAGAAGTATTAAGTTCAGCAACTTTCTAAAGTGTCATCCTCTCCCCCTCAAGGACAAACAGGCCCATCAGAGAAAGCCCTAGAGACGTCCAGGACAAACAGGCCCATTAGGAAAGCACCAGGGACCAATGTGTCCCCCACAGCTTGGAATTCTGCCAAGTCTCATTGTCACTGAAAAGCATGCATGTTGTTCTAAACGTTATAAACAAATGCTGCCTTGTCTGAAGCATGTGTGAGAGTGAAGGGTGAATGAATCAGGGCCAGGGATCGACATCAGTTTATGAAAAACACATTTTGACCTGAGATCAGATTCTAAAAATGTCTATTTGGGGACAGGACAGTGGTCCCTGGCATATCTAAAAAATGATTCCACCATTGTAAAGGTTGGACTTATTACAGCTGCCAGAATACTGCTGCATAATTGGAAGGTCCCCTAGAACACTTGGTTTGACCAAACACTTGTGTTTGGTCAAACCACGTGAAAAGCATTGAGCCGGCCATGAAACACGGACGGAACAGACCATGTTGGTGTGATATGTGTGTACAAGGCCTCACCCAGCCTGTGGCTTCAAACATCTTGAGGTCGAGTGGGTCTCCAGACAGCTGTCCTTCTATCTTGGTGAGGGAGTGGCAAGTAGCCATGCAGGCCACAAACTGAGACTTCACCAGGCTCTCCTTGTATGGATTCTCCTCTGACACGTGGAAGCTGGAGGAGGAGGAGGAGATTAGGCAGAGAAAATGAGAGCGTTTAAGTGGGAGAAATAGTCACTGAAAAACTTTGGAGATGAAATCCAATAATTACACCATGAGGTACAAACCCTGCTGGGATGCATACGCAGATTAGACACATGAACGGACAACAGCGGATGGACATGCGCTGCTCCCGTGCTTACGGTTAGGTTAGGGTTTGAGGTAGGTTGTCGGTCTAATGACAGTCGGACAAATAGTATGTCTATAAAACATGAAGTAAATACACTTTTTTAACACTTGAGAGGTAAACGAATGAGCTCCAGTTGAACCTTGCCATTTCTTCTGTGGTGATATTTTGGAAACATTTTTCAGACTTTGGCAGAGAGTGGTGATTTGGACTTTATATATACAGATTTCTGATATCGTTTTTCTGTTAAATCGGGTCTCCGATAAATTAATAAGTTAATTAATACGTTCCTTCTTCATGTTTGGATTATTCATTGAGGAATGTTTTACCAACTGAAAATCCTCACCATTCACCAGGTAGGTAAACGACAGCAATAAAGTAATTACTATTAGTCATTTTATCTGTTATCTAGTAGTTGACCATCACATACCTGCCATTTTCAACTCTCTGGACTCCCCATAGGTCAAGGCCATCTTCTGTCAGAGTTCCAGTCTGATAGGACAGAAAGAAAAACACATGATCAAACACTTCCTCATCCACACTTAAAACACCCACAGCACCGGTCATTTAGAGGTTACTTATAACCACTGATTGCTGAGCTGAGATTAGCTGTATCTCGTGTGCTGTAAGGTTACTCGAGCACTTGGCTCCAAAGCCAGGGCCACTTAAGCCGTAGATACTTTGATGTACGATAAATAGTGATCATAATTTTTACTTTTATTTCACGTTGCTGTAAGAAAAACATCAGGGATCTCCATATAATATGGATACAACAGTAACCGTTGGTTCACAATGCCAATGTCCATATTTGTCCACAGATTATAGACTTTTCCCCTCATTACACCAGGGGTTCTCAACGTTTCTGGCCAGGGACCCCCAGAGATGCTTTGGCAGTGTCTCGGGACCCCCGCCCTGCCCCCTCCCTCCCCCCAATATAAATTGACCGCTACAATAACCTTAAAGGACCACTTCACCACTTTTCAACCTATCTTCATATAATAGGTCCTCACTAATAATCATGAAAAAATGGCGCAATTTTTTTCTACTTGGTCTGTGTCTCATAGGAGGGCTGTGGGCAGTTCAGAAACCGTCTTCCAGTGACATCATCGATGGGGAATCCAAGCTAATAGAAACGGCAGGCTTTCTAGTCCTGAAAAGTTGCAATGCGAAAATGGAAGCCATCGTTCTCACAATAATGAAAATCTAAACATTTTTGTAAAAAAATCTTGTTTAAAAAATAATCTGCCTAATGATGATGTCACTGGAAGACTGTTTCTAAACTGCCCACAGCCCTCCTATGAGACACAGACTGAGTAGAAAGAAATCGTGCCATTTTATCATGATTATTAGTGAGGACCTATTATATGAAGATAGGTTGAAAAGTGGTGAAGTGGTCCTTTAATAATATTGACGATACACCATAAATAAATACTGAAAGCAGATATAATCATTAGGGAAGGTGTATGCATGTACTATGTGAACTATATGTAAACTCTTCATTTCAATATCCCAGCCATTCAGTTGCAAATTATTTGAGAACCCCTGCATTACACAATCAAATGTAGTCACATAAATACTACTCTTGCAATGTCCTAAAGGGGATGCAAGGATTAATGTGGTTAATCCACTATGAAAAGAATCATCTCATCTCGACCAACATGTCTTCCCCAGGCAGTGCTGATGCGTGAGGAGGCTCACCCACCCTCTGCAGATCAACATGTCTTCCCCAGGCAGTGCTGATGCATGAGGAGGCTCACCCACCCTCTGCAGACCCACATGTCTTCCCCAGGCAGAGCCGGTGCGTGAGGAGGCTCACCCACCCTCTGCAGACCCACATGTCTTCCCCAGGCAGTGCCGATGCGTGAGGAGGCTCACCCACCCTCTGCAGACCAACATGTCTTCCCCAGGCAGTGCTGATGCGTGAGGAGGCTCACCCACCCTCTGCAGACCAACATGTCTTCCCCAGGCAGTGCCGGTGCGTGAGGAGGCTCACCCACCCTCTGCAGACCAACATGTCTTCCCCAGGCAGTGCCGATGCGTGAGGAGGCTCACCCACCCTCTGCAGACCAACATGTCTTCCCCAGGCAGTGCCGATGCGTGAGGAGGCTCACCCACCCTCTGCAGACCGACATGTCTTCCCCAGGCAGTGCCGATGCGTGAGGAGGCTCACCCACCCTCTGCAGACCGACATGTCTTCCCCAGGCAGTGCCGATGCGTGAGGAGGCTCACCCACCCTCTGCAGACCAACATGTCTTCCCCAGGCAGTGTCGGTGCGTGAGGAGGCTCACCCACCCTCTGCAGACCAACATGTCTTCCCCAGGCAGTGCTGATGCGTGAGGAGGCTCACCCACCCTCTGCAGACCCACATGTCTTCCCCAGGCAGAGCCGGTGCGTGAGGAGGCTCACCCACCCTCTGCAGACCAACATGTCTTCCCCAGGCAGTGCCGATGCGTGAGGAGGCTCACCCACCTTGTCGAAGCAGACGAGGTTGAGCTGCCCACAGATGTTGATCCTCTGAGGGCTGATGCAGAAGATGCCGATGCGTTTCAGCCTCCGCTGGGCGTACACGATGCCCGCCGTCATGGCGGCGGGCAGCGCCGGTGGCACCGTGATGGTGATGATGTCCAACGACTCTATGACGATGGTCTTGGCTGGCACCTGGCAGGGTACATACATACATACAGTACACACCTTTAACCCATTCTGACCTGAGATCAGATTCATACGAGGTTTCCACTGGACACACACTGGTCTGATCAACCCATTCTGACCTGAGATCAGATTCTAAAAATGTCAGTCGTTCTTCGATTTTTCTAAAAATAGCAGACCTACTTGTAGATCTGCTATTTTTCAATAGCTAAAGCATAACATGATGCGAACACCAAAATGTTCCCGTTCAGAATGGGTTAACCTACATGTTCAAATCAATATTTAGTTTATTTACTGTTGAAAATAATGTTATTTGAAAATAAATCAGTAGCGGTGAATGTCCAACAAACGAATGCCCAGCGACACAGATAACAGTGACATTGTTTATTGGCATATAGACCGTGACAGACTTACAATTAACAAACAAAATAAATGCCTGTTTGAATGTATTGTCTTGTCTTTCCACCAAATTGAAAATGATTGATAGAGGGATCAATAAGGACTCGGATCGATAAGCAGTATCGATAAGTTGATCTATATATCCATACAAATGAACAATTTCCTTCCCTAGTGTTGTCACAGCATTAGTTCAATAGCAGTGGTCAATAGTACTAGCCTTGCCCCATTTATTAAGTTGTGAGTACAAATGAATCAAAAAAGCCATCACAACCATTGACGTAATCACTTTATTCCCTATAATCGGGGGCTTAATGTATCAAAATGTAGCAAACTTTAGCTTGTTTGGCTAACGGCCGATGTAATCTACCTAAAACCGTCCGAAATCCTCGCGTGCACTCTCGCAGTCTTTATGTGAATCGCTGCGTAAAATGCGATATTTGGGGCTTGATTAGAGCTTAATTTGACGTAGTTATTAACCCATTCTGAACGGGCACCCATTTTGGTGTCAGCATCATGTTATGCTTTAGCTATTTAAAAATAGCAGATCTACAAGCTCATATCGCGCCACCGAGTGGCGCGATACGAGCTTGTAGGTCTGCTATTTTTGAAAAATCGAAGAGCGACTGACATTTTTAGAATCTGATCTCAGGTCAGAATGGGTTCATCAGACCAGTGTGTGTCCAGTGGAAAACCTCGTATGAATCTGATCTCAGGTCAGAATGGGTTAACTAGCTTATGGCCAGCCTAATTAACAGTGGATTGTGATTGCAGCTGATTCCAGGTGCCTTACCCCATTGGTGACACTGAGGATGATGGTATAGATGAAGCCAATGCCGGCCACCGCCACCAGGCAGAGCAGGAAGAGGTAGGCGTCGCGGTAGAGCTTAAAGTCGGTAGGTTTGGGGTAGAGGATGGAGCGCACCAGTTGGCCCTTGGCTGTGCTGAAACCTGCAGGGGTGGGTGGGAGTTACAGGAGGACCTTTAATGGCTTCTTTGGAACACAATAAAGGGGAAAGACAACACTTAAGGCGTAGAGGAGAAGGTTTAATGGTGTATTTCAGAGCAATAAAGGGAAAAGACAACACCCAAGGGGTAGAGGAGGAGGTTTAATGTTTTGTTTGAACACAATAAGAGACAACACTCAGCCACTAGAATTCACACATATTTTCTTTTTCTACCATTTCTGTGTTGTGTGGCTAAATGGGTGTCCAAGGTATGGTGTGACACACTTTTTGGTCCAGCGAGATGTGGCTCATGCCTGCAGGTGTCCCCGGAAACAGAGCTAACAAGCAGTGCACGATTCTGACCTGAGATCAGATTCATACGAGGTTTTCCACTGGACACACACTGGTCTGATGAACCCATTCTGACCTGAGATCAGATTCTAGAAATGTCAGTCGCTCTTCGATTTTTCAAAAATGGCAGATCTACAAGCTCGTATCGCGCCACTCGGTGGCGCGATATGAGCTTGTAGATCTGCTATTTTTAAATAGCTAAAGCATAACATGATGCTGACACCAAAATGGGTGCCAGGTCAGAATGGGTTAACTAGATATAGTTAAGCTAGAACAGGCCAATGTGAAAAGGGTGGGATATATTCCTCAATCTCGTAGGAAAGTCTGCGAGGACCACCTCACCACTTTTCAAACTGTCTTCATATAATAGGTCCTCACTAATAATCATGATAAAATGGCACAATTTGTTTCTACTCGGTCTGTGTCTCATAGGAGGGCTGTGGGCAGTTCAGAAACCCGTCCACCAGTGACATCATCGTTGGAAGAAACTGAAACTGCAATGTGAAAAGGGTGGGATATATTCCTCGGCCTCGTAGGAAAGTCTGTGAAAGATTTCACGTAAATTGCACGGTGCGTTCATGATTTGAGGCCATTTGTTCCAAAACATACTCTCTCCCCATGCCTTCGGCCTGCTGGAGACAAATACTGAAAATGTAATGATGCCGTTTAGGTATTATCATACTAAACCTGTGTTGCTGCTGTTCTACTACATACAACAACCGGTTGGGCCATTAACCTTTGCTTTTATGACATTTAGTCTGATACCATTCATGTTTATGGAAGATGCCTCTAAACATGTATTCTATTTGCTAGTTTTGAACCATTTAAAATACTCTTTCAGCTTAAAAATAACCAATAGCCAAAAATAGGCGATCTACGAACACACACACACACACCTGTGCGGACCACCACAGCCTTGACCAGCTCTCCGGTGTAGAAGCGAGTCTGGATGACATGCGTTCCACAGAACAGAGTGTGTCTCTTATGCCCTTCAGTGTTATAGAGCTGGTCCCCCTCGGAGTCTGAACCCTTATCCGCCAGGGACGGGTTGGGAAGATTGGTCTTTGTGACGGGAACACTCTCACCTGCAGCGAGGAGAGAGGAGGACGGGGGAGGAGAGATTGTGTAGTTATCGGAGAGGAGAGTCTGGAATGGCAATGAGAAGACGATAGAGCAAAGAAAGGATGGTGGGTGGCATAGATAAAAAGCTGGACTCAACTATTAGCAGCCAGGATGCACAAGAGAACAGTACTGTTTAATAGGATGCAGGGCTGGCCTGGGCAACACACTGCCAATACATTAAGAGGAAGAAATGAGGAGGATGTATGTATGTGTGTGTGTGTGTGTGTGTGTGTGTGTGTGTGTGTGTGTGTGTGTGTGTGTGTGTGTGTGTGTGTGTGTGTGTGTGTGTGTGTGTGTGTGTGTGTGTGTGTGTGTGTGTGTGTGTGTGTGTGTGTGTGCGTGCATGCATGCATGTATGTAGTGTAGTCTCCTGTTTGGGACTCATGGTCGTGCAAATGCTGATACAGATCAGCTGACTGTGGTACAGTAAGCTGACTGTGGTACAGTAAGTGTGTGCTTTGGCAGATAACCAACCAGGTGCTTTTGTCCCCTAAAAAAAACATTTAGTGAAATCCGCCAGAGTAGCTACTAGGCGGGAAACGTTGGCTTCTGACTTGTACAGAATGTGCAAACACACACACACACACACACACACAGGTTCACAATGTGCTAAATAAAACGTACATTTTGGAGCATCGAGTAGTGTGTGTGGATACATGTGGGGACCACACACACACACACACACACACACACACACACACACACACACACACACACTGACTTTCCCTTTGTCCCAGTCCCCCTATAGCAGCCATCTGGACCACAGTAATGTATGTAATGTAATCTGGCCCAGGCAAGTACAGGAGAGAAGGAACTCTGCTTCCATTCCTGCTGTTTTGTTTGTTTTTTATTTTAGGAACCGTCCAGATTAATACAGTGTTGTGATAAACATTTCCACCCCAATAGCAGCTTTTCAGTGCCTTCTGCCAGCTCTATTCATATTTTTAATTCACAATTGTAATGCCAATAGAAAAATCCGTGACATACACGGTACTATATCTCATTTTCACGCGGCAATCCTATAGTATTATATAGGGGGTATTTCAGAGACCCAGTCCTGATGGTGGCGGTAACTTTTGCCGATTTTGACCGAATAGAGCGAATCTGGCGATGTCATTTCCGGTTAAAGGGACAATTCACCCTTTTTGCAAAAAAATATATGTTAATGACGTTTAGAAGCTTTAGAACACTTTCCTGGAGATCTTTATGTGTGTAATATGTGGTTTTAGATATTTTAGATTGTAGCAGTGAGCCTGTGAGCACTTCCTTCCTGGACTACATGTTGTCTCAGTAAGACAGCTCTCCCCCTATCCACAAGGAGGAGCAGTGCACCAAAGAATTATGGGAATTGTAGTCCAGGAAGGTAGTGAGACCAGTGTCCATGACATCAGAGACAACAGGCTCACTGCTACAATCTAAAATATCTAAAACCACACATTACACACACAAAGACCCCCAGGAAAGTGTTCTAAAGCTTCTAAACGTCCGGGATCTGTCCGGGATGCTATGCGATCATCGTTTATTTTAATATCCAAGTCAAGTTAAGCTCTAATCAAGCCCCGAATGTCGCATTTTACGCAGCTATGCACATAAAGACCGCGCGTGGGTGTGTGCGCGACTGTGCACGTGAGGATTTCGGCCGGTTTTAGGCAGATTACATCGGCCGTTAGCCAAACTAGCCAAAAGTTGCTACATCTATGCTACATTAAGCCCCCAATTACAGGGAATAAAACAATTACGTCAATTCCGAACGGTAGTTCAAGATTAACAGTGATATTTTTTTACTGTACTATGTAGTGAAAGACACACAGTGGAAGAGGAAACAGGAGCGCTGAGCTGACCTGTGAGCATGCTCTAAAGACACACAGTGGAAGAGGAAACAGGACCGCTGAGCTGACCTGTGAGCATGCTCTATGTAGTGAAAGACACACAGTGGAAGAGGAAACAGGAGCGTGGAGCTGACCTGTGAGCATGCTCTAAAGACACACAGTGGAAGAGGAAACAGGACCGCTGAGCTGACCTGTGAGCATGCTCTATGTAGTGAAAGACACACAGTGGAAGAGGAAACAGGAGCGTGGAGCTGACCTGTGAGCATGCTCTAAAGACACACAGTGGAAGAGGAAACAGGGCCGTGGAGCTGACCTGTGAGCATGCTCTCGTTGACGATGCAGGTGCCGCTGACCAGCACGGCGTCGCAAGGCATGATGGTCCCGTTGCTGGGTATGACCATGACATCACCGGGGACCAGGTCTGTGGACATGGCCTCTTCGATCTCTGTGGGTCACATGATGAAGGGCAAAGGTCAGGTACAGCAGGGGTTCCGCCAAACCTTTTCATGTCAAAGGACCCCCCAAAATGACACTAATTGGCACACGGACCCCCATTTCAAAAGATATGCCAGGGAGGGACCCCCATTTTTACGGCTCTAGCAATGATTCTCAACCCGTTTAATTTCAAGGACCCCCAGTTTGACATGCATATTAGTCTACAGATCTGGGACCCTCAATTTATACTGTAAAATCAATGTTAACCCATTCTGACCTGAGATCAGATTCATACGAGGTTTCCACTGGACACACACGGGGTCTGATTAATTTAACTCTGAGAGATGTACAAACAGACTCATTGGGGGGGGGGGGGGGGGGTCAGGTGTCAGACCAGGACAGGTGGAGAAAGAAAAGAGAGTGTTGAAACAAAGATGGGGCGGTGGCGGTGGATTCAGGGGTAGAGTGCCTGGATGGGAACCGCAAGGTTGCCAGTTCAAACCCTGTGGGCTCCCCCAGAGTTACTGTCGAAGTGTCCTTGAGCAAGACACTGAACCCCTAATTGCTCCCGATGTGCTGGTTGGTGCCTTGAATGGTTTCCACTGCCATCGGTGTATGAATGTGAATGGGTGAATGTAATGCACAATCTCTGTAAATGGCCTTGGATAAAGGCGCTATATAAATGCACCAATATGGGAACCAGAGAAGGGAGGGGGGAAAGGGAGGGGGATGCCCTGGAAACCACACAAGAAAAATCAAGCCGAGTGGAAGCAGAGCCATAGAGTAAGACAAAGTTACGCAAACTCCGTTCACTTCATGGGGCCGGTCTAATGGCTGCTCTTCTACTGTACATAGACTTCTATTGGTTTGTCCCTTTTGGAAGGCCTCAAATAGGGACAACCGGAAGTTTACGGAATGCATTGCAGTCTATGGGCTCGCATGAGTACATGAACCACGTGACCACCAGGCTGTTTTCTAGGAATAGATGGCTCTGGGTGGAAGGACAGAGTGAGGAGGGGAAGAGGGAGGGAGGGACAGAGAAAGGGGGAAGAGGTATTTTGTGCGTCAGAGCCCCGGAATCTTGTTCAGCACATCACTCATTACCCACGCCTCTCTGAGCTGTGAGAGAAAGAGCTGAGGCATCATATGCATGCACACCAAACACACAGAGGACAACATTGTCCCGCACAGAAAAACACACTTTTAATATGCTTTACAGACACACAAGTGATTGTAAATAATGCTGTGTCCCGTCATAGCAGCAAACTAGGTAGCCAGCCAGACAAGGTGCAATCTGAGAACCCATCGGCAAATAAAGGAGAAACAGTGCCCCGTTTGACGTTGGTCAACAGTCTCGAGAGCCTAGACAAGGGGTGACTGTGCAAGTATTGCTTTCAGTTACACTGTCGTGACAGTAATTTCTTGGTATATTTCAGTTATTTGTCATATCTGCCCTGTGCACTTTTTCATTACGAAGCCTAAAAAGCAAACTTTATCAAATGTTCCAATTTCCAACGCCGAAAACACAATTAAATCGTTAATTTATTTATTTATTTTTACAGGGACAAAGCTCATTAATCAACATGTCAGTTTTCACCTCAATGTAAATGTGCCAGAGTTAGCCAAACCTAAATTTTATCTGTAGTCCCTGGGCAGGCTTTAAAAAAATGTGTGCCTGCACACAACACCATTCGTTGATGCCATGTGTGCATAATTATGTGCCAGCATCCATCACTATGTCCATACAAAAACACAATACAATACAGATAAAAGAAAGACAGAGTGTGTAGTGTGCCAGCACACAACACCATGCGTTGATGCCATGTGTAATAGCAATCTTGTGTGACAATAATCGTCACCATAAGTGTGTAATCGTGGCGGCCCTATGGAGCGCCACACTCAATAGTGCAGTGTCTTGCTCTCAGTTAAAATAGTGCCTAAAAGCAGACATTCCACAAATACATTGAAAATGATGGAGTAGAAAAAGACAAACCGTTGTTGGCTCGGCATACGGACACGCGGACAATACTGTGAGCTGCCACCATGTCATGAAGCATGATATATTGCTGCAGAGAGAGAGAGAGAGAGAGAGAGACAGAGAGGAGACTGGGTCAAACTTCTGGAAAATACTTCAATAAATAAATGAATTTTCCTCAAGTGTGTGAGAATCCACTCAATTCAATTCAATTCAAAGGAGCTTGAGAAAACGTACGTTTACATTGCCGATGCAGAAGTGGAACAAGACAATAACAAAAAAAAACAATTTACAAATAAATATTGGATATAAATAGGAATTAAATAAAAGAGCTGCTAACAGAGCTGTGTTACATTAATTAACACTTTAGACCATCTTGTGAAACTATAAAAAGATTGTGCATTTTCTGTCAGAGATAGTTATACAATATACATCCATATAGGAGACGTTAGCTTTATACTTTTGATAAACGGTGTACACACAATGGTTTGAATTCCTTAACCCATTCTGGACGGAAACCCGTGATGGTGTTTTAACTAAGCATTATGTTATACTTTAGCTATTGAAAAATAGCACATCTACAAGCTCATAGCACGCCACCGAGTGTCGCGCTTACGAGCTTGTAGGTCTGCTATTTTTTTTTAAATCATAAAAATGTGGGACAAATCTTTGAATATATATTCTTTCCGAAGACTATTTTATTTATTACGAGTCGTCAGGCCTAAATGGGCATCCATTCTCCTGTCACAGCAGCTCACAAATCTGGCTGCTGTGTTTGCACATTGTTGTACAGATATGGGAGTCTTTTGTGTCATTAGTCATGTTTTCAAACTCTCCATCTTTGTCCACCACCTACAGTATGTGATTATAATGTACGGGTAAGGAGGAAGGAAATTGGGCCTCTTCACTTCCTTCTCAGGTCTTAACAAATTATGAATAATTAGGTGATTCAAAAGCTTTAACCCATTCTGGCCTGACCTCAAAATTAAAAAAATATATATTTTAAATCCTCCAGTTTTCTGAAATAAATATTTTCACGATTTCATTTTTTTTAGCAGACCTGCTATTTTTCAATAGCTAAATTATAACATACAGTAATGTTTAAAACACCAAAAGGGGTTCCCGCCCCAAAATGGGTTGAATAAAGTTAAACTAAAAACACAGAACAAATACCTAAATAACATTTTAATGTGATACAGTAAATAAACTGCTTCTTCTGCTATGTGCGACGCGTGCGTGCGTGTGTACGCACGAGTGCGTCAGAGAGAGAGAGAGAGAGAGAGAGAGAGAGAGAGAGAGAGAGAGAGAGAGAGAGAGAGAGAGAGAGAGAGGGAGAGAGTTTGGGGGCGAACTAATGAACCCAGGGGCAACAGACCATGCAGATGGGTCTTTATGCTGGGCTGAATGGACCTGGATTAGACTGGGTGTGGGGCGGGGTAGCGTGGTGGACGTGTGATGCTGGTTTAGACCCGCTTGGCTCAGCTTGAACTGGCTTGGACTGGTCTCTTCACTGAGTAACAGTTTTACAGAGAAGAGCAGAATCATGGCAAAGGGGACCAGAGTACAAAAGCATTGTAGTAGTTGTAGTTTGGTTCACCTTTTCTTAGGACACCAGCTGGCCGGGGGGGGGGGCGTTTATGATACATTTACAAATACTACAGAATTATATAACCCAAGTCTGCTATCAATAGCTTCAGACTTGTTCCTGGTATAGGTCAAGGTAGGTAGCAGTGAGGTGTGGGTTGACTTATAACCTGCAAGCTGGGTGGGTTTGGATAAGGTACTAGAAAATATAAAACACACTAAAGACACTTTGTGTTTTAGTGTTGAGGCTTCAAATTCAGTGGCAACAGTACTAGTGTAGCTTTCGTTTACAACTCTGGCACCAAAACTGACAATAAGCCTAACTTAACCCATTCTGACCCGAGATCAGATTCTAAAAATGTCTTCTACATCCTGACAGTTTTCTGAAAAAGCTATGTTTCTATGTCGGTCGTTCTTCGATTTTTCAAAAAATAGCAGACCTACAAGATCGTAGGTGAGCTATGAGCTTGTAGATCTGCTATTTTTCAATAGCTAAAGCATAACATGATGCTAACACCAAAAGGGGTTCCCGCCCAGAATGGGTTGTTAAACTGAGCCGAAAATTAAGTTGTGCGGGAGATTCGGTACGGGTTCATCATCATACAGGACGTATGATGAGCTTGTAGATCGGCTATTTTCAGGGCAGGAATAGAAACGGGGCTTTAGACAGAAAACAGCCCTGGTTGCATTGACCGTACCTTTTTAATGGTGTACAGAGAGGTAGCTATGGATATGACCGACATTGACCGTACCTTTTTAATGGTGTACAGAGAGGTAGCTATGGAGATGACCGACATTGACCGTACCTTTTTAATGGTGTACAGAGAGGTAGCTATGGAGATGACCAACATTGACCGTACCTTTTTAATGGTGTACAGAGAGGTAGCTATGGATATGACCGACATTGACCGTACCTTTTTAATGGTGTACAGAGAGGTAGCTATGGATATGACCGACATTGACCGTACCTTTTTAATGGTGTACAGAGAGGTAGCTATGGAGATGACCGACATTGACCGTACCTTTTTAATGGTGTACAGAGAGGTAGCTATGGATATGACCGACATTGACCGTACCTTTCAGCGCCACCTGGTGGTCACCAGTTTAGGCTCCGAGTGCCAATTCTCCCATTATAAAGAAAGAAAGAATTTGTAATTCTATTATGCATGTAATGTGCATGTCATCACCTGTACACCAGATTAGAGGAATTGACTGAATATGCTTGAAAAAAAGAAAATAATGAAAATAATTAAGAATTAAAAAAAATATATATATATATATATTATTATTTTTAATTCCCAAGGGAGAGACGTCTTAACGCCCGTGGCATCCATTACAAAGACGGCAATAAGACGTCTTGTCGTCCGTGGTACCTAAAGAGTTGGTGTACAGAGAGGTAGCGATGGATATGACCGACATTGACCGTACCTTTTTAATGGTGTACAGAGAGGTAGCTATGGATATGACCAACATTGACCGTACCTTTTTAATGGTGTACAGAGAGGTAGCTATGGAGATGACCGACATTGACCGTACCTTTTTAATGGTGTACAGAGAGGTAGCTATGGAGATGACCGACATTGACCCTACCTTTTTAATGGTGTACAGAGAGGTAGCGATGGATATGACCAACATTGACCGTACCTTTTTAATGGTGTACAGAGAGGTAGCTATGGAGATGACCGACATTGACCGTACCTTTTTAATGGTGTACAGAGAGGTAGCTATGGAGATGACCGACATTGACCCTACCTTTTTAATGGTGTACAGAGAGGTAGCTATGGATATGACCAACATTGACCGTACCTTTTTAATGGTGTACAGAGAGGTAGCGATGGATATGACCAACATTGACCGTACCTTTTTAATGGTGTACAGAGAGGTAGCTATGGAGATGACCAACATTGACCGTACCTTTTTAATGGTGTACAGAGAGGTAGCTATGGAGATGACCGACATTGACCGTACCTTTTTAATGGTGTACAGAGAGGTAGCTATGGAGATGACCAACATTGACCGTACCTTTCAGCGCCACCTGGTGGTCACCAGTTTAGGCTCTGAGTGCCAATTCTCCCATTATAAAGAAAGAAAGAATTTGTAATTCTATTATGCATGTAATGTGCATGTCATCACCTGTACACCAGATTAGAATTTACTAAATATGCTTGAAAAAAAGAACAACATTATAATTAAGAATTAAAAAAAATATATTATATATATATATATATATATATATATTTTTTTTTTATAGCAAATAGCAGATCTACAAGCTGATATCGCGCCACCGAGTGGCGCGATACGAGCTTGTAGGTCTGCTATTTTTGAAAAATCGAAGACACTTCTGATCTCAGGTCAGAATGGGTTGATCAGACCAGTGTGTGTCCAGTGGAAAACTCGTATGAATCTGATCTCAGGTCAGAATGGGTTAATGGTGTACAGAGAGGTAGCTATGGAGATGACCAACATTGACCGTACCTTTTTAATGGTGTACAGAGAGGTAGCTATGGATATGACCGACATTGACCGTACCTTTTTAATGGTGTACAGAGAGGTAGCTATGGATATGACCGACATGAAGACGATGGCACAGGCGTAGTAGTAATACTCATCGGCGCTCCACAGGATCACACTGAAGAGCTGGAAGATGTAGAAGGGATTGAGGACCTGCAGAAGAGAGAGAAGAGCAGCGATGATGATACCAGTAAAATGCATAAAGATTTCTTGTTGCCAGTCCACCGTACATAAAAAGGTTATCTTTGAAAAACAAAGAAGGGTCCCGCACACTGTCAGAAAAATGTTGCTCTTTATTCAACGTTTCGGTCTATTCGACCTTCATCAGGACAGACAATGAAGGTCGAATAGACCGAAACGTTGAATAAAGTTTCTGACCCTTCTTTGTTTTTCAAAGATAACCTTTTTAAGTATGCTTTATTGCCCTACGCACCTGTCACTAGCCTTCTGAGGTGTGCGGCCTTTTGCTAAAAAAAGAGTCCACCGTACACAAAGGGGGGGGGGGGGGGGGCGCAGCAGTGTGCATTGTGCAAGGACCTTTAGATTGTTTATTTGCAGTCGCACTGCAGCAGAACTTCAAGAGAAACATAATATCTTTATGAGTGGATTATCAGATACGAGAGGCATGACGTGGAACAACGAGCCAATTTCACACTCTGCACCTGCATCTCTGTATCATTGTCATTTATCATTTTTATGTATTTATTAGCATAATAGTCTGGACTCTGGACTGGCCCAGTCTCCTATAAAAAAAAACTCCCCTCTCTCTCTCTCTCTCTCTCTTTCTCTCCCCCCCCTTCTCCTCCTCTCTCTCCTCTCCTCCTCTCCTCTCCTCTCTCTCTCATTAGCAGGCAACAGTGCAGCACTGTCTCTCTCTCTCTCTGTTTCTGGCACAACAACGCCCGTACTGGTACTCATTAACCAACACATAGGTGAACACTGACATTGCTGTTCCTTGGAGTGGTTGTACCACTCAAAAATGGCTCTACTGTACCTGTGTCAATGCCGTGATCAGAGTTGTTGTAGTTCTCTCCATTTTTCAGTCAGAGAAGAGACATGTGAAACTCATCATTTCCCCCTCTCCCCCCCCTCCTCTCTCTCTCTCTCTCTCTCTCTCATTAGCAGGCAACAGTGCAGCACTGTCTCTCTCTCTCTGTTTCTGGCACAACAGCGCCCCTACTGGTGCTCATTAACCAACACATAGGTGAACACGGACATTTGCTGTTCCTTGGAACCTTCCTCAAAAATGTGCCGTCATTAGCATATATTCATTCTCCTGCAGCCAATGAGCGAATGTGAAAAGTAGCAGTAAGGACAGAATAAAGGAATAGAAGGTGGATCAGCTTCCCCTCAGGGTGTTGGAGATGCTGTGTGCATTACTAATACAGATTCTGTTGACCCAAAAATGTTCTTCATAGAAGACACTTCAATCCCACTGACTAACGGACATATTGGGCTGTATTTTGCGTGTCCAGGGCTGCGTCCGAATTAATTCCCTATGCCCCATATAGTGCACTACTTTGGCGTTCCGCCATTTTGTTGTAGTGTCCGAATGTGTAGTGAGCATTTTTGCACCCTAACATAGTGGACTGAAGTATCCCACAATGCACCGGGAATTGTAGGGAGCATCCGATGGTCACTACAAAAACACAGCGAAGCAAATCTGCCCCATAATGCATTGCTCAAGCTCGCTCTTGAGCGCACATGCACGCGTTTGCGCACGTGCGCTGCTTCTGCATGCATGCACTCATTGCGCTCCAACTCAGAAGAGGCAGAAGTTGAACCAGCGAAAGAACTCAACACAAATGTACTTTTTAAACATTCGCTTTCCCTTCCCTGGCGGATCTCGAAGCTACAGATCTCGAGACAAATGATCTGTGCATTTATTTGAATTTTTTTATTTTATTTATAATAAATTACTCATTTGCAATAGTATTACTGATCCATTGTATCACCCAGGCCCAGCACATGACGTTAGGAGAGGAATCAGTTGCTTGCTGTAGAATATATTTGTGAGATTCTTTATCACAAACGTAGGCTAAATACATGCATGTGAGACACATTAATTGTGTCCGAACTCCGAACATATGTTTTATTAATATTCATTAATTCCTGCCATGAAAAAATATGCTATCTAACATTATTTAATTGAATTGCGATAAATACATTAAAACTTCATTATGTAGGCAGTCATTTATTGGACTGCTGTTTCTGTTAACACCAAACGTCCGTATTATTATTGTGAGCAGAGCTTGTAGATCGGCTACTTTTGGTAATTCTTTACCAAAAGTAGGCCTACCCGATACAAGCTCACAACACGGACGTCGCGTTGCTTATAGATCGGCTATTTTTCATAGGCCTATGTTATTTTAAAATAACCTTTTTATCATAGACATATAGGCCTAAATGCCTGCAAACATATTTTCATTGACCTATTTTTTCTTTATTCATTCATGAATTTAAAACTTAAAAAAAATTGTCCTTGCAGGGAGGTGACAGCCTGCAGTCACTTATTTGATACAGTCTGTTCCTAGCGAAAATTCAGCAGCAGCGTTTTGACTGGTTTCTTGACAGTTGATCCTTCATATCCAAATGATTGAAACGGCCGGGATGATTTGTTTATTTTTCAAACAGTTCTTTATGAGGCGATCTGAAAAAACCTAATGGGGATTTCATGCAAATAAAAAGTACATGAACCCGCGGACCTACAGCGCCCTCTACCGATATTGACGTCAGAGTCGGTGCTCCCCATACAGGGAGTATTGTCCGAAATCATCACTATAGAGTCCACTAGAGTCTGGATCCCTGTATGGGGGGTAGGGAGTAGGGAACAACCCTAGCAATTCGGATGCAGCCCAGGTCTTATTACCTAACTTGAGTAAACTAAAGACTTGGAGGCGTGATCAATGCTCTTTGGCCACTCAGAATAGCCAAATGGCATTGATCACGCCTCCAGGTCTTTAGTTTACTCAAGTTAGGTAATAAGACCTGGTACTTAAAGACACGCAAAACACAGCCCATTGTCTGTCCGTTTGACCGACTGACTGACATTATTGTCTGTCCGTTTGACCGACTGACCGACATATTGTCTGTCTGTCTGTCTGTCTGTCTGACTGACTGAAAAAAGCATTTGTTTTAGGAACACGTGCACATGGCAGTCTATAATGGACCATCAACGTACTTGACTGACGTACTTGTGGTTTCTCTTTGTCATGTGTACTTATGTCATAGTGGCACGGGTGTACACCTGTCGTTTCTCTTTGTAATGTGTACTTATGTCATATAGTGGCACAGGCGTACACCGTACAATTCTGTCATATGTTTTCCTTTCCAGAAACCGTCTACATACAATGCTACTTACGACCACAGTATGAGTTCTCAATGATTCATATAATCCTCACTTGCCCCACACTGAGCTGTGCAAACTTCACGGTCGGTGAGTTGACAAAGTGCAGTACTTGACCATAAAAACCTCCCGGCATGATGCCCACTTGAACTGCTCGGTGATGAGACACATTCCAGTTCTTAGCGTCGCCGTTTTCCCACAATGCAAGTTGAAACATTAAAGAGCAAACTAGCTTCTAATTATAGGGTTTAAATTCCAGAGAAACAGCTGAGTGCGTGGTGTTGTGCAGGGAGCCCCACCTCTTTGATAAGCAGCTTGAAAACGGAAGGCACTTTCACTGCAATCTCATTGACTCCAAAGAACAGTCTCCTGTCAAAGGGTCAGACAGAGAGGAGAGTCATTTACACAAACGGGTCAAATGTCACATTTCACACAAACCATCAAATGGAAAGCGACGCTCAGTGAAGGTAAAGTAAAGACCTTCACATTTATAAAGTGTGTGTTATAAACATAATATTAAAGTGTTGAAGAAGTCATGCAAACTGTGATCCAAAATAAATATTCGTACAGGTCAACTCATGAAACTATCGCTGTGAAGGCAACTGTTCTAAACAGTCAAAAATAGCAGACCTACAAGCTCGTAGCGCGCCACTCGGTGGCGCGCTATGAGCTTGTAGATCTGCTATTTTTCAATAGCTAAAGTATAACAACCAAAAACAGGTACTGTACAATGTGTTAGTACTGGCGGTGTTACCTGTACTCCTGTTGGTTGCTGGAGAGCCCTGTGCTGTGCTCCGAGTGCAGCCCGGAGCAACTTAACTCCCGATCCTCCAAGCCTCTGAGATCACAAAGACAGATCAATTTTATGGATTTTTTGCCCAATTTCCAACCGTACCAAATTCCACCTCTCATTCTGCTCCCAACTTTGGCTAAATTGACAATTATAAACCCCCGTGTTTATCAATTGGTTGTTCAGCAGGGCTCGATACTGGAGTACGATAGATTAATATTCTGCCTTCTGTGTGTGGAAAATGTCATCAGTTAAAAGTATGGTGATGAATGGGTTATTTTTTACTCATGGTATAACTGAAGAGGTTATTTTACGTAGATGTACAGCAGGATATTATCATCTAAGAATACAGATATTTTAGTACAACATGGATTCACCAGCTTCAACACCCATATAAACAGTCTGTAACATAGCAAAGTTCAGTTTGGCAAATTTCAAAATGAACAGACAACTCCTAATGAACAAATACAATGAGCAAAATACACTTCCACTTGATGGTTACGGTTAATATATATATACTTAAAACCGCTGTAATCATTGTAGAAACAAGCCACTAAAACCTGAGACAAGAAGGCATTACTTTTTCATCTTCCAAAATTTCTAAAGCGGTATAATCTTCTTAGCAGTGGAAACCTCAAATACTAAATTGTCTGCCTAGCTTATGAGATTATGCATGGTTTAGCTCCCGCTACTCTGTCTGGTTGCATGAACCTCACATTTAACACAAAGAGCTGTACGAGGGAGGACTGCACAATCAAACTATGAAAAAGAAAACTACAAAAGAAAAACTACTTTTGAAGGTTTTCGTAGAATCTGCCTCAGGTCTTAAAGGGTTATGAGCAGGGGTGCACACAAGCGGTGTGCCAGTGTGCATGCGTCGTCAAAACGGTTTGGTGCGCGGTAGATCAAAGGCATGGAGGGTGCATTTGCGCACCAGCTGAGAGACAGGGATTTAGAGAATGCTGACAGGCATTCAAAAGGAACTCAAATGAGATGTTAACGTCCTGTAAGTACACTTAGAAATAAAAACTAGTGTTGACTAATCATTACAAGTGGCTCTTATTTTGATGGCAGTTTCTGTACAGAAAGTCCGTTTCACTTGTAAACAAGCTACGATGGATGAGCTGTCAAAGTGCTAGTCGCTAAACCACGTTAGTGACCATGTTTACAATATTAAAACTGTCACTTAGACAATAATGTAGGTTACACACGCTGGGATTAAACATGGAACCTGCAGGCAGCATTAGGTGAGTTATTCATTGTATGTGTGTTGGACGTTTGTGGTTGTGCTAGAGATAAACGGACAGGTGCTGCCAGTGGGATATACAGTACTGCTGCTTGACGACGACACTGACACTAGGTGTACTAGTGTAGCTTTGCATCAGTTGCATCTGCCCCGTGTTAAAGCAGCATAAAGTTGTGGCAGGATACGAACGTCTGTAAACTAAACTACATGGGCAGGTGCTCCTTTGACCCATTCTGACCGGGCACCCATTTTGGTGTTGGCATCATGTTGTGCTTTAGCTATTGAAAAATAGCAGATCTACAAGCTCATATCGCGCCACCGAGTGGCGCGATACGAGCTTGTAGGTCTGCTATTTTTGAAAACGACTGACATTTTTAGAATCTGATCTCAGGTCAGAATGGGTTAATCAGACCAGTGTGTGTCCAGCGGAAACCTCGTTATGAATCTGATCTCAGGTCAGAATGGGTTAAGTACTAACCCAAAATAATAGTGTGCACCCCTGGTTATGTGATGTTGACTTCTGTCAACATGGTCAGATTCATACTAGCATCCATCAGTGTTCTATCTGTACTGTCAGAGTACAGTACGCTGGAGGAGAGGCAGCAGAACGAACGATGCGGAGCCGGTGAAGTGTGAAGGTGTCAGCAGATATATACGATACGCAGACGACAGAGACAGAGTGCTTACGTTAGAACCTCAAAGTTCTGCAGGTTGTCGTTCCAGTAGTATGTTGTGCTGTGGAGCGTAAAATAACGGATCTGAGGAAAGGACAGGCGGGGGGGGAGACATGGGAACGGACATGGGGAGAGGCAGGAGGAGAGGGAGGGAGAGAGAGAGAGGCAGGAGGAGAGGGAGGGAGAGAGAGAGAGAGAGGCAGAGATGGAGAGAAACAATAACATTTGTCATCAATTACAATTTACAATTTAGGCATTTAGCAGACGCTCTTAATCCAGAGCGACTTACATTAAGCAAGAACAAAAAAGCATGGGAATACATCACATAAAAAGCATTTATCATGAAACATGCTTAAGCTAGTAAGAACGTAACAGTGGAATATCTATATAATTAAACTATACATATAAACTATAAATATATACTATACTATACTATACTATACTATGCTATACATATGTACTATGACGTGCTATGACTACATAAAATGCACTTATAGTGCTATCTACATAACATGCTATAAGTCTGTATCAAATGCTATCTAAGTCTAAAAAGTGCTATCTAAGGGGGTAGTGCTATGGGCCACGATGGAGTCTGAAAAGGTGGGTTTTCAGACTATGGCGGAAGTTTGGGAGTGATGCTGCAGTTCTGACTGTAATGGGAAGTGCATTCCACAGTTTTGGAGCCAGAAGGGAGAAGAGTTTGTGAGTTTGGGACGTGTGGAGCGTTGTCAATAACATTTGTCATCAAAGAGACCTGAGCGAGAAACTCTGGATTTAAATGGAGAATGTCCAAGAGAGAGAGAGAGAGAGAGAGAGAGAGAGAGAGAGAGAGAGATAGAGAGATAGAGAGATAGAGAGAGAGAGATGTCTAAGAGAGTTTGTGTGTTAAGAAAGTATGAGACAGTGTGTGTGTGTGTGTGTGCGTGTGCGTGTGCGTGTGCGTGTGTGTGTGGGTGTGATTCAGACCTGTGTGGGCTGGTAATCGGCATAGTGCCTGTGTGTGTGTGTGTGTGTGATTCAGACCTGTGTGGGCTGGTAATCGGCATAGCGCCTGTGTGTGTGTGTGTGTGTGTGATTCAGACCTGTGTGGGCTGGTAATCGGCGTAGCGCCTGATGAGGTCCTGAGCGGGACTGCCGTCCGCGGGGTGGGGGGTGTATCCGTTGGCCAGGGAAGGGGAGGCCGAGGTGGGGGAGGAGGGGAGGGAGGTGGTCTGGGTCTCCAGGCTGTGGTAGGGGTCCCTCCCGGGGGCCAGCATCACTCGCACCTTGGCCAGGAACCAGCGTCGGAACTCGTCCTGGTCACACAGACACACACATGATGCAATGAATCACTAATGCAAACTGACATTCTTGTTTGGGGTGTTGTAGTGTGTCTGCCTCTCGGTCCAGAATTCTCTTCACGGTCACGGGAACACACACGTGTGTGTGTGTGTGTGTGTGTGTGTGTGGGTGCATGTGTGACTGCGCACGCACACACACACACACACACACACACACACACACGCACACACACACACACACCACACACACACACCACACACACACAGGGCGCTACTGCACAAATGTCAAGTTGTTTGCACAAGCATGGTTGCATGTGAGCCTGTGTCCGCCTGGCTGTCGGCCTGGCTGTGCCGGAAATGTATTTTCTGCGCTGATACAATCGATTGGTTGTATTCGCTCACATGTACTCTGTGGCATGTGAGAATGAGGTTAGCACATAAAACCCCTGGGCTGCATGTGGGACATTTGCTTGGAGGCATCCAAAGGCCAACTTATACTGTGAAAACAATAGTCACTGTTTTGGGGAACAGGTATTACTTTGTTGCACGGCTACTTTGAACACATGACACCGTCATACAACATGGTATAAAATAAATCATCAAAAGCACACATGAGTAAACTCACAAAATGGATGCTGCCAGGATGAGGATTTGGACAATGGTTTTCATATGACGGTTAGCATGTTTTGTTCTAAAATATGACATCTTTTGGGCCTTTTTCCTGCTTTTTATTATATAGCACAGTGACGAATGAAAGGAATGCCCGGAGCAAAAGGTCCCCGGCCAAGACTTGAACCCACCGACACTGTGATTCTGATAAGGTCAGTACTCTAACCGTTCTACTTTTGGGAGTGGATGCTATAAAACTATGACTTCAGCTCTTTCAGTCCCATCATATGACAAAACAACAACAAATAATACGCTACTGAGATCATGAGACATGGTGTCAATTGGAGTACAGTTCATATTGATGGGGTTGAATGTGGATGTCAATAATATTGTATTCCATCAGCCTCGGGACCTGAGATCAGATTCTAAAAATGTCAGTCGTTCTTTGATTTTTCAAAAATAGCGGCTTTTGTTACGCTCGCTCCGCGCTCACGTTCATCTCCCCCACGCCGCTCCTCGCTCGCTCAGCGCTCACCTTCATTTACGCATGGAGCGCTCCCCGCTCCGTGCTCGCTCCGAGGCTACACTCAGATGCCCGCTCCGCTCAGCAGAAAGAAATGACGGGGGAAAAATAAAATGCTGTTTTCCTGAAATTGGCTAATTAAACCTGAAGGCCTTCGTTTCGGCTAATTTCGGCTAATTTACATCATGCTCCAAAAAAGACCGCATGTTGCTGCAACATGCGGTCTTTTTTGGAGCATGATGTAAATTAGCCGTGCCGTGTGCATTGAGCGGCTCGGAGCGGCTCAGAGCGGAGGACAGTTCTCGCTCCGGAAGTCAATCTGACACATTTAAAAACCCGCTCCGCGCTCACGTCAAAATCCTCCCGCTCCGCTCCTCGCTCGCTCCGCTCCCGCTCCGCTCCGCTCACATGCTCTGATGGGTTCCCGTTCAGAATGGGTTAACTAAGCATTATGTTATACTTTAGCTATTGAAAAATAGCAGATCTATTAAGCTATTTTTGAAAAAAACGTAAAAATGTGTCACAAATCTTTGGATATATATTCTTTCAGAGCGAACGTTTTTCTTATTTTGACGACCAGAAATCACACTGGCTAGGCCAGGCTAGTGTTCCATTGACACCTGTACCATTCCTTAATCACATTAATGTAGTTAGATAATGTATTTTCTTATGATTTGTTTACATTTCAACCCTAAAATCATTTGAGAGGTAAAATGTCCCAGAGCCTGATTTGTACCTCACTGTGCAACGGAAATAACTGAGCTGAATATGCCATCTTTGACACATCGAATGACAGAGTATAAGTTAAGCATAACTTTCTATACCTTTTTCTATCCTCCTGGGCAGGGGTTTTCAACTGATTGTGAACCAGGGACCACCACCCTGACTTATATCAACCTGGGGCCCACTATTGTGTTGGGTGGGGATATGGGCTAAGATTAGTGCTTTTGTAAGTTAACACTTGCTATGCATCCCATGCATCCCACTGTTTCTCAACCGTTGACTACTCGGTAAAATGTCCTAATGACTCAACCAGACAATCCGGTGCACTTCCCCCTTCTTGAGATTCTAACTCCCTTTTTCTGTTGAATTTCTTGAACTCCAACTTGTCAGTAAATGACTACATGGATGGACTCATCATAGGTCACCAGGTCATTCAGTTCACGATTTCTCAACTAGTGGAAAGAACATTTAAAACAAATCAACAAATCCTACATTACTAGATGCATGGTCAGGGACCACATGCAATACCTCCACGGACCACCTGTTGAAAACCCATGCTCCTGGGGATTACCGGTCCTCATAAAGACGCAGCCACACACACACACACACACACACACACACACACACACACACACACACAGAGAGATAGGACTCACGGTGGAGCGTAACAGCACCACCTGGGCGTCGCGGGCGGTACTGCGGCAGCAGGTGGACTTCACACACCACTCGGGCATCCAGTAGAGCAGCAGCAGCAGGAAGCCCCCCGTGAACACAACCCCCAGGCCCACCAGAGCCAGACGCCAGCGACACAGACGGTAACTCTGCAGCTCCTGGAGGACGGGAGGGGAGGGGAGGGGAGGTGAGGAGGGGGGATGGAGATGGAGATGGAGATGAGGTCAGTGGGGTTTGACTTCGAGGCAGTTAGCATAAACCCCAGTTCCCAGTGCCAGCATACGTGTTCACTTTAAAAGACGGTGTTGCGTGTCTTAAAGGTTTTATGACATTCATTTTAATTTATTTTTCTTTTTTCTTTTAGGTTTTATGACCTCAAAAAACCTGAACTCTGAAGATTTTCTGTGGTCTGAAGTTTTCTTTGGGGTTTTTGGGGCCTTTTGAGCTACAATGAAAACAGGCAACACAGTGAAACAGTGACATCTGCTGGCAAATCCCATTGACATATATGGGATTTGCAGTAAGTGATGTCACTTACTGCCGGCAAATCAGAGCACCTGTTTGAGCCAGAAAACCCCAGATCACAGAAAATCTACTGAATGTTAAAAGTTCATGTTTTTTGGGTGCAATTGAGATTAGAAAACCTAAAAAAAAACAAGAACAATTCCAAAACCTTTTTTTTAATGTCACAATCCCTTTAAGTAGATAGATAGATCTTTATTTGTCATTGCAACGTGTACAACGAAATTAAAAGTGCCAACCAATCAGTGCATCATATCACAAAACATACTGGAGGCGTGATCATTGCTCTTTGGCCACTCAGAATAGCCAAATGGCATTGATCACGCCTCCAGGTCTTTAGTTTACTCAAGTTAGGTAATAAGACCTGGTACTTAAGACATGCAAAATGCAGCCCGAGGGGTGGCGCAAGATATACACTTGTGGGTAGATATACACGCATGCATGCACGCACACAGTAGCCGATCTACCAGCTCACAACGTGGCGCTTCGCACCACGTTGTGAGCTTGTATATCTGCCATTTTCACTAGTTTGGGTCCCGGGCAAACGTCCAATTTCTCTTTTGGGGCACAGGCTAAAAAGTTTGGGAACCACTGGTATAGAGCATTCATTGATGGCACCAGTAGCACAGTGTGAGATGGGGAGAAATAGCATATAGGTACCAGTGGAATAGAGCATTGATTCACCACTGGTACCAGACCACTGGTCCAGAGTGAACCACTGGTACCAGACCACTGGTACCAGACCACTGGTCCAGAGTGAACCACTGGTACCAGACCACTGGTACCAGACCACTGGTCCAGAGTGAACCACTGGTACCAGACCACTGGTACCAGACCACTGGTCCAGAGTGAACCACTGGTACCAGACCACTGGTACCAGACCACTGGTACCAGACCACTGGTCCAGAGTGACTTACCATCTCATCCTCCTCTCCCTTGTTGAGAACCTTCATGTCTTCTCGTTCCATGCTGCAGACCGTTTAGACCACGCCCCTCTGTCCAGTCACTGGAACAACAAGACAAACAACACCATATCAGTCCAGAGAGCACAGACGACGACAACATTATCCCCCACATACAGTAACCAGCTCAGTGGCCTTGTGGTTAGAGTGTCCGCCCTGAGACTGGGAGGTCGGGGTTCGATCCCCGGCCGGGTCATACCAAAGACTCTAAAAATGGGACCCAGTGCCTCCCTGCTTGACACTCAGCATCAAGGGTTGGATTGGGGGTAATGTCCCTTGGGGGTCCCTGCGACATACTAGCGTCATGTCCAGGGGGTGTACTTGTACATCAAGCTGCCTCATGGCTACAGAAACAGGAGATAGGCTCCTGCCCCTATGGGCCTCATGGCTACAGAAACAGGAGATAGGCTCCTGCCCTATGGGCCTCATGGCTACAGAAACAGGAGATAGGCTCCTGCCCTATGGGCCTCATGGCTACAGAAACAGGAGATAGGCTCCTGCCCCTATGGGCCTCATGGCTACAGAAACAGGAGATAGGCTCCTGCCCTATGGGCCTCATGGCTCGGCAAGGCTACTTACTTTACAGTAACAGTAACAGTACGGTCAATAACAACGTTGTCTGCATGTCAAACAATAATCCACACCGTCATACCGTTTACTAGTACGGCCTAATCATTACACGGTCAAATCCTCATCGTCAATTTAGTTAAATCAACACTGAGGATTTTACTGTGTATATATAGGCGTTGAAGGGGCCAAAGTTGTCTAATCTTGGGACAGGTGACTGGGTGGGATCCCTGACAAGAAGCTATATGTTATTGGGCAATTACATGCATTACAGATAGCAAACTGCTTCAAACTGCATAATATCTCAATGCTGCCTGTCTAATGCTGCCTGGAGGAGGCCAGTGGGAGTACACTGGGGATGAACAATGAGACTGCGTCCTGGCAGCTCTCCAACAAACACTGGATGACCTTGAGAAAGAGGAGCAAAGGAATAATTTATGTTTCAACAGGTTTCTAGGAAGGCAGTGAGGAGGGCGATGCCCTGGCATTCCTAGGAAACATTTTAATAGACATTTTGAAGCGGGTGGAGCACTAATTTAAAGGACAACTTTAGTTTTTTTCAACCAAGGTTCATGTTTTAGGTTGTTAGTAGAGAAACTAAAAGGGGAGTGTTAATTTTCTTTCATTTGCTGCTTTCTTTTGTTTTGGGTATTTTAGCAGTTTTTGACAGGGGGGCGGGGGCATTCGAGCATGGGGCTAAGTATGTATTTTTTTACAAAATATTATGGCGATTTATTTTTTTATTATTTAGTCCTAATAAACCCCAAGAAATTACATCTGACCACATTAGATAACAGGATCTATTGAATGTGTGACATATTGAGCCTATACACACAGTATAAGCCTTACCCCAGTAGGTAGATCACATTCAGTAGATCCTGTGATCTTCTGTGGCCAGATGTAATTTCCTGGGGTATATTAGGACTATAGTAAATAATACAAAAATAAATCACCATAAAATGTTGTAAAGAAATACATATTTAGCACCATGCTCGAATGCCTCCTCCCCCTGTCAAAAACACACTCATCTTTTACTTTCTCTAATAACAACCTAAAACATGAACCTTGGTTGAAAAAAACCAAAGTTGTCCTTTAATACTTTGAAAAGTTCAAAGCAATCACTTACTTCAATATAGAAAGTGAAGAAGTAGAAAGTGGACAAAAGTACAGAGATGGCCATGGAAATAGTAACAATAATACGCTTGACTTTTAAAGTAATTAGTTACAAATTGCTCTATCTACGCCTTCCCTCTCAGGGTTGAGGACACCGCGACATGCTTCTTTTAAAACCATGTCACGAGTTCACGTTGATTGAATGTCAAACCCCTCTCCCACAGCGTTAAAGGACACCTTTAGTTTTTTTCAACCAAGGTTTCATGTTTTAGGTTTAGGTTGTTATTAGAGAAACTAAAAGGTGAGTGTTCATTTTCTTTCATTTGCTGCTTTCTTTCGTTTTAGGGATTTTAGCTCTTTTTGACAGGGGGGCGGGAGCATTCGAGCATGGGGCTAAGTATGTATTTTTTTACAAAATATTATGGCGATTTATTTTTTTATTATTTAGTCCTAATAAACCCCAAGAAATTACATCTGGCCACAAAAGATCACAGGATCTACTGAATGTGACAAACTGACATATTGAGCCTATACACACAGTATAAGCCTTCCCCCAGTAGGCTACCTTCACATTCAGTAGATCCTGTGATCTTCTGTGGCCAGATGTAATTTCTTGGGTTTATTAGTACTATAGTAAATAATAAAATAATAAATCGCCATAATATTTTGTAAAAAAATACATATTTTTCCCCATGCTCGAATGCCCCCGCCCCCCTGTCAAAAACTGCTAAAATACCCAAAACGAAAGAAAGCAGCAAATGAAAGAAAATTAACACTCACCTTTTAGTTTCTCTAATAACAACCTAAAACATGAACCTTGGTTGAAAAAAAACTAAAGTTGTCCTTTAAGCTTCCGGCTTTGCAGAGACATTTTGTAGATTTTATTACATGAATGTTTATGTTTTACTTCTTATTGTTTTCTTATTGTAGGCCACTGCAGGAGTTAACTCCATCGGGGCCCATGACGTAAATCGCGTCAAGTTCAAGTGCACGGTCATGTGCCCGAGACGGAGATTGATAATCTCCGTCAAATTAGTGCTATGAAAACTGATCGCATCGCTCTACAGCCTAGCTTGCCGACGATGGGCACATTTTATTAACCCATTCTGACCGGGCACCCATTTTGGTGTTGGCATCATGTTATGCTTTAGCTATTGAAAAATAGCAGATCTACAAGCTCATATCGCGCCACCGAGTGGCGCGATACGAGCTTGTAGGTCTGCTATTTTTTGAAAAATCGAAGAACGACTGACATTTTTAGAATCTGATCTCAGGTCAGAATGGGTTCATCAGACCAGTGTGTGTCCAGTGGAAACCTCGTATGAATCTGATCTCAGGTCAGAATGTGTTAATGGATTAAATAGGCCGGGGCCCTCAAGGTGTTAACTAGTACTGGGGACTGGTTACCACTAGTACCAGTTAAGAAAAGGTTTTCTTCTTTTCACACAATGGAGCAGTAAGTGTGGGGAGAGAGAAGTAGTGTGGAAATTGTGAAACACAAACACATGATTGATTGACACTTCACTGCGTCATTGTCGCTGAAAGAAGTTGAAGCCAACTCAACTTTTTTTTTCACACCAGTCACGCAGCAACTACCTTAGCTTAATGTTATGCATTATGTTATGCTTTAGCTATTGAGAAATAGCAGATCTACAAGCTCATAGCGCGCCACTAGGTCTGCTATTTTTGAAAAATCGCAGAACGAATGACATAGAAACATAGCTTTTTCAGAAAACTGTCAGGATGTAGAAGACATCTTTAGAATCTGATCTCAGGTCAGAATGGGTTAATGTTAAACAATTGTAGCCTGTTGCTTTGTCGTCTCTAGTGTCAACGCTGCATGAGTGTGGATGAAGCAGGAAGAATTCAGTTGATTCTTTGTGAAATCAAGGGTAACAGAACTATACTGGCAAATGTGTATGCTCGAAATATATTGTTATGGAATAACAAACGTCCACGAATGAAAACTAGTACCAAGGCCAGTGGACGGAGGAGGCTTTGGTGGGTGTTTTAACATTATGGTTTGATTCTCAGGTAGCAAAAGGCCGATGCACAGCTCAGAAGGCTAGTGACAGGTGCGTAGGGCAATAAAGCATACTTTAAAGGTTTTATGACATTCATTTTCATGAATTTCATCAATTTTTATGACCTCAATTACACCCAAAAAACCTGAACTTTGAACATTCAGTGGATTTTCTGTGGTCTGAAGTTTTCTTTGGGGTTTGGAAGCCTTTTGAGCTACAATGAAAACAGGCAACACAGTGAAAACAGTGACATCTGCTGGCAAATCCCATTGACATATATGGGATTTGCAGGGTCTTACATCACTTCCGGTGCCTGCCGGCAAATCAGAGCACCTGTTTGAGCCCGAAAACCCCAGATCACAGAAAATCTACTGAATGTTAAAAGTTCATGTTTTTTGGGTGCAATTGAGATTAGAAAACCTAAAAAAAATAAGAACAATTCCAAAACCTTTTGTTTAATGTCACAATCCCTTTAAAAAGGTTATCTTATAAAAACAAAGAAGGGTCCCGCACACTGTCAGAAACCAAAAATGTTGCTCTTTATTGGTTTCGGTCGATTAGACCTTCATCAGGACAGACAATTGTCTGTCTAATCGACCGAAACGTTGACCAATAAAGAGCAACATTTTTGGCAAGTTTCTGACATTCTCAGGTATATGGCATAGTGGAAACTGGAAAACTTTGGTGAAGGTTTAAGCATTTTGCACATCACTGTCATGTTTGAGTTTGTGCTTAAAATGTACTGTAAATTCTACAAACTGTTAATAAATATTTCAATCAATCAATGTTTTGGTTTATAGCTTATTTATTATAGGTTTATTTCAACATTCCATATCAAGTTGTGATTTTAATTTGTGTATAATATAAAAGGAAATTAAGCGTTTCAATATTGACCACCGGTAATTCTTTAGCAATTAACGCAACGGTAAAGTGAAAAGGCACCATAATAAAATCACACCGGTGTGAAGTGAGGGGCGCTTTACCAACCCTGATCATCTTACATCATTGCGATATCATAACATAACATCATAACATAACATGTTTGTCTGTCAGTGACAGAAAAAACAAACATTAAACTCTGTTCATTGTTAATGGCATTTAATGTTTGTGACAAAACAAAAATTAAACTCTGTCCATTGTCAATGGCGTTTATAATGTCTGTCTAGGAAAGACAAACATTAAACCTGTATATAGGAGGGGCTAGCGCCCTTCAAAAATGGGGGGAGTATTAAGTCATAGTACAGTGTTACAGTATTATGATAAGTATGGAGCACAGCAATGTCTAACTATAGCTCAGTGGTCCATTTGGCCGGCCAAGGCCAATACCCAAATACAAGCATGACAGTACAGCCAACAGCTGTTTGACCTCGCTGGCCTCCACCTGAATTGCATTTTATAGTGCTTTTCCAAGTGCTCAAAGCGCTTTACAAAGTTCATTCATTCATACATTAGGAGGCGGCGAACAGTCAACGCCAGCGTCCTCACTTCCCACATTCACACACCAATGGTGGCAAAGCTCACACCGACCGACTCATTGGAGGCAATGTAGGGTTCAGTGTCTTGCCCAAGGACACTTCGACATGTGGACAGGAGGAGGAGCCGGGATTCGAACCGCCGACCCAGGGATCATTGGACGACCTGCTCTGCCTCCTGCCAGCCACAGCCGCCACCGTTACTTTCCCGTGCGTGCATGCGTGGTGCGTGCATGCGTGTGTGCGTGCATGTGTGTGTGTGTGCGTGCATGTGTGCGTGCACACCACACACCTTATAGTTTGAAAGTACTGATGGACAGCTGAGAGAAGGGGAGAGGGAGCTCACTGCATATAGGGTAACGCAAACATCTGATGACTCAGTTATTCAGCTGCTGCTAGCACAACTGGTGTGTGTGTGTGTGTGTGTGTGTGTGTGTGTGTGTGTGTGTGTGTGTGTGTGTGAACTTGACATATAAGTCAAAAGGTTAACAGCCAGAAATGAGGTATCAGTTACGGTTTAGACCAGGGGTCCTTGAGGGAGTTCCAGGGGGTCCCCAGCTAAATGATAGTTTGAAACGGGTCCATTTGTACACTCTCAGAGTTAATCAACATTGATTTTACAATATAAATTGGGGTCCCAGATAGAATTGATATTAAATGGGGGTCTGTAGACCAATATGCATGTCAAACTGGGGGTCCTTGAAATTAACCCATTCTGACCTGAGATCAGATTCATACGAGGTTTCCACTGGACACACACTGGTCTGATGAACCCATTCTGACCTGAGATCAGATTAAAAAAATGTCAGTCGTTCTTCGATTTTTCAAAAATAGCAGACCTACAAGCTCGTATCGCGCCACTCGGTGGCGCGATATGAGCTTTTAGATCTGCTATTTTTCAATAGCTAAAGCATAACATGATGCCGACACCAAAATGGGTGCCCGGTCAGAATGGGTTAAACGGGTTGAGAATCACTTCCAGAACCGTAAAACAATCTTCTCGTATGTGGGTCCCGGCATATCTCTTCAAATGGGGGTCTGCGGGCTAATTAGTGTCATATTTTTCTCTCGTTTGACATCAATGAAAATGCGCTAGTTGTATTAGTTAGGACGTTCCCACACGTCGTACGGTCTAAACGGGTTAATGAAGTGGTTGCACCACTTAAAAACCTGCTGAATGTTTTCCGTCACTTCCTGACCTGGAATGACCAATTGTCCAGGTGGTCAGATGATGTCAGAAATAAATCTCTCAATCCTGCATGCTTGGTTGGGGATGCTGACTGGGTTCCCACCCAAGCAGGAAACATCCTAGGCAGTTGTCATGCCGACCCAACTGTGGGTGGCAGTAGGCAGAGGCAGTAGGTGGATAGTGTGATGGGTTCATGGGCGTTGTGCCACACAGAGTGGGTGTGAAATAACAAAACGGAGCGTTTGTGCCCAGTGGGACGCCCTGACCCTCTTTGTACTTGGGGTGGATTTGGGTGTCTCTGGATCTAGATGCCAGTGTAAGATAGAACAAGGCATGCTGCTGATGACATTTGTACTGCAGGGATGGGTGCACACATAAGGGCTCAACATCTATTTTTATACGTGGTATCACCGGTGTTCCCTAGTTAACACCGTCGGGCCCATGACGTAAATCACCATCAAGTTCAAGTGCACGGTCATGTGCCCGAGACGGAGATTGATAATCAAATTAGTGCTATGAAAACTGATCCATCGTCAGCAAGCCTAGAGGCGCTTGCTGACGATGGGCATATTTTATTAATGGATTAAATAGGCCCGGGCCCTCACGGTGTCAAAGATAGGAGCACTAGCAAAAACTAGTAGTAAAATTAAATGGTGAAAGTAGTAGTACTATGTGGTAGAACATCACTGGGGAATTAAGCAATATCCTGGGGCCGGGCCAGAACTTAAAATGAACTCTCCTTGCCTGTGTCTGTCTGTCCTTCTTCCATCCGTCTTTTCACTGAGACTGTGTAAAGTGAGGGGGCACTATCATCATCATCATACATCACATTCCGTGCTCAGCCAATCAAATCATAATAACTGTCATTCCGGCCAATCACTTCTGGCGTCTTCACTTTTCTGCCCTCACTTTTCAATATGTATGCTCAGCCAATCAAATCATTGCTATGGGGTGATCAGCCAATGTTTGTGTACACACAAACCCTCACAGCTGGACATACGTAGGAGGAATACATTTTACTTACTAATAATGGTGAGATTGCACGCTGGAATGGCAGCACAGTAGCGCCCAGCGCCATCTCTGCTCCGTTGTGTCAATGAGTAAACTATCTCCACGCTACTCTAGTACCAGAGATACTGTCAGCTCACAGCTCTGTGTCCAGATGGCAGGGGAAGAGGAGCACTTGTTCTGACTAACATTTCCTCTCACAACAATTATTTGCACTCACACAAATTCTCCCTACTTTGAGGTCCAAAACTTTCGCAATTCCGAGCCGTGAATGTTATGTACCAGTAGACAAAAACACACGCAAACAGAGCCGTGGTTTGGTTTGCAACATACTTTCAGGCATAAATTAGCTAGGGTGGATCTGTAAAGTTGGCCGAGTGGCCAAGGCTCCAAAACGTGACAGAATCAAGCAATACCAATTAGGGTGTTTTCCCTGATGCAGGTCATTTACAGTGGAAAGGCCTCGAACAAAACAAAACACTAAACTTACAAAAAGACAACATAGAAAATCACTTGAAAACTAATTATAGGGAAACAAACCCAGAACTTGAGAAACTGTGTTAGGATATAAACCCTGCAATGACTGCCCCCCCCCCCCCCCTAGCAGCTCTCCCTGGGTGTTACCTTCTGGTTGTTAACTTCTGGTTGACTCAAACCCAAACAATTACACAATTGACCATAAACATGCTGTGAAAATCTTTGCAAAGTACTTGTGTTCTCTTTTACAATTCACTGAGTTACAAAATAAATAAAAATGCACTCATGTCTATTTCCACAGTCTTCCAAGCCGGCCGGCAAAGTGAGTTAAATGGATGGAAGTGTAGTTTAGGAGGTGTGTGCTTCGTTCTCCATGGGTGTATGTGTGTATAACGCACGGGTTGCCCTGTGACAGGATCACTGAACTATGCTCAAAGGACAGTATTATATAACATTCGTCATTCCACAAATGCCGATTGGTCAACTGATAGCGATATGTCAGAAAATGGGTTAGCAAGAAAACCTCAGGTTGAACCATTGGTTTTCACAGTTATGACGACAGTGGTTTATTTCATAGCAGGGTATACCAACTATGGTAAACTACACTAACCTGCTCCAAAGAGGTTATGTTCAAGACAACAGATAAATGCATATAAAAGCACTGCATACTGACCAATAAGTTATCTTGGAAAATGGCATCACCATCCTGTAGAAGATCCCATGGAGCTCATGTGTGGAGCCCGAGAGGGTGGAGCCCAGGGCAAATGAGTTTTGAGACCAGCAATTCCTGACAGGCATTCCTGACAATTTTGATATGAAAGGAAAAGTCTTAAGATTCTCAGAGGGAGTTACCGTATCTGGGTCAGCTTCTGGAGCTGTTTGTTGGCTGCCAGTCAGCAAAATCAAAGCCATTTCATTGTGCTCTTGTTATATACCATTACCTACTACAGCATGATCATCTGACTAAAGAGACTGATTGAAGCACTAACACCTTGTACTTGCAGTCTTGCACTTATGATAGTATAACCCATTCTGAACGGGAACCCGATCTACAAGCTCATAGCGCGCCACCGAGTGGCGCGCTACGAGCTTGTAGGTCTGCTATTTTTGAAAAATCGAAGAACGACTGACATTTTTAGAGTTCAGAGAAACTAAGACATTGGAGTCGTGCGGGCGTCCTTGCTTTACAATTGCACTTATGATATGACAAGTATGAGCCAACGTACTGCTGCTTAGTTTGAATTATGGTTTTACCTTATTAAATATTTTGCCCCAAGTCCATTTTACACAATGCTGTGGTCGCAGCTGAAAGAATAAGGCTGACCGTGAAGAAGCTCACCAAGTCAAACCTGGTCGAAACCTGGTCTGTTGACTAAGTATTGATACATTTTTAAACATTTAGTGAATAAATAAGGCTGCGATACCAAAGCCACCATCCTGTCTACCATGAGGATCTTGAGCTCTGTGGTGTGGTTAACTCTGCAGTCGCACCACTGTGTCTACAGTACTGGACCTTGGGTTGGCTCCCACCGGGTCAGTACTTTTCCCAGATTGCATTTTTGGTCAAAACAAGCTTTATACAATGGCCCATTGTACGATTATCGTGGTTACAAAATATATTTTCCGGGTTTTTTAGAATAAGCACTGGAAAAACACTGGCATATATATATATATATATATATATATATATATAAAACATTTAATTAATACCGGAATATTTGACAATCAAATTATCACCCAGAATTCTTTTTCCAACTGAGGGCTAGCAAAATGTAAGACAGATCTGAAAAAGAGCCTGGTCGGCTCAAAGCGTTAGCGCTGAAGTAATCATACATTTTGGTGTGCAGACTCTTAAACAGTAAGACAGAAACATGTTCTGTAGTAGTAGTCAACCCTGTAAACCCTGAGCTCACACAAGAACACACACCTCTGAGCTCACACAAGAACACACACCTCTGAGCTCACACAAGAACACACACCTCTGGCGACTGGCTTAAACTAAACTACTAAGAACACACACCTCTGGCGACTGGCTTAAACTAAACTACTAAGAACACACAGAAGAGAGGGGGAGGGAGAGGGGGAGAGGGGGAGAGAGAGAGAGAGAGAGAGAGAGAGGGAGAGGGGGGGAGAGGGAGAGAGAGAGAGAGAGAGAGAGAGAGACACATTTTTTGGCAGGACATGCTGTCAGATCAACAATGGAGCGACATGAGTTGGGGACAGACGGGATGGGGTGCGGGGATAACGAGAGCAAGAGAAGGGGAGACAGAAATTTAAGTCAAAAAAGAAAGAAAGAATGAAAGAAAGAAAGAAAGAAAGAAAGAAAGAAAGAAGCACAGAGAAACAAAAAGATATGGATTCGGGCAGAGTGCTGCAGCGTGTCACGGTGTCATGGCCAAGGGCAGGGCAACCCCTGCATCTCCCCTCCTCCCTGTACCACCAGACAACACCCCCCGCCTGCACAGATCTTATCAAGCCAGTTTCCCTGGCACACAGCAGCATGTTTTGCTTGGGACCAAACCCTTCCTAGTATTTTACTGTAGGAGCTCCCCACCCCACTCCCCCTCCCACCCCCCAGGCCAGTGGGCGCTATAGACACTGGGCGCAGGGCGGGCGGGCGACCAAGCCCTGCGCCACTTCCACAAGCTCTGCCATGACTGGAAATGCCGGGGTGAGTGCATCATACGTACAAACAACACTTCATAACAACTTTGTCCTGCTCGATTGACTCAGAATATGGACATAATGTGAATAGACTGGCCTCAAACAATGGCCTCAAAGGATGAATGCGATGCAGTCGCTGAAAAAGCTCAGGCCAAGTTACATAGGCGGTTATGTCAGGATCACCTAGTAGTCAGATAACACTTTTTAACCTCGTATGCCCTTCTGGGAGTTCACAATTACACAGGCTCCCGAGAGAGAGATATATTACCCAGTCTGTTACTCCAATGCTAAATAAGTTACCATTTAACCAGGAACTGGAAAAGAAAGAGTTTATGCTTTAAGTGAGGTGAAGTGCAACATCAGATAGTACTATGCAATAGTATGCAACTAGGCATACATGGCTGGAGTCGAACATTACATACATCAATCAAAGCAGTATAATCCTAGCCTGGCTAATAAGCCAGACTCAAATCACACTGTCATGTGGTATTTGAGTCTGGAGATGCTGTGTATGGATCTTGTTTCCCGGGGGGGGCGGATTCAAACATTCTTTCTTTGACGCAATTGGTCAGAGCTACTGTCAGTCAAAGGTCTCAAGCATTGAACGTCACTGTACCAAAGCCAGCCCATATTGCATACCGTGTCCCGATTGGCCACACCAGTTCTCTGGTGTAGGAAATGGGCGTACAATTGAGCCTCTCCAGACCGTAATCCGCCGGCAGGCAATTTTTTGCCAACGGCTGATTCGGTCTGGCTTATTAGCCAGGCTAGTATAATCCGAGTATTGGTTGTCGGCTCTCAGCTTCCCAAACAACTCAGCTTCCCATCATGCACCTGTGCACAGTGTGAAGCTCAACAGCGCCACTTTGTCACCTGAAGGTACTCTAAACAGACATATGGAGCCTAAACAGACATATAGGGACACACATTGCTGTTCATTGGAGTGGCTGCACCACTCAAAAGAACTGGGGGACATAGGACCTGGGAACATAGGCATGACCCAGAACGAATGCAGTTAATAGGCTGGTTCTCCAGGTGTCCTTACCTTCAGAGTCTGGGCCGCGATACCCCAGGCGGTCCTCCTCCCCTCGGTCAGCGCACTCTCTCACCACACCAACCTGGACCCCTGGTAAACACATTACACACACCCACCCATTAGGGACACGTCCGTCAGGCCTGGGAAACATTCACAGGCATGGAATGTGGGTAAACTCGTAAGCAGCTCTGGATAGGAGAGAACTGAAGGCCTGTCACAATTATGTTACATAATCGCCAAATAGCAATTATTTGATTAAGCTATTAAGCCATTACTTTGCATAATCCCCAGAATAGTCTTCATGTTGAAAAATGTTGATACATTATTTTCAAGTCTCAGTCATTTCTTTATACGTACTTTATACGTAGGGATTTATTTTGTTCCTGATCCGATTCCGATCATTTTGACTTTGAGTATCTGCCCATACCGATTTTTCCAGATCCAATATTTATATTTGCCCGGGGGGCACCAAGTCCTATTTAAAATATATGTATAACTCTTAGTTGGGGTTTCAACCATATACAAACCTAATCTAATTGTGACAGTAGGTCGCAGATTACTATGAAAACTTGGTCACTTGGAATTTCAGACAGCTGATGGGTGGCTGGTGGGTAAAGGACTTGGTTTCATGCTCAAGTTGTGGGGATGACGAGAGAAAAACTGGTCTGTAAATAAATACTGTGATGTTGAGAAACCCTTTGTGGGGCCTCCACTAGTGCATCAGCTCAACCTCAGGGATATTTATAGATTCTATGGTCAGGCTTGTTGTTGTCCCCTCATTTGATTAGCCTGCCATTGTGTCTGGTCAGCCCTAGTAAAGCCCTGTAGGAGAGGACAGCTGGTGGGCTTTGGTTGGACCACAGAATTAGCCGTGACGGTCATGCCGTGTTGCTGGGATGCATTAGTAAACATGGGTTTGAGAAGGGGAGGAGGAACGTCATGGTGCTGACCAACGGGTTTGAGAAGGGGAGGAGGAACGTCATGGTGCTGACCAACGGGTTTGAGAAGGGGAGGAGGAACGTCATGGTGCTGACCAACGGGTTTGAGAAGGGGAGGAGGAACGTCATGGTGTTGACCAACGGGTTTGAGAAGGGGAGGAGGAACGTCATGGTGCTGACCAACGGGTTTGAGAAGGGGAGGAGGAACGTCATGGTGCTGACCAACGGGTTTGAGAAGGGGAGGAGGAACGTCATGGTGCTGACCAACGGGTTTGAGAAGGGGAGGAGGAACGTCATGGTGCTGACCAACGGGTTTGAGAAGGGGAGGAGGAACGTCATGGTGCTGACCAACGGCTTTGAGAAGGGGAGGAGGAACGTCATGGTGCTGACCAACGGGTTTGAGAAGGGGAGGAGGAACGTCATGGTGCTGACCAACGGGTTTGAGAAGGGGAGGAGGAAAGGCATGGTGCTGACCAACGGGTTTGAGAAGGGGAGGAGGAACGTCATGGTGCTGACCAACGGGTTTGAGAAGGGGAGGAGGAACGTCATGGTGCTGACCAACGGGTTTGAGAAGGGGAGGAGGAACGTCATGGTGCTGACCAACGGGTTTGAGAAGGGGAGGAGGAACGTCATGGTGCTGACCAACGGGTTTGAGAAGGGGAGGAGGAACGTCATGGTGCTGACCAACGGGTTTGAGAAGGGGAGGAGGAACGTCATGGTGCTGACCAACGGGTTTGAGAAGGGGAGGAGGAACGTCATGGTGCTGACCAACGGGTTTGAGAAGGGGAGGAGGAACGTCATGGTGCTGACCAACGGGTTTGAGAAGGGGAGGAGGAACGTCATGGTGCTGACCAACGGGTTTGAGAAGGGGAGGAGGAACGTCATGGTGCTGACCAACGGCTTTGAGAAGGGGAGGAGGAACGTCATGGTGCTGACCAACGGGTTTGAGAAGGGGAGGAGGAACGTCATGGTGCTGACCAACGGGTTTGAGAAGGGGAGGAGGAACGTCATGGTGCTGACCAACGGGTTTGAGAAGGGGAGGAGGAACGTCATGGTGCTGACCAACGGGTTTGAGAAGGGGAGGAGGAACGTCATGGTGCTGACCAACGGGTTTGAGAAGGGGAGGAGGAACGTCATGGTGCTGACCAACGGGTTTGAGAAGGGGAGGAGGAACGTCATGGTGCTGACCAACGGGTTTGAGAAGGGGAGGAGGAACGTCATGGTGCTGACCAACGGGTTTGAGAAGGGGAGGAGGAACGTCATGGTGCTGACCAACGGGTTTGAGAAGGGGAGGAGGAACGTCATGGTGCTGACCAACGGGTTTGAGAAGGGGAGGAGGAATGTCATGGTGCTGACCAACGGGTTTGAGAAGGGGAGGAGGAACGTCATGGTGCTGACCAACGGGTTTGAGAAGGGGAGGAGGAACGTCATGGTGCTGACCAACGGGTTTGAGAAGGGGAGGAGGAACGTCATGGTGCTGACCAACCGTCAGAAGGGGAGGAGGAACGTCACTGACACAATAGATAGCCAAATAGCACCCACTGATATGAAGGCGGAAGCTCCCCTCCCCCTGGTAAATCTGTCACGTCGTAGTCACACGCGTATATTCTTTCTACTGTATGTCCGAGCATAGACTCATCTCAGTAGACAAAGGTCTAGTGGTTTACGTTTAGAAACTTTAGATAGTGTAAGGTAATAAATAGGGGTCTTGTCCTTTATGTCACTAGGACAATAAATACAATAGTGACTAAAAATAGTCTCTATAGTGAATCAGCATCACCAACATCAAATTATTGAGGACACATTCTGGGTTACACCTGACCTTTGTCTTCAGTTACGTAAGTCAGATCAGGACAAGTTTTTGTATAGTCCTTAATCACGGTTCCAGTAAAGTTTTTGTATAGTCCTTAATAATAGTCCTTCCAGTAAAAAGGGATTGACAAGCCCACCTTTAACAAAGGAAACAAAACAACATTTCCCGAAAAGCAAAGAAAGAAACCTCGGAAGGGTTACAGTTACTGTACTATTGTTCCCTCTCTGCACCCCTCTCCAATTATTATCAGGCTTTCATATCATATCAGGTGTTTTAATGGAAATTGCTCTCAGGAACAGCTCAACTGATTTTGTCCTCATCGTGATGTCATCAATGTCACCCTACTTTGTATAATTCTTCCTCTTCTTCAGTCTTCAGTTCCAAATTTGCATTTCCACTTTGTTTACAATGTCCACCATTGTTGGAAAACAAGCCTGGTTGTATCTAGCATCAGTATTATAATGACTCAAATATTAAATAATCTGCATATCAGCACCACCACCACCTCAGGACATTGTGGTACTGCAGCTAAAACGGCTTTCAAAGTCCAGAAAGAAATGACAAGGACTGGTTATATCAGAGTGGTGATTGAGGCTCAAACCATTAGAAATAACTTTGAGAGACAATATGATATTAAATATTAAAAGCAGTTTTAAAATGCATGTTATTTGCGCTTTAAGGTTAGAGCCAACAGCATCTAATAGCCCACCTCTAATACGGGTCATTCAAAGCCTCTGAAATTCTTCAACAATGCAGCCCTCAGCACTGACCAATAACATAGCATTTTATGCAATGATTACACAAACGCTGGTCTCCAGGACCCCTGGTAGTACTGATTTCCGTCCCACCAGCATTCACCTGGTGCTGTTTTAAAGCAAGCCGTCTAATCATTAAGTACTAACTATACTATACTTAGTTTCTTGTAAGACCTAGACTTGAAGAAAAGAAAAACAGCAGTAATATGTGTCCTGGGGCCGGAGTACAAAACCAGTACTTTGAACTATTGCACTTTAGTCCTTTCCAGTACCTTTAACCCAAAGAAACAGGCATGATAGCAGGGTAGAGGTGTGTAAAGAGCCCTCAAAGATTGAGCAATTCCTTTGGAGTCGAGTGGAATCATTTCCTTCAAAGACAACAGTTCAGCCGCCCCCACAGTGCATTTCACAACATAGCCTGCCCTGCACGAGATAAAGCCAAATGGTTATTCACAAACCAAGGACTACAAATCAGACAGATTAAAAATAAATGTATTTAATTAATCACTTTCTATTCTTTTTCTTCTTCCTGTTCATGAACTTGCAGAAACAATGAGCCACGACCCAATGGCAGCTGTCAATTCATGGAAGCATTCTGAGGGAAAATAAATTGTCTTTATCACTTCCCGTCTGAATGATGGGGCATTATAGCTCTGCTTTGTTCCACCAGCGCGGGTCCCGTCCTGCTGTAGATCACTGTGGCTATTGGCCTGGGTTTCAATCTATTACTACCTGCCCTTCCTTAAGTTCCTTTGGTCACAGGACAGGACAGGTTGTGATCTATGACCCTGCAAGCATTGTTTTACACAGTCTCACTCCTGGGTTCTCTCCAGGCAAAACAACTTAAAACATACAGGAAACATTTATTATACTATAACCCGGTGATATCATAATATTCATTATGAAATATGCTGATGCAAAGACAGCTGTGATCGTTAAAGTGCAAGCAGTGATTTATGGCCTGAGATAGGCAGTTACAGGTCCGACCGACTGTGCCAATCACAGGAGTTAGTAAACACAAGTCAAAGGGAATAGTGCGGCTGCCTGTGTTGGAGCTAAATAAACACGAGTTCCTTCCACCGCGGTGCGCGTTCAAACCGTCCTGCTAGTCTAAACACGAAACAGCCAATTCCAACCCACCTGCAAATGTGAAAAGAAATTCCAAAAAACCTTTTTAATAGCTGTAAATGCAGTCACCTTCCTCCCACACTCAGTGGATCCGAATCCAGAATGAAATAAGTCCAAGATCCCCTGGTGTTTTGAGAGAGAGCACCAACTATATATATATATCAAACCTGTAAGGTGCCGGGCTGACGTTACCATGCTACAAACAGCTTCTGCCCATCCAGGAAGAAAAGGGGCGGAGTTGACATGGATGAGGGGAGTGAGGGATGAGGGAAACGGATGATATAATGTGCTGGACAAAAGGTGTGTGCTTGGTATCTGAGAGCTTACATCCCAAGAGAGAGCCATGAGGGCTGAAGAGGTGGGACGAGGTGGGCTGAAGAGGTGGGACACACACAGTCACACACACACACACACACACACACACACACACACACACACACACACACACACACACACACCTAAGTCAAGCCACATGCTCTCGGATTAGTAGAGGCATTGCTCGACACCCTGGAAAAACCTGCTGATACCGTCGACCGTGAGATTGTACTGTAGAGTTGTTGTTTTTTTGTACTAAAGAGGGATGCTTTATGGTGCTGAATGGCCCTTGGTGAGGTAGGATCAGATGTGAAAGGCTGCAATGACGTTGCGAAATTACCATCGTCCACACGCCAAATGCTGGGCAATTTTGGCTGTGGTTGTCAAGTTCATTTTCCTCCAAGAAAACATCAATAAATAAATAAAATACATTCACATCACAAAATTACCAATAAAACTGAGTGATGGATAAAAACAAAAGAGATTAAAAAAATTTAGATTAGAGCAGAAAAACTAATCAAATCAAAGAAATGTTTCGAGCAACACAGACTGAAGTCTGATGAAGTGTTGCCGGAAATGAAACACCATCGACTGCATAAAACAAAGAGCTCTTAATTTGAACTATAAGTGTACAGATCTTTCTGCTCTAATTTACACGTGTGTTTTCTCTGCCAGAGTGACCCTTAGTAATTAACCAGCAACGTTAACCACGAAAGTATTCTGGTCAAACAATGTAAATCTCACCCCGCTGTAGCCGCTAAAAGGTTCTAGAATCTTGCTGCCATGAATTTGTTTTACTACCGCAGGCCAAATAACTTTTTCATACATACAATCCTCATTCTTGACAACCCACGTTAAGCTAGAAACGCCACCTACATTAAGGTCAACCAGAGATGAACAAAGGAGAAATGTCTCAAAACAGAGTACACAAATGGTCATTATGAGATATATGCCAAGTCATGATGAACCACAGAGGCTGTGGCAAGAGACAATAATTATGGCAAAGTTGCCTGAATCCTTAAACACATGAACCCGTCCCTAGTGTCCCTATTCTGGGCATGTAATGATAGGCGAACATTCAGAGTCAAAATAGCCGATCTACAAGCTTACAAGTTACAACGCATCACAATGTTTGTATTGACCAATTTCTGCAAGAGGTTTGTTGTAGGGCAAAAAGGAGTGGGGCAAGTATAACACAACAAAGAATAATATACAGGCTTCAAACTTTAAATGGTTAAGAGTCTAAGAGATACAGCCTCTCTCTCAGCATGTCATTCCAATTCGAGTCGATGTTCAGCCTTTGAACGTGCCCAGTTCAACTCCCCCTGTCAGGCAGCAATGGACTATTTGTATCTCAGGTTTGCGTTATCATGCAAAATTTCACAGTTGTTTCTATTTTCAACCAAAGCACTTCATCATGCTTCTAGTGATGGAGGGACGAAGGGGCAGCTGGTTTGTCTTGGCCTTGTTGGAGGTAAACCACCATGGGCACTGTTAACCCATTTTGGGCAGGAACCCCTTTTGGTGTTAGCATTATGTTATGCTTTAGCTATTGAAAAATAGCAGATCTACAAGCTTGTAGTTGTAGGTCTGCTATTTTTGAAGAATTGAAGAACCACTGACATAGAAACATAGCTTTTTCAGAAAACTGTCAGGACGTAGAAGACATTTTTAGAATCTGATCTCAGGTCAAAAGGGGTTAAGGCCCAGCTCTCTGAAGTGCGAGTCAGGGGCTCTGGGGGTAAACAGTGCTAGGCAGCTCAAGGGACTTTCACCATGTCAGTACATTTCTCATCCCAGCTCTGGATCAACATTGGCCCATCTTCCATCACATGCTGCTTGTCTTAGAGCTCACCTGTGAAAAGTACTCGGGCATCAGCTCAAAGGCCCGGGAAACATTGGCGCCGCACTTCTCAATCCCCACAACCTAAACCACCTCCAAAGTTCCAGTTTGAGAGGACACCGAGCTTTCTCTGGGAGAGAGGGTAAAGGTTTAGAGGTCAAAAGGGCAAGATCAATACCAGGGATCTTGACCATGATAGTGAACCTTTTAACCTACTGCACAGGAGGAGGGTGCTGGGGGACAATAATACTGCAGACATGCCAAAGGAACTATAACAATAGATAAAGTCCACTGAGCTTGTGGCGTACAGGCGTACCCAAATGCCATTGTCTAACGCAGTCCATAGAAATGCAAAACTGTGATAAGAATAAAGTAACTGCGACAAGCACATGCTATACAGCTCTACGACACACTCTACTGAATGAACCAACCAAGATAAAAATCTGGAGATAGGTCTTAGCACAGCCATGCCATGCGAATCTCTTATTAACAAGAGGTAACACCACAGGTACAGGCTTTAGCTTTTCGACCGCATGTTCCGACTGTTTCCGCGTGTCGGTCCGTTGGTGTGTCGGATAAGCGTGCGCACACCCCCAACACCACTGGTCACAAAGAGACATAACAGTCAATAATATTAAGTATCCCAATTATCTTCTTCTTATTACTTTAAGGAAGCCCATGAAAGATTTCATTGCCTTGCTTCTTTCACTTTAATACCACAGGTGTTTCTCAACTGACATTGACCACCTTTGTGATATTTGTGAGGGTTTTATAATGAGGTTTAGAATGAGATGTTTTCCTTGACCGATTGAGGGTCTAAGGGCGGATTCATACTCCTATTTTAGAGCCGAATAAAAGTCGGTTCGGCTCTGTAGAGCCGACAATGTGACGTCATTTGAGGTTTGGGGGGGGGCGGGTACCGTCCTAAAGTCGGCTCTTCGGTGCTACTGAAATTTCTGACGAGCCAAAATCATTTCGGCACTACAGCGCAGAAACAACGGTAAAATAGGAGTGCCAAATGTGGACCTGTAAAGACCTTTGATACAGTAAAGGCCTATTCATGGTCTATACTCCAGTTCAGGGTCGGCACGCGCGTATCACCAAAACCTGGAGTATGAATAGGCCAGCAACAGTGATTAAGAGCTAGACAAATAAACGTGACTTGATTCCACGGCCAGGGTATCCCTGGTTTGTGAAATGTGAGGCCTGGATATTTCACTGATTGGGTCATCTCTCCAACTGGGCTGCAAGCCTTGAGGTTATCAGAGCTATGCTGCCTGGAACTCCCTCAATAAAATGACTCATTGTTCAAATTAGGAAGCGGGGGTCAGACAATACATTATTTTATGAGGAAATGGTAGCCACAAGTGACTATGAACACGTTTGCATTAGAATGTGGGTATTATTGTGACCTTAGTCACAATTTCCTTCATCAAGTGTACTCTAGTCTAAGGCATATATAGTTAAGTGTTGAAAATGAGTGGTATTCCCCTTAAAATACATTATGTTATGTCCAACAGCAGAACCAAAACGTTTTGCTCTCATTTAAAGCTTCACTCATTAACTGTTCTATCCAATTCCGACATGATATTCAACCTGGTTCCTCCGCAGTCCGCACTAGGGGGTGACATTTTATAATTTTATAATAATAGACCATGCCTGCTTGCCCAGTGGAGAAATTGGATTTGAACCTTCAAGCAGTACCACTTCTCAACCAGTGTCCAGTAGTGTCCAGTAGTCCTACCCGAACACAGGATATACATTTCTCAATAGAGCAGGGAGACAAAATTCAGTCATCGCACTTCTGTTAGTATTGTTTATCCACGTAGGACGGGAACCGCTTTGAGGTAGTTATTGCCATGTACAGTATATAGCAACATAATCCTTTTGTACATTTTTTATAAATATGTTTTTCAGAAAAGGTAGGTCAGGATTTAGAAGGACATTTTTTTAATCTGCCTCAAGTCTAAATGGGTTAACGGTTAACGTGTTCAATTCAACCACATTTCCCATGATGCCTTGCGGGTTGTGGGCAGTTTTCCTGTGTGTAGTTGATTTGAAAGGAAACTACAAGGGAAATGGCTGCGAACAGGAGTCAACGTGCAGCACTTCTCTTCTATGTGTTGGTACCCGGTCAAGGTTCAGATGATTTTTGTGGAACTAAAAGGCATACAGATAAGAAGATGACACACTGAGAGGTGTGGCAATGTGGGGAGTTTTGTTGCATTAAATACAATGAGAAATCAGACAGAACTTGACATTTCATAAATAGGCACTCTATGAGGGAATTATTTGTGAGAAAGAGTCTTGAACTTGCAATAAACTATCTGCATGCTAATGAAAACTAAGGAGATGACCTTCTTACATCTACAAACTTGTAGATCAGCTATTTTTGGGGGACAACACAATGTACAAGAACATATAATAAAGCTTTTGGTTTTCATTATAAACAATGAAACCACGCTAGAGGATGACATACTTTCTGTTGTGACTCATTCATTACACTGACTGTGAATGAGCTAGATGAACACACAGAGCAATAAGTTACCATCTATCTATCCTATCCCGTCAGTCAGTGAACTTTGTCCCTGATGGACCTGGAAGATTTAATATTAAAGCTGGTGTGTGTGTGTGTGTGTGTGTGTGTGTGTGTGTGTGTGTGTGTGTGTGTGTGTGTGTGTGTGTGTGTGTGTGTGTGTGTGTGTGTGTGAAAAGGTCAGTACTGTTGTATTTTGAGTTTGAAAGAAATGCTGTAGAATTGGGTCCCTCGTTACTTAGTGATGAATATCTTAAATCCAAAAGCTCCATGTACTGTAACTATGCTATGAGATCAGGGGGGCAGTCAGACAGATATTTAAAGCTCCATGTACTATGCTATGAGATCAGGGGGGCAGTCAGACAGATATTTATTATAAAAGCTCCATGTACTATGCTATGAGATCAGGGGGGCAGTCAGACAGATATTTAAAGCTCCATGTACTATGCTATGAGATCAGGGGGGCAGTCAGACAGATATTTAAAGCTCCATGTACTATGCTATGAGATCAGGGGGGCAGTCAGACAGATATTTAAAGCTCCATGTACTATGCTATGAGATCAGGGGGGCAGTCAGACAGATATTTAAAGCTCCATGTACTATGCTATGAGATCAGGGGGGCAGTCAGACAGATATTTTGTGAAGCTACTAAGGAAATCGGGATTTCCTGAAAGTTCATATAATGGCCTGTTGTGGCGCTGTCATTGGGCCCAAAAAAACCCATAGCCCCATAGAAGTCCATGTATTTGGGACCAACTTCACCTAGACTGTATTACCTTAATAAACATGGTCATGAATACTTTCTGCTTCCAGTCACTAGTTTAAAGTCTAATTTCTAATGTCATAATATTCTTTTTGGAAATGTATGGTCCCATTTATAAAGAAGATTACCATAAAGTCGCGCATGTTCTGAGGTTTACGTTCATGTTAGACACGCGGAACGCTTTGTCCATATTTTTTACAGTCTATGTATGAGATACAATAAACATTTCGGCAAAGAGAAAGGAAACCAGGCAAAAGCAAGAGAATTTAAGGAAAGCGTAGTTAAATGTGTAGTAAACAAATGCTTGGCTATGAACACGGTAACATAAAGTCCCACAATTCCTTCGCTGTCTTATTTTCCCACAAGTCTTTTATTGTCTTTCATGGACCATGCCAACGATGAAACTAACACATTGAAGAGTTAACCACTTTGCCGCATGAGATTAAAAAAAAACGAATCCAATCATAAACAGTGATGAAATCTAAAGAAAATTATTTCCTAAAACAGAGCTAAACACGTATATCTATTCTACGTCTGAGCATAGACATGGTAAAGCCTGCCTCTGATTGGCCTACCGACACTGCTCGGTAGTGTTTCCTCCGAGGTGGTGGATAGTGGATACTGAATAGTCTGCTGCGCAAGGTTACTCCGTGGTGGGAAATAAATGAATACAAGAACGATATATAATACAAGAGAATGACAGCTTGGCACGAGCGACACTAACTTTTATTTTTGTAGAAGTGGCAAACTAATATTGTTTAATTTAGAACACAACCAAATCAAATGCACGCGTTCAATCAATCATTCAATCAAAGCAGACGACATAAGCAATATTAGTTTGCCTCTTCTACAAAAATAAAACTTACAATTTACTGTCGCGTGTGCCAAGCTGCCATTCTCTTGCACATTAGTAACCTAGCGTCTCGGAGGACAGTCTGGTGAGACCATGGGGGCTAGACGGGCAGTGTCGGTAGGCCAATCAGAGGCAGGCGGAGCGTTACCATGTCTATGCTCGGACGTAGAATAGATATACGCGAGCTAAACATGAGGAGAGCAACTTGGGTTGGGGATCCAAATTCTTGGGAAAATAAGTATGAAGTAGAAGTCAGAAAGGCATTCCCAACTATCAACTTTTATAAAGCGATTTTATAAAGAAATGTGCATTTTTAAAATGTTGATTGTTCCATGATGAATGATAAAATAAACGGGGGCATGACTCAATATGAAGGGTTAAATGAGGAATAAAATGAAATATGAATCAAGTACATCTATTCAAGAAATGTATCGTATGAAATGCAAGACAGCGTTTCTCATCTCCCAAAACAAGCTGCCCGTTTGTTAGACATGTCTTGAGATGGTGTAACAGAGTTAGCACAACTGAATGTCCTGTATCAAACTGCATGGAAGGAATTGGCTTAAAAAGTGTGGAAAGATAAGTACACCAATTACAGTCACCGTCCTAAAACCCACCCTCCACATGAACTTTAAGACCTGCACTTAGTTTGGTAGATGCCAGTGAAGGATAATAACTGCTACTGTTCTCCGTCGGGTCAACTTGACAAACTTCCACCATGGAATCGGAAGGAACGTCACATTAATAAATCGTTAATAAGTCCAAACTACCTTTATGTGGTCAGGTTATATCCTCCCAACTTTATTCACTGCCTGTTGATATACAAATATTCAGGTTCATATTGTTCATAATATGTCAACCCACTTAGACCTGAGAGGACGCATTTGTGTCACCTACTCACCTTATATAGCTTTTAACCACTTATTTAAAACCATTATTTTAAACTTTAGCTGTTCAAAAAGGGGACCGCATGTAATTCCGACGGAGCATTAGTCTGACATGCGGACTAGCGTCTGCTCCCGTGCTTGCGGTTATGGTTAGGTTAGGGTTTGAGGTGGGTTGTCGTTTGTCGGACCAAAGACTAGTCTGAACAACGTACTGCACCCGTTGAGAAATATATATACACTGTATATATATATATATATATATATATATGATTCTGGGGGGTCCCTGGAACAACATCATTTCAGATGGGCCGAATACATATAATTGACATGAAGTAGTTTATAGAAACATAGTTTTTTCATAAAACTGTCAGAATCTGGACTCAGGTTGTGTGCCCCATACGTTTGTGCTTCACAAACATCGACTGTTCCCAAAGCAAGTTTTCAACTCTGTTGACAGACTGTAACTTGTTGTCTGTCTGCCTGAGGCAGGTAAATAAAATGTAAAACGTTCGGGCAAGTGGAGTTTGCTTTCAAGTGTGTTCGAATGGGGATGGGGAAGCAAACATAAATTAAATGTTATTGGTTATTCATGAAGAACAAATAATGTTACCCTTATTACAAGTAGCAGACTAGCAGCTGTGCTCATTCAGATTTTCAAAGTGACTGTCTCAACTCGGCAGTTATCGAATGGATGTTAACATTAATATGATTTTGGGCATGAAGTGGGCATGACGGTTTGACCTAGAACTTGACCTGTACTTGCCCAATGGGCAAGTGCCTAAGTGTCAACTGTCAACCCGTTGTTTTTATTGTTGATAGGCTTTTAGACGGACAGACCCCCCCCCACACACACACACACACACACACACACACACACACACACACACACACACACATTTGAAATGTTTATGTCCACATAATGAGAAGTACAGGAATACCTTGTACAAAGGACATAAACACTGCCAGTGCAGTTTGACAATGGGAGAGCAGCCAGTTCCAACGTGCACACACACACACACACACCCACACACACACACACCCACACACACACGGTTTGATTCTCTCTACTGTCTCATGTTTACTGCTGTTGTTGCTATGACACCTGAATTTCCTTCCGGGATCAATAAAGCTTATCTCATCAATAAAGAGTCTCATCTCATCTTAACTTGCTCGCTTGGCTACAGCTCATCTGACAGGTCATGACAGGCAAGAAGACCACCAGAGCTTCTAAAGGAGGCAACAAATGCTTTAATTGTATAGGAAAGCAGAACATGGACACCCAGAACTGAACCAGTCCAGGACTGAACGAGGCAGGACAAGAGCTCGTAGATGTAGAGGATCCCCATCATAGATAATTATATCACATCTAATCCTCCCCATCAGCTGAGCTAGCTAGCCAACACTTGGATTTATACTCGACTGCGAGCAGTGTCGCGCACGGAAAATAGCCGATCTGCAAGCTCACAAGCAAAGCAGTCTCTTTAACGTCCAATCGGGGAAAACGGAGCTAAATCATGCTCGGATGTGTGAATCAAAATTCACGTGTTGTTCACTAATCACCATATCTATATTGGCCACGATGCGATGCGACTGAAAGACGCTGACCACAACAACAGTAGCTAGTATAGTCTCTCTGCCGTCTCGTGCGTGGCTGAATGACAGCCTGTGTGTTTTCAGCCAGCCTAGAGTAACAACAAATGAAGGATTCGCCCATGATGTCACAAGTTAAAGGACCACTTCACCACTTTTCAACCTATACTTCATATACTAGGTCCTCACTAGTAATAATCATGAAAAAATGGCATTTTTTTTTCTACTCGGTCTGTGTCTCATAGGAGGGCTGTGGGCAGTTCAGAAACCGTCTTCCAGTGACATCATCGATGGGGAATACAAGCTAATAGAAACCGCAGGCTTTCTAGTCCTGAAAAGTTGCAATGCGAAAATGGAAGCCATCGTTCTCACGATAATGAAAATCTAAACATTTTTGTAAAAAAAAATATATCTGCCTAATGATGATGTCACTGGAGGACGGTTTATAAACTGCCCACAGCCCTCCTATGAGACACAGACTGAGTAGAAAGAAATCGTGCCATTTTATCATGATTATTAGTGAGGACCTATTATATGACGATAGGTTGAAAAGTGGTGAAGTGGTCCTTTAAAGCAGAAGCAGAAGTGCTGCAGACTCGTGGGGGCTCACTTTAAAGTAACTGTCAATTAAATGTATTAATACATCAATGACGTGCCCCCCGCCCAACGTCTCTTTTCAGTTGACAATTTGACAAGACGCATATATATATAGGTTCATCGTCAAATCAAATAGTTCATGTCAGGTAAAAGTAAAGGGCTACACACACACTTCCCATGGTGCGTAACGTCACATCACTATCCTTGGTGACATTGTCCCAGGCTTTAGCATGTTAGCCGTATAGCAGAGCAACTGACACATGGGTGATGTGGACATAAAATAACAGACACTCACCCAGAACCACCTGGACGCGGTGAAGATCACCTACGAGTCATACTGAGACGAAGGGCGGCTGTTATGTGGAGCGAAGCGTCGTTGTGGGGAAAGAGGCGTACAACAAGATGATGTTATCTTTAATGTGGTGGTCGCCACACACAGGGAAGCAGCGGGGACTCGGAGGAAGGTGTTCTGTGTTGATGACAGACAGTCAGCAACAGCGAATGAGTCGTGGATTGGAAGCGCTGCTGAACTGCCCTGAACTGGCTCTGGCACACGGCAGCCTCCATCCACCCCATAGTCCGGGGGGACCGCTGCGCTGTGGTTGGCTGGCTGCTTGTTCATCAGCGGTGACGCGACGCCACAATCTACAGTACTCTAGTACACTAGAGACAGCGTGTCTGTTTCAGAGCAATCTGGAAACATGCAAGTCTGTTTGAGAGATTAGATTAGATTAAAAAAAATACAGTACTTTAGTGTGCACCGTTTGACTGTATATCAACGAGTTTATAAAACATTTTTTAGATACGGGAACATTTGTTCGGACATATCTGAGATTGAATGGTTTTAACAACGAATACAGAAAAGCTATTTTATGAAGTGGCACAGATTAAAACGCGGAGGGATTCCCCTGGGCGCGTTCCTGGGGGTCTGGAACTCCCCCCACCCCCACCCCCACTCATGGGGGCTGCTGGGGCCTGGGGACCCCCACATGTTAACTCTGTCATTTCTCTACCGTTTCGGACGCGGGGCGGCTCGCCGGAACCGGGCCGGCACCATGGGACTGGGTGCGTGTCTGGAATTCTCTCCCCCCCCCCCCCCACTACACCACTTTTCAACCTATCTTCCTATAGTTGGGTCCCCCCACTAATGATGTTCATGATAAAATACCACTATTTTTGTTTCTACTCAGTCTGTCTCATAGGGCTGTGGGCAGTGCAGAAACCCATCCACCAGAGATATCATAGGGATTTTCCCAGGTTAATTTCACTGATGTGTACAACCTTTATTCAAATAGTTAAATTTGTATTGGAGTGCGTGAAGCTTGAACAATATAGGTTAATTGCGGACCGCTACAGATAAACTGTGGATATTAACCTACCCAGGCCAAATGCCATTGCGCAATAGCCTACACCAACAAGTCTATGCGTGGTGTGTGTGCATAGCCGCATGTGAAACTATATCGTGCTGTAGGCTATTTTGCTTTCATGGTCAGCTTTCATGGCCATGTGAGGAGAGAGAGAGAGAGAGAGAGGTGTGAATTGAATCATCGTGCGTGCGTATATATGGCACATCTCTCTCATGTTTAGGTATATTGTCACGAAAGCCGTGGATATACACGGCTTGGCAAGCCGTGGATCTACAAGCTCCAAGTGTTGCGTCCACATGCAGCGCGTTGTGAGCTTGCAGATCGTCGGTGCCCCACTCACCATGAATCCAAGCAGAGGTCCTCACAAGTATAGGTAAAACACTGCCAGTGCTCAGCGCAATGGCCCGTTTTAAAGAAGTTGAGATTTTACTTGTGCGATATGTTTATAGTTTCATTGGGTATGTACAAGTCATGTTTTTAATATGCCTTTATCAAATGAGAGATGGTAGGGTATAGTGCCCAAGCCCTGTTTGCCATGCAGCCTTATGATCTGTGGTGTGCTTTATAGGCCTATACACTCTCAATTAGGGATTTTCCCAGAGGTTAATTTCACCTTTATTCAAATAGTTTCATTTGTATTGGAGTGTGAAGCTTGAACAATAGGTTAATTGCGGACCGCTACAGAGAAACTGTGGATATTAACCTACCAATAAGGACCCAGGCCAAATGCCATGATGTTAGATGTTTTAGAAAAGATATTTAATTATTATTATTATGAGAAGTGAGAACAATGGCTTCCATTATCGTAATGCAACTTTTAGGAATAGAAAGCCTGCAGTTTCTATAAGCTTGGATTCCCCATCGATGATGTCACTGGTGGACAGGTTTCTGAACTGCCCACAGCCCTCCTATATGCTATATGAGACACAGACTGAGTAGTAGTAAAAACTGTGCTATTTTATCATGATCATTAGTGAGGACCAACTACATGAAGATAGGTTGAAAAGTGAAGTGGTCCTTTAAATATCTTTAAAATCACCACAGAAGACAGCTAGTTCTGTGTCCTGGAATTCACATTCGCAGGCAGCGCAGCAATAATAAACCCAACTAATTTCCAAATTCAGTCCTATATCGTATATATATATATTTTTTTTTAAATAATCCCTTTATAGTAGGCTATACATATACCGTGTTTAATATATACCATACACACAGGTCTATGTTCCCCATGTTCTATCAAGCGGCCATTTTGCTGCTAATTGTAGTGTTGGCCATATATGGAAGATGCCTACTCCTGAGTTTTGACTCAACACCTCCATTCCCGCAGTTTTCCAAACCTGCGAGGTCACAGGAGTCCTTCACTCCTGGTTGCTCTTCAGATTCATTCCTGCTCACCAGTAACATCATTGTCAGGCTGGTAACAGCAGTGAAGCCTCTACTGAATGACACGTCTTTCTGTACACTGTTTCCATTTTGAGTAAAAAGATATAAATACCGTCTCCCATTTTGAGATGGGGCTTGAGAGACCATTTTCAACCTGTCCTCCGGGGCAGGCTGAATCTTATTGTAAATATATTGCTGTATATGTGAATCTTAATTCTGCCTCTCATGAAACAATATAATGGCTAAAACCTAATTGCTCTTGTGACTGGACATCCTTTCTTTTGGTGGACTTTGTTCTTACTTAAGGTAAACATTTTTATATTGATCATCCTCTTAAAGTATCCTGGTTAAAGCTAAGTATCAACCTTTCATAGTCAGAAATGGTTTTAAACCCTTCTATTAGGCACTCATTTTGGTGCCGAGTATATATTGTAATTTGATTACTTTCTAAAAGTATTTTTGGAGTTCCGGAGTTCTCCAAGCTAGCTATCGAAGCTATTCCTGATTTATAACAGTATCCATTTTATACAGTCCTTATCCTAATACATATCTAGTAGAATTTTATCTATCAGTAATACCCAATTTTTGCATATTATGGTTATTTTTTCGTTTTCAGTTACAGATATTGTGATATATCGTTGATGAAATCTCTTACAATATATTGAAAATCACAATATATCGAATATCGTGATATAATTATCGAGGGCTTTAGATATTGTTAATTTGTTTGGTACCCATATCGTATGTGTATGTCTGTCCTATAGGCCTAATTATGGGATACCTTCTTTGTATTCATTTTCTGGACATTGTCTGCATGTTGTGTAATAGACCATTAATAGACCACACATTTTACAACAGGCAGGCCTATCTGATAAATCTTTTGCAGATAGTGGAAAGTGGACCCTCTTGGACAGAACAGAAATAGCATAATATTTCTATATACTAAATACATTTTATTTATAGCCTATAAGGGATGACATATTCAAATCTTCTCCTTTAGTTAGTAAGTAAAAATAAAATCCAGGACCATAGGTTTCATGCAGTCTTGGCAGCCAATCACAGAGCGACCATCCATCCAGGCTATGGGTTCTTCCCTGCCTGGCTCCCCCAGGCTCACCACTAATGAATGAGACAAGCGGATGTGACATCACAGGACCTACAGAAGGTGAGTGAGATACTCTGCCTAGCGGACAATTGTCCCTTTAATAAATATTAAAGGGACAATTGTTCCCAGCTTTTGACACTTTCCCACTTCGTCATTCCCAGCTTTGATATAGGCCTACACCAGCCATCCTCTGTTAAGATGCACATTCTTAAATCCATTAGGAATTTCACCATGTTAAAAAATAAAATGTAGGGTTCAATTGTACTGTAGCAGATGATTGATTGATTGATTTTTTAAGATATTTTTTTGCGGCTTACGCCTTTTATTGATTTTTGAAGGGACAGACAGTAGGCTGACAGGAAACGGGAGAGAGATGGGGGGATGACATGCAGTAAAGGCCGTGTCGGGTCCGGGAGTCGAACCCGCGGCACACTGCGACTGGATTACCAGTCCGGTGCCCAGACCGTTACGCTACGGCCTGGGCCGATTGATTGATTTATTAACAGTTTGCAGAGTTACAGTACATTTCAAGTACAACTCAATACAAAAACTGTTAACAGTGAGTGGACGACACCATAAAGCATTACACTTGTTTACAATAGGGCAGAGGTGGGGACTTGGACTCGAGACTCGACTTGGACTCGAGTCCCGATTTTGATGACTTTAGACTTGCTTGATCAAATCAAAAATAGACTTGGACTTGCTTGGGACTTGAATGCCAAAGACTTGAGACTTGACTTGACTTGAACGCCAAGGACTTGAGACTTGACTTGAGCCCTCTTGACTTGAACATTTTCAAGTCACTTAATACCTTGCAGTGGTCCTCAACAGGCGGACCGCGGTCCACGACCGGACCGCGGCACACCTCTCTGCGCACCCTGGAGAAAAGGCCTGGGCAGTGGCTCAGTGGTCCAGGCACCTTGGCTGGTAATCCAGTCTGGCAGTGTGCCGCGGGTTCGACTCCCGATCCCGACAGGAAATGGGGAGAGAGATGGGGGAGTGACCCCCCATCTCTCTCCCCATTTCCTGTCAGCCTATACTGTCCCTACTACTATCCCTCCATAAAGAATATAAAATAAAGGCGAAAGCCACAACAAAACATTAAAAAAAACAGAATAAAGAGAAGTCACCGCAACCGCGAGTTGAATTCTCTGTTGTATTCGATCAATGACGAGAAACGCAATTAACACTCTTAATGTGTGTATTGTGGGCCGGCATGTCATGATGACAATGTTGCGCTGACTGGCTCACATTCACACATTCAGTTGAATGAAACAAAATTGGATTTTTGGAGGTGTGAATACGTTTTCCTTATGTTTTTGAGACCACCGCTACCCCTAGTTAAGTTTGAAGAAAAAAAGGACGAAGAAAGGCGCAACAGTTTTCTCAGTGCTGGAGGTGTGAATAATGAATATTTTGTCAAGTGAAAGAGCTATACAAACCCGGTTTGTATACCTTGGTAATTGGTTGTTTCTAGGTGAGGGGCACAGCAATTTTATTTTCGTGCGCATGAGACTGGACCATGGTCTTGTTAAAAAAATATTTGTATATCATATAATATCATGTAGTAGCGTGTACTATAGCGTTGCCTGTGTTCCACGTGTTGCACAAAAACAAACACATACCGGCTTCACTCCTGCCGTCGCTGCTGTTTTGGAACAGTGAATTAGAGTTTAATGTTTGATTGTATTAGAGTCTTCCTTATTTTTGTGCACAATTTAAGTTTCTTATTATTTAAGTTTATCTGATTATCTTTTGTATGACATGTAAAATGGTTTGGTATTGGTATATAATGTAACATTCCTCTCCTACCCTGTATTTGAACACGGTTTCAGTGCAAGTAATGACATTTTATGACATCCCTTGTTTGGGACTCGAAACAAAATGTAAGGACTTGGTTGGGACTTGAAACAAAATGCTTAGGACTTGGTTGGGACTCGAAACAAAAAGTTCAGGACTTGGACTTGCCTGTGTTGACTTGGACTTGACTCGGGACTTGAGAGCAAAGACTTGAGACTCGACTTGGACTTGCAACATAGGGACTTTGTCCCACCTCTGCAACCATTTTCAATTCATCAAAATGTTTAGAGACGTACGAATATACACAACTATATAGTAAATAAAAATCACACACGTGTGAACTGAGTGGTGCAATCCCCCCCCCCCCCCTCTCTCTCTCTATCTCTCTCTCTCTCTCTCACTCTCAGAGTCACTACCCCTCTCACTGTTTCTGGCGCCCCCTACTGCTATTATTAAGTCACATACTCATGCTCACACAGACAGACACACACACAAACAAGTACGAGGACATTGCAAGCTGGTTGTAGGAGTGGTTGCACCACTCAAAAAATAAATCATCATAGGAGGTAAAAAGGGAAAAGAAACATATAGTGAGGGGAAACAGGGGTGGGTGGGGGATTCAGATTTTACGGGGGCCAGTTTCGAATTGCAGCCGTTCATAGGTGGCGGTGCCCTTTGAGAGCAGTTTTGAAGGAGTCAAGGGATTTGCATGTCTTAATGACTGTTGGTAGGGCGTTCCACATTTGGCAAAACAAGTGTACTGTGCTTTTAGCACTTCCCTCACGGGCATTTCTTGAACATTGTCTCCTGGCTTCCTCCCATATTATTCCTCTTCCAATTTGCAAGGTGAGCAAAAATCTTTAAAATAGGATTACTTGCGCTTTAATTTTAAATCAGGCTTCAGAGTTTGAGTGCATCCCTGGCTGTGTCCCATCTGCAGTGGAGCGATGATCAATGAATGACGTACAGGCTAAGAAAAACACGAACAAGTTGCCACTCCTGCTTCAGATGTCCTAATCCTTGTTCCCTCATCACTTGTGCAAACAGAATTCCCCCTATTGACACACGACAGTTTGTTTTCATATGCCCCACTCTCAGGGGGGATAAGAAGGACCGAGCGCCTGGCCTCACAGGCTTCAGGGGAACGCCAGCTCAGCATTTATTACTACACATACAAAATATAATTTAGTTTATCTGTTCACAAAAATTAAGTCAGTGTAAAACAATTATACCAGCTCAGTGGCCTTGTGGTTAGAGTGTCCGCTCTGAGACTGGGAGGTCGGGGTTCAATCCCCGGCCGGGTCATACCAAAGACTCTAAATAATGGGACAAGGGTTGGATTGGGGGTAAGTCCCTGCGACATACTAGCGTCATGTCCAGGGGGTGTACTTGTACATCAAGCTGCCTCACGCTACAGAAACAGGAGACAGGCTCCTGCCCTATGGGCCTCATGGCTCGGCAAGGCTACTTACTTAAAACAATTATAGACGTCACATTACACAGTAAAATTCAATAGCTTTAATTTAAAATAAAGACCAATTATTGGTAAAAGAAAAATATATATCACCGATTCTTCACCTTTAAAAGTCATCCTGTATGGCCCAGGCCATAGCGTAACGGTCTGGGCACCGGACTGGTGATCCAGTCGCGGTGTGCCGCGGGTTCGACTCCCGGACCCGACACGGCCTTTACCGCATGTCATCCCCCCATCTCTCTCCCGTTTCCTGTCAGCCTACTATCTGTCCCTTAAAAAATCAATAAAAAGGGTAAGCCGCAAAAAAATATCTTAAAAAAAAAAAAAAAAAAAGTCATCCTGTATATCATTTAGCATTTCTGTAATCATACACAAGAAAAAGTGTTTAGGTTGTGCAGTCTTTAATGTGAAAGACATGTGCATTGTCAGAACATGTTAAAGTCTATTTTTAGTTACTGTATTGTCACTTGTCACTTGGAATTAAACTGATACTTCAATTATCTTAACAGTAAAATTAGGCTTCAACTTGGCTGAATAAGCCATTGTATATTTTGAACGCCTTGTGCTGTTATCAGCAATTGATTGCTTACACCTCATTTATTTGCTTACAATTACAATTTACAATTTAGGCATTTAGCAGACGCTCTTAATCCAGAGCGACTTACAATAATCAAGAACAAAAGCATGGGAATACATCACAAAAGCATTTATCATAAAACATGCCTAAGCTAAGAAAGTAACAGTGGAATATCTATATTATGAGACTATACATATAAACTATATATATATATACTACTATGCTATACATATGTACTATGGCGTGCTATGACTATATACAATGCAATTATAGTGCCGTCTACATAACATGCTATAAGTCTGTATCAGATGCTATCTAAGTCTACAGAAATGCTATCTAAGGGGGTAGGGTAAGTGCTATGGGCCATGATGGAGTCTAAAAAGGTGGGTTTTCAGACTACGGCGGAAGATTGGGAGTGATGCTGCAGTTCTGACTGCAATGGGAAGTGCATTCCACAGTTTTGGAGCCAGAAGGGAGAAGAGTTTGGGACGTGTGGAGCGTTGTCCTGGCGTTTTTAGTGAGGGTACTTCCAGCTTCCTAGCCATTTGTCCCAGTCAGACATGTCACCGGAGGAAATGTAACAGGAGTTAGAGAAATGAGTTTTGACTTTGCATTGTCCCATTATCACAACTCAGGGAAGTCCCGTGAGTGCCCATCAGTTACCAAAACAAGTCCCAGGCTCCTCTGCTCTGGCACCACCGTTCTAAAGACATACAGGCACACGGGCTGCTCTGGCACCACCTCTAAACAATTCCAGACAGGCAGATGAACAAGGAACCAGTGGACTGATGGAGGTCATCTAGTCTGGCGTTTATCTGTTCTGCAGACCTCTTCCCTGGACCAGCCCTGATAACCCTGGTTTACAGGATGTGACCCACTAACCTTGCAAAGCAGCCAGTGGAGTGATATTGTTTTATTGGACACACACACACACACACACACACACACACACACACACACACACACACACCCCTCTCGTTGTAGGAAGCCATGCTGATAAGGGGCTTGGGGTGTCATCTGTTGAATTGGCGGTGCAAAGCCATTACAGGAAAGCTGTCTGTAAGGCGGGTCTGACATCTGAGGAGTGCTGACAGCATCTGTATTCGCTACTGTGCTCTGACAAAGGCAACCACAAGGTACAAAGCTGTACCGAACACCCACGGCAGGCAGAGTCATTCAATATCTGTCATGAAACAAAACCCCAAAAATACAACTTAGATGGGATTCCAAGTTACTCGATAACATACCAAAATGATTGTTTGAAATGGTGCAGTAAAAGAACGACAATGGCTCAATGTTTGCAGTTTTTATTATCTTTCACATCAACATATAAAGCTTAATTGTGAGTGTGCACTATATGGCTTGAGAAAGATTTACTGGTTATCCATCTATGCTCGCCACACACTCTTGCGCTTTGCCAGGCACAGTCTTCTCCGGCCACCCAGGAATACCACAGATACAGATGCCAAACGCTTTAGGGTTTTTGGGCCACTCTTGCAGGGGAAAGTCATCACATTTCTTTGTCTTTACTGGGATTTTGTTCCATTGTGCATTGGCCTCTGCAAAATCCCACTGGAATATAAAATGGACATGTCACATGTTAGTTTTTCTTGGCTGCATGCAACGTTACGTCACTCTGGATATTATGAATATTGGTTAAATGCAGAGATTGTACTGCAGGCATCACACAGGAGACCATGAACTGTTCCTGAAATAGCAGAAGCCTGTCCGGACCCGTATCCCCTACAGACTGGGGGACCATTTTGCACCACTTCCTAGCCAGACAGACCCAGCCCAGTGTTGGTCTTTAATCAAAGATCTTTAACAGCAGAACAATCGGGTCACAATGCAAATCTCAAACAATTCCCCCCCTTCAACCCCCCCCCCCCCCTAAACCCTGTCCAACAAACAGCGCTGCCATGCACTGCCAGTCAAACACAATGCAATCTACATTCCAAGCAGCTTTCTAGTAGCCCTATGACTTATCATTTAACATTTAGTAAACATTTGTACAATATCCCTTTCCTTTGTACCAGCTTCTAATTGTTTCATATCTGGACTAGACTCCAGTGGGCAGCCTTCTTGGTTCAATGGTATACAAGACAATTTTGCAATCAAGTTTATGCCATGTTATCAAACTTATCATAGATCAACTTGCACCAATGACTAGTCTAAACTAAGTATGCACCCCCATCGGAAGTTGTGAGCATGTGCAGACGTACACAGAAGCAACAAACCTACAGCTCAACACTATTTTGTCAATTAAAATGGAATAGGGTACATGCAGTACCACTAACTTTAAAGTAAGTACAACTTAGACCTGTTTTCACAATATATTCCTCTCGTAAAGCTATTCTTTGTTCACAACTGGTAGAAAATCACTGACTTAAGACTGTGCAAACTATAATAAGAAACATATGTTTCCCCCACTGACAAATAACTGAAAGAGCAGATATTTAACGCCGTGCTGATCCTTATATCCAACAGGAAAATGACCGAAGGGTGGCGCTAGAGGAAAGGTCATGGAGTCACCTAAATCAATAGGGTTCATCCAAAATCTGCCTATTTAGATTACGACTATGAGATGTAAGTGTGTGTGTGTGTCTCTGCACACAGGGTGTGTGTGATGCGCCAGTGCAGTATTACTGTGTAGAAGTGCTTGTAGTCAGTGCATGTTGCATGTGTATGTTGCATGCTGCTCCTGCTTGCTACTCTCTGCTTTCAGCTACTGCCGCCGGCTAGCCCTCCTCGCGGAGGGTGAAAAGAGGAGCAGAGTTTGTAAGTCTCCTCCTGCCGGTACACAGCCTCTCCACCACCAAGACTCCTGCAGTGCCTCCTCGTGGCCACACACGGTAACTGAGACTTTGCGGTCCCAGGCTGAACTGGAGGGGATCTCGGAGCAGCAGTGGGCCCCAGAGGCGAGGTGCGCAGGCCCACCGGTGTGTGGACACGCCCTGGCACCTTACCAACCACTGCCCCACCTATGGGTCAAATAGTCCCCCCCCCCCCCCCCCCGCTGCCTTGTGGGACCTTTGAGAGAAGGAAAGGATATGGGAGCAAACCCAGACAGAAAATCAGGAGTGGAGCCCCTAAGGCGGCTAGGTGTCACTGCTGACCCCTTGCTGCCAGCTCCTGCAGCCAAACTGATGCCAGATGTACTGCTTTGCTTTCCTCTGGATCACATCAGCACGGTCGAGAGGGGGTTTTTGATGATTGGGCAACCCAGGATCCCCATACACCCTGCCCAGGCTTGCGCCCTGGAGAGGTCACTCCAGCCTCCCCCTGGAGGGAGGAAAAAACACGGAAGCTGGCAGTCTAATGCGCATAAGTTTCCACCCGATTTGCGGAGAAAGCAGAGCGCCACGGACCAGTTTTGACGGTGGGAGGAATCATTGTATTCCATTGGTTCCATCCACCAGTGCTGGCGTTATCCTGTTGGGGCATTGGGTAAAGCTCAACTAGCGGACGTCAACACTAGCAAAAATAAATAGGATGAAAACGAAGAAAACGAAATCGAAGTTAGCTCTTCGAGTAGCAAGCTGGAATGTCAGAACCATGCGCACAGGGCTCTCTGACAGCCTTGACCTCATCGACGACTCACGCAAGACAGCCATCATTGACCGCGAGCTCCACCGACTTAATGTTGACATCACTGCTCTCCAAGAGACACGTCTCGCTGACTGTGGCTCTCTGAAGGAAAAACACTACACCTTCTTCTGGCAGGGCAAGAGTGCAGAGGAGACCCGGGAGTATGGGGTGGGATTCGCAGTGAAGAACACTCTGCTTCCCATGATAACCCCACCGACAGGAGGCTCTGAGAGGATCCTTACAATCCGCCTTTCCACCAGTAGCGGGCCAGCCAACCTGTTGAGTGCCTATGCCCCGACTCTCTGCTCACCACCAGAGTCAAAAGATAGGTTTTACGAGGAACTTGATGCGGTTGTCAAGACCTTCCCTAAGACTGAGCATTTGCTCCTCCTGGGAGATTTCAATGCCAGGGTAGGTGCTGACCATGAATCCTGGCCTGACTGCCTTGGTCACTTTGGAGTGGGGAACATGAATGAAAATGGACAACGTCTGCTAGAATTGTGCTGCTACCACAAGCTTTGCATCACCAACACCTTCTTTCAGACAAAGCCCCTGCACAGGGTCTCCTGGAGACACCCCAGATCTAAACGTTGGCACCAACTCGACCTCATCATCACGAGGCGTGAGGCACTTAACAGTATTCACCTCACACGAACGTTTCACAGTGCTGACTGTGACACAGACCACTCGCTAGTCCTCAGCAAGGTCAAGCTACAGCCAAAGCAGATCCATCACACCAAGCAGAAGGCTCGTCCACGTATCAACGCCAGCCGTTCTTCCAACGCTGATGTCACACATCGCTTCCTCACCTCCCTCGACCAAGCGCTCTCCACATCTAACCAGCGGAGTGCTGTTGACAAGTGGAACTGCCTACGAGACACCATCTATGACCAAGCCATTGCAGCATATGGAAAGAGAACAAGAAGAAACGCAGACTGGTTTGAGGCAAATGCAGCAGTGATGGAGCCAGTCATAGAGGCTAAGCGTACTGCTTTCCTCAAGCACAAGGAAAACCCCTCCCAAAGGAACCTTGATGCCTTGAGAGAAGCTAAGAGCAAAGCCCAGCGATTGGCTCGATGCTGTGCTAACAACTACTGGCTTGAGCTCTCCTCAAATATACAGGTTGCCTCAGACACAGGAGATATTAGGGGCATGTATGAGGGGATAAAACAAGCTACCGGCCCGTCCATCAAGAAAACGGCGCCACTCAAATCTAAGTCTGGTGAAGTCATCACAGATCGCGATAAGCAGATGGAAAGATGGGCTGAACATTACATGGAGCTATACGCTACAGAGAACACAGTGTCAGAGGAGGCTCTGAATAGAGTTCCAAATCTGCCAGTCATGGAGGATCTTGACAAGGAACCCACGCAGGAGGAGCTCAGCAAAGCCATCGACAGACTTGCTTGCGGCAAGGCCCCAGGTGCAGATGGGATAACACCTGACATCATGAAACTTGGGAAACCTTCCTTGCTTCCTCATCTTCACGACCTCCTCTGCCTCTGTTGGAATGATGGTGCTGTCCCCCAAGACCTGCGTGACTCCAAGATCGTCACACTGTACAAAAACAAGGGAGACCGCAGTGACTGCAATAATTACCGTGGCATCTCTCTGCTCAACATCGTGGGGAAGATCTTTGCCCGTGTTGCCCTCACTAGACTCCACCTCCTTGCAGAGCGCGTCTACCCTGAGTCACAATGTGGCTTTCGGGCAGAAAGGTCCACAGTGGATATGATCTTCACCCTTCGACAGCTACAGGAGAAATGTCGGGAACAGAGGAGACCCCTGTATCTCGCTTTCGTCGACCTCACAAAGGCCTTCGACCTTGTCAGCAGAGATGGTCTCTTCAAGCTGCTTGAAAAGATCGGATGCCCCCCAAAACTCCTTGCCGTCATAAAATCATTTCATGACAACACGCAAGGTTCAGTCTGTTGGGAAGGTGAAACATCAAAGTCCTTTCCAATCCGCAGTGGCGTGAAACAGGGTTGCGTTCTTGCACCAACCCTCTTCGGAATCTTCTTCTCCCTAGTACTGTCAGCTGCTTTTGGCTCATGTCCTGAAGGTGTCTACCTACACACCAGAGCTGATGGCAAACTCTTCAACCTTGCGCGTCTGCGCTCTAAGACCAAGGTGACCAGTGTCCTCCTGAGGGAAATGCTTTTTGCTGATGATGCAGCACTAGCATCCCACACCGAGTCTGGACTCCAGGGGCTGATGGACAGGCTTTCATCTGCTTGTAAGGAGTTCTGTCTTACCATCAGTATAAAGAAGACCAATGTCATGGGACAGGATGTTGGAACTCCACTCTCCATTGACATCGAGGGTCAGACTCTGGAATGTGTTAACACCTTCACATACCTCGGATCTGCAATCTCCAGCGATCTTTCCCTTGACACAGAACTGGGCACCCGTCTTGCAAGAGCCGCCACAGTGATGGCCAGGCTGTCACAAAGAGTGTGGTCAAACAACCACCTAGCTACGCGCACAAAACTCCAGGTCTACCAAGCCTGCGTCGTCAGCACCCTGATGTATGGCAGCGAGGCCTGGACCACATACACCAGACATGAGAAACGACTCAACAGCTTCCACCTGCGTTGTCTACGTCGCATCCTGGGAATCTCTTGGCAGGACAAAATTCCCAACACAGAAGTCCTGGAACGTGCTCACTCCACCAGCATGTTCACCATGCTGAGCCAGCGCCGCCTCAGGTGGCTTGGCCATGTCCACAGGATGGACCCCAGCCGGCTCCCCAGGGCCGTCCTGTATGGAGAGCTGTCAACAGGCTCCAGACCTCTTGGTCGCCCACGCCTGCGCTTCAGGGACGTTTGCAAACGTGACATGAAGCAGGCAGGCATTGACCACAACAGCTGGGAGGAAGCTGCAAAGGACCGTGGCGTATGGAGGCGGACTGTCGCTGCAGGAACTCGCCGTGCCGAGGAGAGACACATCTCTTTGCTGCAGGCGAAGAGACAGAAGAGGAAACTGCGTGAAGCAGCCCCCACTCCTGTGCCAGTCCCCTCTCGTTTTGTCTGCACCAACTGCGCTAAAGACTGTCACTCCGGAGCGGGGCTGTCCAGCCACAGCCGTCGCTGCAAGAAATCATGACCACCCAGGCGCAATCCATCGTCATCACTGACGGACGGATGCCTATGATGAGATGTAAGTTGATATTTTGGCAAGTACAGACATTTGTCCGAAATCAGTGTAATGTTTGACTGGTTTAATTTTATTGTAATGTCCCCTCAAGAGCTGGGTGCAATAACCTCAATTATGTAACGCATACCGCGGTGTCGGGGTTCATTACCTCGGTAATTAAAAAAAATACAAAAAAAAAAAAATATATATATATATATATATTGTATATATATTGTTTTTCCTTTTTTTGTGTGCTGTTCTGGCGACTTAAGTTATATGCCTACGAGTGCATATTGTGTGATATGAAATGATTACCATAATAAACACGGAATCAGTGAGGCTCAGTCTAATCATGTCAGCAATAATGTAACACATGGCTTGGCGAGGCGAGCTTGCTGCATGCCGTGGTGGAGCATCATATGTGTCATCATATGTTTGGCTCAGCATCAGCTATCGTCAGTTAACTTGGAATTTGTTTAATATGTTGATAAAATAATAGGATTATCCATGATGAGGGGACGTTTTTAAATGGTCAGGTGTTTGTTTCATGCGCTGTGAGAGTGAGAATGCGTGTCAGGGCCCAGGAAATGATTCCCTGTTCATTTCCCTCATAGACATTTCAAAAAGTATTTATGACTCACAATTTGTCGTTTGCCGTGCATTTAGATGCTGCCTCGTTTGAAAACAACTGGCTGGAAACATATAGGAATGCAATAGGTGGGCCAATGTACGTAACTGCAGTTGACCTACAGGACTGACTGTGGTAGCAAACTGCTAATTGCAGCGCAAACAAAAACAAGTCTGTAGGGCTTATTCTAAAAGGTTGTGGATGTGTAAATATAAATTCAGTTGTTTAGCTAATGATTAATGTATCCTTGCAGATGTACTCCACCATCACAAGTTACTTGTGTCCCAAGGGGAAACAAAAAGAAAAAAGGAATTGTATCTTTGTTAAATTAAAATGTTGAAATAATATTTAATCATAACTCATCATATTCAAGAAAATATGAACAATGAAAACGAGTTGTTTTAAAAAGTCATTCAAATTTGGGGCCCTTTTTTGCTGCGAAACCTGACTGTCTTGATCACATGGTTCCAGAGAGAATGTCTACAGATTTTGGTTTGACCAAATCTGTAGTTAGGAGCAGCAAACTGTGGCTGAAACATGTGGCCATCCTGTAGACTTCCTGAGCTAGGTATTGCAGTTCATGGCCTAATTTACTGACATTATGTAAAGTCCACAAGATAGTCACAGATTCTGTTATGTCACGGTCGGTAACAATGCCATGCTGGAGCAACAGAAGTCTTTTATATATATATTGGCAGAATTAGCTTTGTTCACATTCTTTGTGCCGATTTGTGCAATTTTGTTTCGCCATAGATCCAGCGTGAATCGAGAAAGCACAAAAGCAAGTGATACAGATTACTACATATGGACTTACGGGTCACGGTCATGAAACCATATAACCCAATATTCTACTGAGGTTCGGCATCACTTTAACCCATTCTGAACGGGCACCCATTTTGGTGTCAGCATCATGTTATGCTTTAGCTATTGAAAAATAGCAGATCTACAAGCTCATATCGCGCCACCGAGTGGCGCGATACGAGCTTGTAGGTCTATTTTTGAAAAATCTAAGAACGACTGACATTTCTAGAATCCGATCTCAGGTCAGAATGGGTTCATCGGACCAGTGTGTGTCCAGTGGAAACCTCGTATGAATCTGATCTCAGGTCAGAATAGGTTAAAGATACCTGCTTACCTCCAGCTCAGAGCCGTCTGATGAGGAATCTGTCCACGAGGACGAGGAGTCCAAGAAGCACAGTTTTTCCACTCTGACCTCTTGCACCACCTTCCCGTGGGGCCGACTTTCTAATACCCCATCCTTGGCTACTGTCACCTGGGAATTAAACTGGGTTAAGCTGGGTTTCCAGCACATTAGAGAACATTAGTTCAAACTTCAAAGAAATCTTGAACCTTTACTTGAAAAAGAATGCCACTGGTTTCTTTTACCTTGCACAAAGGGTCACCAACATCTAAGTAACAGCCCATCTCAGCCCGCTCCTTGACACCGTTCTTCTGTCAGATAAGTTTAAATGGTCCCAACACGCATTGAGGAAGACCATGAAGAAAAGTTAGCATCCATTTGTTTAGTAAACAGGAATATGAGTGAAGTATTGAAAACACTTGAACCCACTTGTTTCCTTTGCCTCTTCATTGTGAGGATGACGTCCTTAGTAAGGTTGCCCACACTCCCTAGGAGACTCTCTGCATCTGGGGAACACCTCTCAGGATGCTGGCTGGCCCCTCTTCTACACCAATAAATGACCAGTATCTGACAAGCTGGGATTGAAGGTCAACCAATCAAAACCACAACAGAAGAAGCCAGGTAGAAGGAACATTGGTAGGCGTGACTTCTGAGCCGGTAGCTAATTCTACAAGCTCCAAATATGCGAGTTTGAGGTCACTCAACCTCATTGGCTAAGCCCACATCCCAGAACCTTACCCTCACAGACATATAAACGTACAGTAGACGCCTCTTCCGGCTCTGGGGCGAGCGTGTCAGAATTGAAGGCACAATTTCCCCGAGATTCCTTGCAAAACATTTGCCTTCAATGAGCGGAAGCTTGTCAAGCTTCCACGTGCTTAACATAAGTCCCAGAAAAGACACGCTGTGATTGGCCAGTAGTCACTTGAGTGACAACGAGAGACATGGAGTCGCATGAGTGACGTCACTTGGGCAGCGACACAGTGTGCCTTTAGCACTTCTAAATAAGAAAGCTGCGGAGAACTGTTGCTTTGTGTTCACTCTTGTATTAATAACTTTGTCTTGTATTGTAATGTATTGTCATGACTTCCGCTTGACTTCCTGCCTTCATTGGAGGCACGTCGGTCCAATGAAGTGCAGCGGCCAATGAGGCATCTATATTTTCTTATATCTATGCTTACCCTGACCTTATCCTAAACCCACTCTACCATTTTAAAATCCGAATTTAGCAGTTGTATAGTTTAAGTAAAAGTGTGCAAAATTTGTTTTTGTACATAGTTCCCATCATGTCATTTTTCAAGTCCTTTTTTGTGCAAAACTAATGCTTGGAATGGATTCAGAATCATGAAAAACCTAGTTTGACATGTCACATGCTTTAAAGCAACTGTGGTTACAGTTGTAATGAGTGTTCTGATGCATGCAATCTTGTCCGTTTAGAACACTGCATAGTTGAGCATATCTAAGGAATTCAAATCATATACTGTAATAAACTATCATCATCACTGCTTTGTGTTCAGCACACAGTACGGTTAGTAGTTTGGTATATGGTCACTTTAACAGGCTAATATTGCAATGCAATAAGAAAAGCACACACTGAACATTTTTCTTTAAAGGACAACTTTAGTTTTTTTCAACCAAGGTTCATGTTTTAGGTTGTTATTAGAGAAACTAAAAGATTAGTGTTAATTTTCTTTCATTTGCTGCTTTCTTTCGTTTTAGGGATTTTAGCTCTTTTTGACAGGGGGGCGGGGGCATTCGAGCATGGGGCTAAATATGCATTTTCTTACCAAATTTGATGGCGATTTATTTTTGTATTATTTACTATAGTCCTAATAAACCCCAGGAAATTACATCTGGTTACAGAAGATCACAGGATCTACTGAATGTGAAGGTAGCCTACTGGAGGAAGACTTATACTGTGTGTATAGGCTCAATATGTCAGTTTGTCACATTCAATAGATCCTGTGATCTTTTGTGGCCAGATGTAATTTCTTGGGGTTTATTAGGACTATAGTAAATAATAAAAAAAGAAATCACCATAATATTTTGTAAAAAAATACATATTTAGCCCCATGCTCGAATGCCCCCGCCCCCCTGTCAGAAACTGCTAAAATCCCAAAAACGAAAGAAAGCAGCAAATGAAAGAAAATGAACTCTCACCTTTTACTTTCTCTAATAACAACCTAAAACATGAACCTTGGTTGAAAAAAACTAAAGTTGTCCTTTAAAGTTAACTGAATTTAGCCTCAACATGGTGATACATACAGCTACTATACAGTAGACTAAGTATTGAAGAACTCACTCTGTGTGAGTGTGACAGATTCTGCTCAGCATCCTGCAGGCTCAGGTGGCCCATAAGAAATGTTACAACTGAACTTACACTTTCAAACCTGCCGCCAAATAATCTGAATTCTACTATATTATGAAGGTGCCTGAAGGGCACTGGTGGCATCAGTATATGCCCACATACGCTATGGTATGGCATGCCCATCATGCATACGCTATGGTATGGCATGCCCATCATGCATACGCTATGGTATGGCATGCCCATCATGCATACGCTATGGTATGGCATGCCCATCATGCATACGCTATGGTATGGCATGCCCATCATGCATACTTAGCCCATTCTGACCTGAGATCAGATTCACACGAGGTTTCCACCGGACACACACTGGTCTGATGAACCCATTCTGACCTGAGATCAGATTCTAAAAATGTCAGTCGCTGTTCGATTTTTCAAAAATAGCAGACCTACAAGCTCGTATCGCGCCACTCGGTGGCGCGATATGAGCTTGTAGATCTGCTATTTTTAAATAGCTAAAGCATAACATGATGCTGACACCAAAATGGGTGCCCGGTCAGAATGGGTTAGGCATATCAGTCGAATCGGCGGTTCTGAACGGCCGATCAGACCGAGCTCTCTCACATCCTCGACGATATCTGAAGTATGACGTGATCTGTGAGCTTGTGATACCACAGAGTGATGTCAGAGTGTGTGACGTCACCTCTCCATATATAGGGAATGCTCCATTTGTGATGCCCACCGTCCAAACAGCTTGTGACGCCACCTCTCTGTACATGGCCACAATTAGGCAATTTTAAGGAGAACGTTCAAGTTGTGCACCAGTGGCAGGCACGCATGTGTCCATAAATGGATATTGGATAGTCATGATGCGTTGTCAACACAATAACCCTGCCAATGGGCAGACTAATAGTTCTGCAAAGTAACAAATATGGACATGCCCGACACCAGCACAAATCAGCACGTCACATGCACGCATATGGGGATACCCAAATTATGCCCAAATATGGACATGCCACTGTCAATGCAAGTCTACTTAGTGAGTAATCAGCATAAATGATAGAGACAGTGCAGCTGCTTACTCAAATCTAACTAAATAGTGTTGCTGGAAAGGGTTCTATTTGTTATGAATACGTCATATATATGAGTCAAAATGATTAGGCCTTTACTCTACCATGTCAGAATAGCACACACTTGTATAACGTTATCAAACATAAAGACCCTTCCGAGAATGACCTACCATCAGACTCACGTTAAACATGTAGCACGTCTGTACAGTTCCAAGGTGCCGCGTGTTGCAAAGTGGGAACCAGTGCTGGATAAACAACTCCCTGTGACAACTCAAGTCACTGCTGACCTGGTGGACAAACTGGAGAGACTAGCCTTGCTTGATTTCCGCACCAAAGAGGTACTGATACATGTGGAGAGCGCCATACGATTTGCAGATCAGCTTCATGTTGTCGACACAAACGGAGTTGAACCAATGGATTCCGTTCTGGAGGAAAGAACTTTGTACCTGAGGGATGATGTCGTTATAGGAGGAGACATCGCTGAACAACTACTCCAGCTTCCTAAAACCACATGTGAGGAATATTTTGTGGCACCACGACGTGGAAACATTACACTTCCAAATAGGGAGGAGAAGGCTGCCATGTTTTGAATAGTGCACACATCGTTTTTGCATTCCAGGATAATGTTACTATCACTTTAGATTGCTTTCTTTGTCACTTCATTGCCTTTCACCATTTGCCAAATCAAGCTTAGGCTGGGGTTGCCATGGCAATCAATTGGATCGGTTCATTTGGGCCGCAACCAGAGCCCTTTCCAGCGGTTCTGGACAACCGCCTGTCCAACCGCCTCGACGCCGGGCACTGCACACCCTCGGGTTGTCTGCGTCAAATTTGGCCGATACATGGATTACAGATGTATGTACGTACAGAGATTCCCTGCATTTATTATAAAATAAGATAGTTGATGCTGAGCCAAATTTGTGTGCTTATGATAGGTACTTAATTTTCACATTAGCAAGTGACTAACCTGCATTGCATGTCTAGATAGTCTGCTGGGGTCGATTCCTCATACTTAATTATACTGCACACGTTGTATTTGGCGATTCCCTTTAGTTTTTTATTAATTGTTGCAGCTTAGTCATCTGTGGACGTTTATCATGCTTGTGAGCCAAATTCCAATACCCAAAATCTCGGCCAGTCGCTCACTCACACTCGGTCACTCCAGCATGGTGGTGTTACGGTGAAATTGGTGACCTCCTGAAATATGTGACAATCGGGGTAGACATTCAAATAATGTCAGTGTCCGAATGTAAATAGTTTGTTTATTAGCAGAGTTCAACCTAGCAGTATGTAGGCCACCGGTATTAAAAGAGTCCATGTAAGTTATGTGAAATCCACAAGATGGTCACATATTTTGGCAGGTCACCAACTTCACCATTACACCGACATGCTGGAGTGATCGAGTGGCTGAGATTTGGGGTATTGGAATTTGGCTTTATGAATGGTATATGAATGGTATATCCAGACAGTTTTCTGGCGTCGGCCAGAAAACCAGAAACGCTTTGCCAACTTGCATCTTCGTGACTCTATCCACTGTGTGAATATACGCGTACTTGCGACCCCATCTCTGCGGTGAGGCCAGTTAATAAAAGAGAGATGGACATTTAAACACTAATGTATAAACTTAGTCTTGTCTTTATAGTAAGGTTGGGCGATATGCCAATTTTTTTCAACCGCCCATCGTCTGACAAATATTCGCCGATTGACGATGTATTCGTATCGTCACCCAACCCTACTTTATAGCTTGAGAAGGATACAAGAAGATCCAAGCAGGCACAGCTCAGGGCTGACAGTAGCCACGGCATGATTCTTGCAACGAACTCTAACTGAGTGTTGTAGAGCAGTAATGCCGAGGCGTAGAGAGCACCAGCCAATGAGCACAGCATTCCAGAGAACACACCTGCCTTTGACAGTGCATGACCTTTAAGCTGTAAAAAAAAAAATTATGGTCTTCAAGGAGATTCTTCATACGGTAATTAATAACATTTCAAAGAATGTTGTGCTTTATGAGACGTCACTTTGTTGGGACTTGGGACAGGAATAGGCTATAGATATAGAACAACAATGTAGATCAGACATGACAATGACTTACTACTCTGGAGAGTGTGGGGAACTTGGCCGTACAGGCTATGACAAAAGCAATAATGCCAAGGATGTAACCCAGGATCGCAGTGTGGTCCTGTGAAAGGACAGAGAATTTGGCCATTCTGATTCATAATTCTATCAATGTCGGAGGAAATAACCAAACGTTGTGTACACTTTAAACCCAGGCCTTATGTCAATGAATACTACGATTTTATTTTAACCAAAGTATAGTCAAGTGTCAAAGTGTGTTAATACAATATAACTAGTACATCTGGCAGTGGTTGGAGCCTATTCTTCCATTGAAAAGTTTGAAACTGACTGGAGCGTTTTCACACTCTGTACATTAGTGGCACCAAGTGGCAGCGAGAGGTAACTGTTTATATAGTGTCATGTTCCCAAGCTCACTGCAGCATTTTAGTCCTCAATAACTTAATACCTTACATGGATAATTAGACTGAGATGTTTTTATTGTGATCTGGATCGCCCTTGGGTCTGAATTAAATGATTGAAATAGTAATGCTGCTTGGAAATCTTGCATAGTAGCACATTTAAGCTTATCATTGAGGCAATCTAAGATAGTGAAGTGCAATTCATGACATGAATTGAAAACTTGTTTTTAACTGCAATGACATTGGACACAACTTTTTGCAATTGTAAACTGATACAGATGACTGGGATACCAAAGTATATATAGTACTATGCTAACATGGTATGGAGAACCCAACCAAATCACATCAGATAAAACGCAAATGCACTACTACTCAATGCAAACACATTACAACGTTGACTTTAAGGTAAGCTGAGCACCAGCGCCAGAGCAATGTGGGTCAGGACCCATGTTAATGGGTTAAAAAAAGTTAAAAAAAAAAGAATAAATAGTTTTGATCCTGTGGAAACATCTAATTTCTCTTTTGGGTCTTGTCTCGAGCTAAAAAGTTTGGGAAACCACTGCAGCATACAGTTTGCATGCACTTACTTGTGGCAGAAGAAGGACATGGAGCAGTGTCCTCCCAGTGAGGGGTCCTTCAGATGGCCTGGCATTGACCGTGGAGGTCAGGTAACCTCCTGACACGATCATCAGCACAGACACTGCCATGAGGTATTGCCGCCTTCGCCTCCTCATCATCCTCCGTCTCCTCACTGAGAGAACAGGAGGGCAATTAACAGAAAACATATCTAAAGCGATAACAGACTTATTAACGTAATAAGTAGCCTAATCGAGAAGCAAGTTTATTTGTGTTGATAACTTTGCTTCTTATTAAAATTATTGTACATCTTTTAAAATCGACTAAATTGTCAATTGATCAGAATTATACAATGGTGACCTACAAAAATTGTGAAAATAATGAATTCTGTATAGCCTTTCATGTTTTTAAACTAGCACTGACATTTTACTTGCCTTCTTGTTTTTATTTTTGTTTGATTAAAGTTGTTCCTACTGTTTTATGTAAAGCGCTTTGGGTACTTAGAAAAGCAAGAATAATATTTGACTATTTATGACAATTACACATTTTAAATAATTGTAGAGATGGATCATAGACTGTAAAAGAGATGGATGCGATCTGTACATTTGCATCTGCTGAAGTGATGCGGTGCAAACCCCTCCCCCGTTTAATAGCTTTGAGTTTGCAGCTGCAAAGTTAAGAAAGTATTCCTAGTGTTTGTTAGCCATCTGAAGGATTCATTCATTCATGCCATAACATGATTCATGCAGGTGATCTCAAATGTCAACCAATGCCTCTCAGCCTCAGGACCCATTTACACTGGCAGCTAAATCCAGCCTGAATCAGCCGATTTAAACCAATCGGATTTCAATCTCGATCTGATTCAAGCTACATTTGTCTGCCAGTGTAAAGGCCTTTAGGCTTTTTAGGAGGGGTGGGAACTTGCCAGTGTTAAAAGACCTTTATCATCCATGATCCATGCACTTAGCACTTTACCTGATTCTGAGTTCCAGCTGAAGAAAATTGGACACAGGACAGAAATGAAATTCACAACATCCACAGTGGCCGCAAAAGCGCCCATTACAATCTGCAAACAGGAGCATAATATGTATTGGAGGATGGTAAGAAAAAAGTGGGTGTTGTGGACTTGTGGTGGGTTAACACAGCGCTTACCACTACAGTAAGCTGTTTCGACAGAAAAGCCCCGACCGTGCTGCTCAAGTTACCCAGGAAACCATACAGGGAACAATATGCCATATCCCCTGGATGTTCTCCCCGAACTTTACACCTGTGCCAAAAGAGTCTTGAACAAATAGATGCATCTTTAAAACTACCGGTAGGCTACTACAATAACATCATGGATTGAATATAAACTACAATTGGATAAATAAAACTACTTACACGGAACAGGACAGCAGTAAAAGCGTCATGGAGAGAACACTAAGACCAAATGTGACGCACAGCTTGTTGTCGGAGTTTGTAGCATCAGCAGCAGTAAGACATGTTTTTATTGCATCCAAGTGCAAAGCAAACATATCACTTGTTGTTCTGATGTGCGTTGCTATGTAGGACATATTCCTAAGTTCCCCCATGTCGTAAACCTGTGCTCATTTCGTAGTCTAGACAAAATGCGTCGTCGGTTTACCCGGTTCGCTACATTTAATCACTTTGACATTCAAATCAAGGTTCATTTGCGCAAGCCGGCCGAGCAGCACACGTGCGTACCTGCGTTTGATCATCGTGTGGCTAATAGCTATATTCTGTGTGGAAAGCCTGGTGAGGCGAGGTTAATTCTCAAGTAGCCTATTATGGTAAATAGTGGTAGCCTACTTTTGTAATCCTGGCCTATATAGGCCTACTCTACTGTCTATAGTTTAAAAGAAACAAAATATAGGTACACAATATATTTTAATCGTCATTCAAATGTGTTGACATCGACTGCTGAACTAATTAATCCAATATTCCCAAATCACAGCACAGAATGAGATGTTGAAACAGGTTTTCATAAAGGCAGGATGTACACAATTCCATGTTATTGACATCGGGATGTTCCAGTCCGTCAGAGGCCGGGATACTTTGAGATGTGTTGTAGAGGTATAACCTCTATAGATTAAACCAAGGTTCATCTCTTCATTAACTATATTTTGATGCCAATAATTTTGTATTAGTCAAGTAAAATTTGGAATACATTTACATTACTTTCATTTTGAACAGAGTATCTTTATATTGTTATTTAAACTTTTATTAAAGTAATGTCTGGAACAGTCTCGTATTCTCTGGAACAGAGCATCCATTTGGTTCCATTTGTACAGTCTCAGAGTTAAGGGGTCTGTGGCCTAATCTAATGCATATCAAGAGGGGGTGTTTGAAATAAAAAAGGGTTGTCAACCAACCACTGCAATAAACAACCAGACTTATTCAACATCAAAACGGCTCAACATTTCCCTCACTTTAAATCAAGAGTATAAGCAACGCACATCGCCATCTACAGGTCAGATTTAATTCCTTTGGAACTACATGTGTGAACAGTAACTATTAATTCCATTCCACATGAAATGATTCTGGATTTTCAAGTCCTTCTAAAAAGAGCATCATCTTAGTTAGTTATTGTTAGGCATCCAGGTGCTTGGTGAGCCTGCGTACTTTCTCCTTCTTGTTCCTGTTGCCATGTTTCTTCCAAGGTTTTCCCACGGCCGTACCGGCTGTGCCTGGGCCTAAAGCTGTGCCTGGGCCTAGGGCTGTGCCTGGGGCCACGGCCGCGCCGCCTGGGCCTATGGGCCCGCTGCCAAGCTTGTAGCCCATATAAGACTGGACCCCCTTGGTGAGCGCCCGCACATTGTCCTAAAACAGAGATCACAACAGTGGTACTATACTTTTGCTACAGAAAAGAAGCCACAGACATCTGCCACAATGGCTACACATTACGCCTGCATTATTACTGCATTATTACTTTTTGACTTGAATAATCCCATCACAAACAGCTGGCAGGCAACTTCTTCAACGAATCAATCATTGTTTGCATGCACTAGTATCATTATATATTCTCAACTATTAGGAATTATGGGGGTCAAAAAGTGCTTACAATATGTCCTAATATTTAGGATTCGGTCCTAAAAATATATTGTGTGAGAATTATTCTGCTCTACTATGCATTGGCCGATTTTGATGACAGCTGATCTGTTCTTTTCTTTCAGCCAATTTTTTTTTTTTTTTTTTCAGCCAAAGATTGTATTTTTTGATATATATATAATATATAGGTATATATCATACCTGATGGAAAAAGTTCTTGTCAACCACATTTTCTATTCTCTTGGTCCTGCGTTGTTTGTTGGTTGTCTTGGAGGTTGGGTTAGGGTCAGCTGCTGCTTCTTCGTCTGTTTGGAACGTACTATGCTGGTGCTGGAAGTCTGCAGGGTCAATGTGGGGAGGTGGGTGGCAGTACAGAAGCTTGCCCTGAAAGAGATGGACAGAGTCATGATGTGGGGAGGTGGGTGGCAGTACAGAAGCTTGCCCTGAAAGAGATGGACAGAGTCATGATGCATGTCAACAAAGTGATGATCGATTACCTCCATTTTGGGGAAACATAGGCAATCATTACACAGATTTTATTTTAATACAAAAAACACTAAGGATTATGTTTCACTGTGCATTCTGCTCCAAATCTACAGCTTTAGAGTTCTATAGACTCTAGTTCATACTGTAGAGAATATTATGCGACGACAGATGATGTGGTGTGTTGCGGCGGTTTAAAGGCCGCCGCGAGGAGCTAAACATGAGAGTAAAGAGACGCTTGTATGACGCGCACGCAATGAAGTCAGGTCCATTCCAGCTGTAAGTTTGACCGTTTATTCAGTCACCACACGTAAGTTACAACAGTTCCCAGGCTTTTAGCTGTAACTAAAATGTGGTTGTTAAGGTGATAAAAGGTGCGTTTGATGCGGTCAACAGAAATGTCTTCTCCCACGCTCACCTCCTCTCTCTATCCAACTTCCCTCACCCAAGTGACAGGTGCAGTGCCCATTAAAGTGACATACCTTAGTCAATCATAATAGCACATTAGAATGCAAACACATTACGGCTCCTACATGGTGTATTAAATTACAGTCAACTTAAATAGACAAAGAATAGCATGCAACTACTGTTTGACTTAAGTCAAACAGTAGTCAAACAGTTTATTTAACCCTCAGCCGAGTGCCAGATGGGTGGAGATTCAATCACATAGAAACATTACATGTTAAATTGACTTTCAAACACCTTCCTGTGATTGTAATTTTTTTCTGGCAGTCACTGTATTATCCTTTTGTGGTCCACTCCTCCTTTCTTACATTTTTCTAGGCTATTACTTTTTATATGCTTTATTTTAGATAGCAAAGTATAGAAAGAGAAGAAGCTGAGAGTAGACATGGGGAAAAGGCTCCAGATAGACTCAATCCGGGTGCCTTAACCATTCACCCACCCACCAGTGCATCCCCTTTTGTGGTACTTACATTGACATAATCCTTCAGGATGTATCGGGCTGACCTGGGCTGGTCTGGCTGACCATGTGCTGTCATATAACCCCTCATATCTAAAATTAAAGTAAAATGCACGTTAGTATCACAGCTGATTTGTATAGTCTTCCGTGATGTTGCTCTTAAAAGAGTAAATGAGATACTCTCTCGCCTGACTGAACAAGTACTCGACAAGGTAACTTTGAGCAAGGCACCTGTGAAGCTGCTCAGTTACGAACAGAAGATTGTGGTCGTGCTCCGTTACTTCTATGTGTCATGTGTTCTATAAATACTACTGTAGTGTGTACTAGCAGGGTTCCACTAAAAAGAGAAGTGTTCAAATACATTTCATAAGATATGTCTGTAAACAAAACAAATTGGAAAATGTCAACAGTTTTGGCTGAATTAACTACACTACACAACTACTGCAAGCTGAATGCAATGTGGAGTTACTGGTCTTACATCCGTAGGCACACAACAGCTCTTCGTAGGTGGGTGGTCTGTCAGGGTCTTCATCCTCTCGTGGTCGGATGATGTTAATGCCGTAGGTACCTTCCAACACATGCCGAGGGATCGTCTGACACACGTTACTATTCTGTTAAGGACTTAACCACAGCAACAAGCCTCCAGGTAAGGCTTAAAACTGAATTATTCTACTAAATGGTTCCCAACTGCAGTCCTCGGGACCCCTGTTACTGCCGTTTCTTTTGGCATCCCATCAGGTCTAAGGTGGTCCCTCATTAGACTTAATAAAAAGTATACAACACAATTTCCTAGGAGAGGTGACTGCAATAATGTTATATTGTTTGAAAATATCAGGGTGGGGGGAAAATAGTATGTATGTATGTATGTAGGTAGGTATATGTATGCATGTATAGAAAAGTATGTGAATGATTTGGGTCAAATCATAGCAGTGACATAGCAGTGTGTTGGTTCCAATGAAGGATATGAGGGCGCTTGCAGGTATGTAGTCTCTCATCTGGTCGATGGGCAGGATCCCACAGCAGATCATCTCTGCTTTAGTTGACACAAAGGAGGGCATGCACAAACCTGGACAGTCACATAGGCACAGGCCTGGCTCCACATACAGAGTCTGCAACACACACACACACACACACGGTTCAGATGCGGAAACGTTATGTCTGTGGTTTGTTCGCAGTGATCATAAAGAAGGGGCCCAGTTTATATATACAGCAGCACCATTTTCCTAAAGGTTGCAAGCTAGAGACTTATGACATCATCTCATTACTGTCTTCTTGTGATTCTGTGTGCTATTGGATTGATACCAGGCTAAAATACCTATATTTGATGTCCACATAAAATTATGTAAAATTCTTGCAACTACAATTAATGTGGACTCAAAAAGTGGTATGAGTCATTGTATCCTCATTTGAAATAAAATAAATATTTTTGGGACAAATACCTAATAGGTTTGGAGAATGAACCTGTACCTGAAAGTGCTTGGTATGTCCTGGAGTGGCCGACACAGAAACCTTCTTATTCCTGAAGATGGTGTTAATGGTGGTACTCTTTCCCACATTAGGATAACCCACCTGTTGAATGTGAAGATGATGATAATTAACAGATCAATCCAAAACATCCAAACATTAATATCAAACATCCAAAGATCAAATGCAACCACAACAGCTAGTCACTCAATTCATGTGTGTGTGTGTGTGTGTGTGTGTGTGCGTGTGCGTGTGCGTGTGCGTGTGCGTGTGCGTGTGTGTGTGTGTGTGTGTGCGTGCTTCTTTCTTCACGCACCATGCCAACTGTGAGCTGTCCCTCTTTACATCTCGGTCCGTTGTGAGCAGCTTTAAACATCTCCAGCAACTCGTCTTTGTGCAGCAGACGACTGGAGTTGTGGAATGAACAAAGACTGTCCTCCTCCCTCTCATCTTCCCCTTCTGAACAGGTATGCCAGTCTTCTTCATCTACTGATACACGCCCCTCCTCCTCGTCTTCCTCTTCCTCTGTACCCATCTCTTCCTCCTCCTCCTCATCTTCATCTGTCTTCATCCGCTGCCTCTTGTTATTGTCTGGCTGCTCATCTTCTGGGTCACTCTGTCCATTCTCTGGGTCATCCTGCTCCGTGCCCTGTGGTCAGGAGGATTCGGTTATCTTCCACACAGGACACACAATTTGAGGCTAATGTAGTGATCTGTGAGCCAGAACTCACATTGGATCATTGTGAGGTTTCTAAGTAAAGTAGGTCGGAGTGACTTAATGTCAGGCAGTATCAGCAGAGAGCGAGGTCTCAGGATAAAACTAAAATCACACAAAAAAAAGGACACCACTGAGGATGATACTCGTGCTGAAGAATAATGTTTTTTTCTTGTTATTGTTTGCTTTAAACAATAACCCACTTGGTTATTATACAGATATCATCCCTACAATGTTGATGCCATATTTTATTGGGTCCTTATTTTATTTGAGTCCATGTACAAAATGTTATCAAGCAAAACATCTAGCATAAACTAAGAATCTCCATTTTACCTTTTCCTCTGCATCCAGTCTGTCGGCCTCAGCCAGAGCAGACCAGAACATGGCCCTCAGGCCTTCTCTCTGGAAGTAAGTGGCCCAGGTGCGCCTCTGCTTCCGGGTCAGTAGATCTGCCTTGTTTATCAGCAGCATGTTCACCTTGTCCTGGGACACCTCTTTGACATACGCCTCCTAGCATATGAACAGGAATACGGTATAAGTCAGATACAGTGGATTCACATTTCTCAATATTTGTCCTGGTAGGGGGTAGGAGGTATACAGAGAATACCAGTAAAAATAAGAAAAAGGCTGCACACTCGTAGCCAAGATGCTGTATATTTATTGACAAGAATCCAACGTTTCGACCTAGGAGGTCTTCTTCAGGGAAGACCTCCTTGTTACTCGTTTACTGCCTTAGGCCAGCACCTCACCAACACTGGTGTGCGCCTATGTCTATACAGAGAATACCAGCCTGGTAGTTTAGTTTAAAAAGAAAACTGTAGCTTACACAAACCCTCCAAAAGGGGTTTCTAAATCAGCCCCCAAAAGACAAAGAAAATAAATAAATCAAGTGACATCAAAACTCAGTCAAACACAAACGTTAACATAAATACCAGTTGAGCATAGTATAAGCTTAAAGTGGCCATTAAAATATATGTCTGCCACTAAACCAATAGTTGCATGAATTGACTTACCAGGTCAGGGCAACGGAACAGCAAGGGATTCCTGGCATCAACGATCTGAACCACAATATCACTGTCAAAAAATATTATATGTATGAAATTTCAAGTCGATCTGTCTTGATTCTCACCTACAGTAGAAAGAATCGTCACCCCACAGCAAACAAGCAAAACGTAGAGTCTATCTGTCCTAGAAAGTCTTCACAAGAGCCCGCAAAATTTGGAAGGCAGTCATAGCTATTTGGAATAGAATCTGTACCAAAATCTGTAAGCAGCAAAAAGTGTGGAAGAAATCACAAAATGACAGAAAATGTTGTCACAAATGGCCTGGGCCTATGGGAAGTTGCATCATGATCCAAGGAATCCAGGGGTAAATATTTTGGCCATAGGGCCGATTTTAAAACTTGGCCTACTGGGAGTGTGTGTGCAAAGTTTCATGCTGATCGTTCCAATGGTGCCAAAGAGACTCACAGACACAAAAATGGACGGACACACACAGACGGACAAGAGCGGGTGGCCGATGTTTCATGTTACACTTACAAAGTGTAAGTTTTGGCCTAATGGTGGTGGCACTAAAGCAGGGGTCCTAAACCTTGGATCCACTTGTTGGCAGCAACACCAGTTTACACGAAAATGTGTCTGATCTCAAGCTGTTCACCTCTCACTACTGTTTCGGGTATCTGCCCTACTTAACAAAACAAAAGACATTGTGTCCATTGAAACCCATTGTGTACGAGTGAAACTAAATAACTGATTGTAACTGTATGTAATGTGTTTTATTTTCGTTTTATTTTTAGTTTTGTCATTTTTGTTCTGTATTTATTGTCAAATAATTTTGTGATAAGATTTTGTTTGTATTTGTGCTGCCATGGGGATGTGGGGGGGGGGGGGAATATATGTAAATTGTTTTGAAAATACTTCTTTGTACTTTAAAGAAAATCAATAAACATATGTTTAAAAAAAAAAAAAAAAAAAAAAAAAAAACTGATTGTACCTCCTCTCGATCACTCTCCACAGTTGTCTCCAAAAGTCCAAGTTCCTCTCAAATGGAGTGAGAATTAACTTCTGCTCCTCTTCCAAACTTTATGAAAGACAGTAATTAATGAGAATTGATTAGTAAGTAACTCTTAAAGACATAAATAACAATTGTAAATTGTTAATGGGATTGAAAAATAAAGAAATAACAGTACTACATACTCTGCAAGTTCACGTCTCCACTTCAGGAAGCTGTCTCTCTCGGCTAGCTGAAGAGCTTCAGTACTGGTGCTGTCATCCCAGTGGGGTCTGGAATACAGTAGTAGAGCACGCAACATCACAACACAAAGAACTCAGAATGAGTATCCAATAAGTCAAGATATGGCCACAGAAACTAGTCAAACGTCCTTGAGCAAGGCACTGATTCACTATCTGTTCTCTGAGTTGCTTGGCATAAGAGATTCATTCATAAATGCTAAAACCACTTAAGCCATATTTTATACTTCGCCATACAACGGTGTCACACAGAAAATAGCAACAATCTACAAGCTCACAACGCATCTATCCCTGATGCATTTTCAGCTTGTACATACGCTATTTTTGAACAAATGTATTTGTTTATATGTATGTTTATGAGTATTATATGTTGTTGAAATGGTTAAAAGGGGAAATGAAAATACAAAGTACAGTTGTGTTAACAAATGATATTCCAAAACCGTAAAACATACCGTCGTGGAATTGTGAGGAACTTTTTATTTTCTTCATGAAGGATCTTCAGTCTTGCTTTATCCTCTGCTGTCAACAAGCCAATCCGAGCTTCAGGTGGCACAAACTTAATGTTGAGCTTTTCTAAGAGTGAACAATACACCAGACAGAGAAACCTTTCATTAATCACAATATCTTTGCTTCAGACTTCATTTTCACATGCAGCATTCTCCACGCATCTGTGTCATTTTAGACTTTAGTGCTATTATGTGTGTAAAAAAAAAATATATATATATATATATATATATATATATATATATCAGAGATTAAAATAGGGTGCATTTTGCATGCCAAAACGCAGTTTATAGTTAAGGGACGCAATATTCTAGTTTATTTTGCTAGCTTTAGTTATAATAATCATGTCTTCTTCTGTTTTCTACATGAATATAACCACATTATAACAATATAAAATGAAATGGAAGTTAAATGCTGCAATTTGTAAAAATTGCAAAATATGACTCCTAATGTCGTTGAAGTGGGACTCATAAAATGTCCCTGGGACTCATCTAAAAGACCATCCCTGCATCCCAGGACTCATTACATTGAAAACCTATTTACATCACTGACTCTAGCTTGTCTTGCACCTGGGCCACGGATGTGCGTGGCCTGCACCTTCCTCTTGAGTTAATTATATCCCATGCACATGCAAAACAAGGGATGACTTGATGATCTTTGATGAATTGAACAATGTGGACCCTGTTGTAAACAAGTGTATTGGGTCGTCCACTCACAGTTAACAGTCTTTGTATTGAGTTTGTGCTTGAAATGTACTGTAAATTCTACAAACTGTTAATAAATATTTAAATCAATCAATCAATCAATCAATGACATCTTTAGAGCCGTAATAGATATGTTTGAGTGAGTCCATAGTCTCAATTTAGTTACCAGCAACAAACTCTGTCCCGGCTAATTCTGCGGTAGCTAGGAAGTCATCCATGGAGCTCTGCTCGGTCACTGACGTGAGGTTCAGACGACCCCAGTCATAGCCATCGTTAAGTTCACTGGTGTGGAGCTGGACAGATGGAGACAAACTAACATGTCAGATTAGGTGTTCAACTGACAGACAACAGCAGCATAGAACAATGAAGAAATTATTTTGTCATTGGTGTTAATTAGAAGCACAAATATAATTCCAGTAGGGCTTCGACTTGTGATTTTGACTAGATAGGCCTATTGTCTGGGATGTAGTGCATCTTTTGCTGATTTTAAAGGCTGCAATACAGTAAATTCATTTTGGCCTTAGTTATTATATTGGCAATACTGATTATTATGATTAAAACTCTCAATGTGTAAATATTTTGTGAACGCACCAATAGTCATATCCCCCAAAAATACCTTTAAATTAATAAAAAGGGATAATGCTCATATCATGTGTAATGTTCCTAGAATTTGTGCACTGATCATTTAAATGTATCCTCCGTGTCTTGTCAGGCCAATTAATGGGAAGGACACTGCCGTCTTTAGCTTGTTGGTTATTAATTTTACAGTAGTGGGTTAAGTGATTTGATGAATTGAACAATGTGGACCCTGTTCTGTTGTAAACAAGTGTAATGCTTAATTGGGTCGTCCACTCACAGTTAACAGTCTTTGTATTGAGTTTGTGCTTGAAATGTACTGTAAATTCTGCAAACTGTTAATAAATATTTCAATCAATCAAAAAGTAAGTATCATAATAACGTTACCCAAGTATCGCCTCTCTTGTTTCCTCGGCCAACATTCAGTCTCTCCTTTATCAGAGATCTACCGAGTCCCACTTCTTTCCCGAGTCCCTTCTTTTTACCCATTCTAGCTTAGTTTGATGGCAAACACGAATAATTACATCGATGTCAAACGGAACCGTTTAGAAAATGTTATAATATGAAGTTAAAGGCCTAACGTTATGTTGTGATGTTTTCTTCCCAAGTTCCCATGTGGAAAAAAATGTTGTCGTAAGAAGCGGAAGTAGAATGGAGCGTACCACATGAGACGAGAATACAGTAAATAGGACCTAAATAACAATCAAGGGCAATTGAATTGCATTATTAACCACATGTAAAATGTTGTAGATTAATAAACATTTACAGCTTATGTCTACTTACATGTTTAACATATAATAGCAATCTGTAAAGATACATTAATGGTATCTGCCAATCGTATGTCCTGTGCATCACTCAAAATGGCTCAGAAAGAAATCACAACTCCAAGAACCGTTCCTTATTCCCGCATGATGATTATGAAATAAAAACAACACTAGTAAATAATAACAATCATTGATTGATTGATTGATTGATTGATTGATTGATTGATTGATTCAATCAATCAATCAATTGAATTAATTTACTAAGTGAAATTATCCTACGAAATCACAGTTTTTACTTAAGCATAGAAAACAGGTTTGTGTGGTTTCTCAGCATAGTTCACACTATTGTCTCCTTTTGTCTTTTTTAAAAACAAAAGGTGGTGTCGTCATTACATTATCAATTTATCAACTGTCGATACACATTACATTGACAAATTGACAAATATATACACGCCTATTCATATTCCTATCAGGCCAATAGATGGCAGCATAGAATCATTTTTCGAATGAGGACAACAACCTGACAGCAGTCTACTCTACACTACATTGTAGCGTTATGTCCAACCTTAAACCTACAGCAGATCACAGGTGGACCATCAATAAGAACAATAAGAACAAATCTAAGAAGAAACACATTGCCTATTTTTATGATGATGTGTCTTTAAAACACAACCTTTCCAGTAATTTCTGAAATGATAATTCAATTGAAAATACGTACGGTATGGTATGGTATGGTATGAGACAACCATATTGAATGTGGTGTAAGCACTTTAGTCTGCAACTTTGGTTATAGTGCATTAAAAGCAAATTGTGAAGTTAACTAATAATTATAGAATTAATCACATGCCTATCAAACATTTTCAATACACTGTGATAATTACTTTATAACAACATCACGCTTCTTCAAATTCAAGGTGTTTGTCACATGCACTTAGAATGCATCTGGTGATAGATAGATAGATAGATAGATAGATAGATAGATAGATAGATAGATAGATAGATAGATAGATAGATAGATAGATAGATAGATAGATAGATAGATAGATAGATAGATAGATAGATAGATAGATAGAATACTTTATTAACAGTTTGCAGATTGTTGCACAGAGGTTTACAGTGATTGTTAAAAAGGATAACACTAAATGCCCTATTCCATTGTGTTCCTGTGTATTCAATTCATCCAGACATTTTCTGGTAGTCTAAAGACATACAAACAATAGTATAGCCTACAATAATAAACAAGACCTAATCAACAAAGCAATATTCGAAGGGATTGATTGATTGATTGATTGATTGATTGATTGATTGAATGATTGATTGATTGATTGATTGATTTAAATATTTATTAACAGTTTGCAGAATTTACAGTACATTTTAAGCACAAACTCAATACAAAGACTGTTAACTGTGAGTGGACGACCCAATTAAGCATTACACTTGTTTACAACAGAACAGGGTCCACATTGTTCAATTCATCAAATCACTTAATCCACTACTGTAAAATGAATAACCAACAAGCTAAAGACTGCAGTGTCCTTCCCATTAATTGGCCTGACAAGACGCGGAGGATACATTTAAATGATCAGTGCACAAATTCTAGGAACATTACACATAATATGAGCATTATCCCTTTTTATTAACAGGGTCCACATTGTTCAATTCATCAAAACATTTAGAGACATACAAATAGACACTTCTATGTAGCTAAAGAACAGAACAGGAATTCATCATATAGGAAGCAAAAAGGGAAAAGATACATATACAGCGAGGGGAAATGGGGCGGGGGGGGGGGGGGGGAGCTTACACTGACTGAACGGTCAACGAACAAAACACCAGCTTTGGTTTAGCCCAGAGTGTAGCCCTGCTCCCCCGTCCCCCACGGACGCGCTGAGTTGGTTTGACCCAGAATATAAGCAGCAAGCAGCATCCCATTTCCAGTAGATTAGATTCAACTTCAAGCTGCACCACAGAGCTGTGATGGTGGGATCATAACGCTACGATCAACAAGACCACTTTGGAGGATGGACATATGACTATTGCCATTCGCTCTCGCACGGAGTGGTCACTAAATGACTGAGGACAATCAAAGATACCAAGATAAGATCAGTTTCTAGTTTTAGCATATCCAATTGCTTTGGACGGGGAAACGACGACCCGTATAATGCTGCCCTGGAAGAAAAATAAGTTCGACTTGATCGAGGAAGACAAACAGTCGAAGCAGAAGGGATATGCGGTGAGTCTGAACTACTCGGCGCTCACCTCCTTCGCCAAATCCTGCCCGGAGAGCGCGTTGAACCGGGTCGGCAGCATGTTCAAGTCCAAGAGGAAAAAGGTGAAGATCACCAGCGAGGACCCCACGTACACCGTGCTCTATCTGGGGAACGCCACCACCATCCAGTCCAAAGGAGACGGCTGCACGGACGTGGCGGTGAGCAAGATCTGGGGGAAAAGTGAAATGGGCAAGAATGGCACCAAGATGAAGCTCACCATCAGCTCGCAGGGCATCAGGATGGTGCATGTGGACGATAAGGCACGGAGACCGGGACATTTGTATTTGCTGCACCGGATAACGTACTGCGTCGCGGACCCGAGGCTACCCAAGATCTTTGCGTGGATTTACAGGCACGAGATGAAGCACAAGGCGGTGATGCTTCGGTGCCACGCCGTGCTCGTGTCCAAGCCGGAGAAGGCGAAAGCCATGGCGCTGCTTCTGTACCAGACCTCCGCAACGGCTCTCGCCGAGTTCAAGAGGCTAAAGAGGAGGGACGACGCGAGGCACCAGCACCAGCAGCTCATAGGGGAGCAGACCATCCCGCTCGTCCCCCTCAGGAAGCTCCTCAACGGACAGTGTTACTACAAGCCCCCGGTGGAGCGCAGCCGGAGCGCACCCAAACTGGGCTCGATCACCGAGGACTTGCTCGGGGAGGAGGAGGAGGAGAAAGCGATGCACTTTGAGTGCGAGGACATTCTCGACACGGACGATGACTGCGTTAGCAATGGGAAGCAGGAGCTGTCGCAGATAATTAATGACCTTGGCGAAATGAGCATAGGGAACGACGTGCAGACACTGAAAGCGGACCTCCGAGTCACCAGGCTTCTGTCTGGTGAAAGCACGGGCAGCGAGTCCTCGATAGAGAGCAACCAGGAGCCCATTTCTGTTGTCACTGTTGTTGCAAACGGATTCGAAGAGGGAAGGTTGCAGGAAATTTCCTGAATAATTCATGCACAACTGGACGTTTTATTTTCATTTTGAGCCATGAGGTCTCTACAATTTAAGAAACATCCTGTTTGTTTATCAGCAGCACATTGTCACGTTTTGTCTCCTCTCCTGGCAGACTTGAAAGGATATAGAAAAGACCTCAAAGGTTCTGGGGACAATAAGCAGCACGGGGACAGGCAAACAAGCTGTCATTTAATGATATATTGTTGAGGACACACACACACACACACACACACACACACACACACACACACACACACACACACACACACACACACACACACACACACACACACACACACACACACACGTGCATGCCCATATTAGATATGATTCAAGGCACAAAATCCAAGTGCGCACGAGGAGGACGCACAGTAATTCCTTCTCTTTTATTTAAGAGGATTTGTTTTAGCGGCCAGGCCTGTTTACCCAACCTGTTTCTATCGTGGAAATGCCTTTTTTTGCCCCGAATGCTCCAACAAAAACATTCCGTTTTGAAAGCAGCACATTCAGTGAGTGAAAACAACTGTACAACAGACACCCTCCACTCTCCGTTCAGGACGCTTTTTGTGACAGCCTGTTCAATTATTTCATTTTTTGCACTGTTGTGGAATTCAGTCGAGTATTACGTTGATTGCGATGTACATAGGCCTGATATCGTGTCGTATGTTGTCATAAACATATGTCCTATCTTTGCTGTGCAAAAGAAAACAATCTTAATGTATGAAGCTGTACAAAGTAAGATGCATTAAGTGTAAGTATAAATATTTGTTATTTTTTAAAGAAGAAAAATGTGGTTATGTGAACCTCAGAAAATTACCAATAAAAAAACAAAACAAATTATATGAAAGTGTCATCATAGTTCATATGAATTACATTATTGTGTCAATAACACTTGTGTGGGAATTGACCTTGATACCTATGAAAGGAAAAAAAACTACTATATGCCTATTTCAAAGCTTCATTATGGCATTGTAAGTGTCATAACGTGGATGCACTGTACATTAAGTGCTTAGACATTTTACACGGTACAATATAGAATCTATACTGTACCATAATTGTCTTTCCCAATCAATAATTGGGTGTGTGTAGTAGAAGTAGTGTGTTCAGGGTTCACAGGTAATAAAGGTCGATTAATTAATTAGAAAAGTCTTTGGACATAATGTCTCAGACCGTTCACCAACATAGCAACAGGCCACCATTGATCACCTCACCGCAAAGCAGTATCGGCATAAGCATTAGCATCAAATGGGTGACTGGGTTTTAAATGTTCAAAGCAGGTAGTGCAAGAGATCTTTTTTCCCACATTGAATGCTGGTTTCGTCTATAGTGGTAAGTTACAAGAGCCAGAACATTTGCATCCTTAAATGATTTTAATGACAATTGGCTGGCAGACAGTGGCTCAGGAGGTAAGGCAGCCGGTGTCTGCGAACCAGAAGAGCCTGATTTGATTCCCACTGAGCCTGCGCCAGGTTTCATGTCAAGGTGTCCCTGAAACTCCTGATTGCTCCCTGTGTTTCCCTGGAGTTGCACAACCGCTCCCAACAGGATGTGGACAGAGAGTATTTCTCCACACGGATCACTACAAACTTTATAGAGAATCTTGTATGAAAATCAATTACGCTGTAGCAAATACTTAATATAGCCTATTCATAAAACCAGGCAGCAATGCCCTGAAATGTTTGATATTCTCACACCACACAACAGAGTCACACCAGCTGCACCTATGGCTTTTGGTGAGAGAAGCCATGTCCCACCTCTAGTGTGTGTGTGTGTGTGTGTGTGTGTGTGTGTGTGTGTGTGTGTGTGTGTGTGTGTGTGTGGAAGGCCTCTCTCAGACAGTTCACCAACATACTGTAGCAACAGGCCCCTATTGCCACCAATAGCACTGTCATTATAGGCTTGGGTAGTTATTAATATCCCAAACACACAGGGCACAGTAGCAGCATTTCATCATCATAATCATCATCACCTTTATTTATACTCTGAAGTCAGTTGAGGGCAAGCCCTCATTTTCAACGTAGCCGAGGTTACAATTCACAAATACAGTCAAAACAACACATCAACACAACATTATAAATCAGGATAAATTACAAAGGAACTTAAACAACAGAACAACCAGTAAAATAAATCAATTGAAGCAGGAGCAATCACGGCGAAAAATGTTCTGGAGCATTCCTTTGAACTGACCGATGGATGGCAGGGCTGCAGGGAGCTCAGTTTTCGTCCTCCTGGGTAGCCCATGCATTGCGGTGTATGTGCAGTGTCATTATTCATGTGAAACCCCAAAGGAGTTCCTCCACTGTCTCCTATATGGATGTCTGGGAGTTGCTATATTGATGTAACTATTAGTATTCTTGTCGTCTATAGGGGCTGAGTGGTGCGATTCAAGCATTGGTTTTCTCTTGGTCTGCTTCCCAGCATGCCCCACTGCTACGGCGTGCACTGATGCTCTCCCTCAGGACCAGACGTTAGTAGATGAAAGCACATTAGATGGAACATTTGCAGAAGTTCCACATTTTAACCACAGCCTCACTGAACTACTGTACTGCAGTTATAGCAAATATAGCACCCATCCGACTCCTCTGGAGTACAAAAGACATCCACTGTAATACTATACTGTACTATCACCACACTGAATAAGACATAAGGGAAGAGAACAGTGAGCTTGCCGCTGCCCAGAGGAGAAGGGTGGATGAGGATTTGTACTTGGATGGTCACTGTTACAGCCATGAAAGTCACATTGGCCATGCAGAGGGTAATAGTTTATACACACAGTAAGCCCAGACTGAAAATAATGGGATTTATAATGGGAATGTGAGACAGGAGGTTAATGTATTTCAGCCTGCGGTTGGACTATAAAAAGCTATACTGCGTCTCATTATGAATTCAAGTGTTCTCAGGAAACACACACTAACTGAGACGAGATTTGGTTGCAGGTTTTTTTTCGGCCTTGCCACATAGAAATTATACGATGGCATGGGAATGGAAATAGTGCTGAAACCCAACACACAGCTGCTATCGTTTTCTTTCCTCGTGCAGTGCAATCCCCAAGGCTACAGCTGCTGCAGCATGCTGCACTGAAGCCACCCTCGCAGTCGCCACATGCCGGGCACCACCTAGGAAACAGACAGGATGTGTGATTATTGGCCAGCTACTCTTCTGACCGCCCTATAACAGAGACTGCATTTAAAGCTGCTCATCACGTCACCACAAACATAGGATTTCTTTCCCTGACCTACATTTTCTAACAATACCCTTGACCGCTATCCGATATCCCTCCCACGTCACAGCCTTCCTTTCCGACGCGTAGGGTACCATGGAAATGTCCTGCACGTGACAATCCTAATTGTGTGATTGTGTGGATAAAGGGTTTGTTGACACTTTGAATGCGTGCTCAACATCTGTAAATTGAAGTTGGCCACAGAAAGTGTAGTTCATTGAACTAAAAATCACACCTGTGTGAAGTGAGGGGCGCTAATATATTAAAGTCTAACTCATGTTGGTTAGGGGATGTAATGGTGCATGTAAAACAAACGGTGCACACAAACATTAAATTTTCTTTATTGTTAATGGCATTTAATGTTTGTGTTAGGGACAAGATGACGTAAATCTTCCCTTCATTGTCAAAGGCGTTTTTAAAACAAACATTAAACCTGTATATAGGAGGGGCTAGCGCCCCTCAAAAATAGGAGCCCTTTGATTGCCATACATACAGTATTACACAGTGGATTGTCAGGAAAGTCAAGTTTTTGAGTCACATGTATCATCAAAATGTGTGTCAGTATGTCAGAGGTTCAAGGAGGTATATCTTCATCTTCGTGGCTGGATCCCGGCTCCTCCCGGCAACACATCAAAATGTTCTTGAGCAAGACGATGAACTCTTCATACATTGCTCTCTGACCCCTGTAGCTGCCCACTACTCCAAATGGCTGCGTAGCGTTAGCCCGACGTCCCAATAATCCGACATCACTAACCCTAACCGCACGCGGAAGCCACCTGTGAGTCTTAACCGGCTACGTATGTCGGACTAACGCATGATGGGTTAAATTATGGGGTTGTGCAAAACTGCACATATCTCTTTATTAGCCAATGAAACTTTACCATAACATTTAGCCATTGTCTGACAAAAGCTATGCACTGTATCTTAAATTAACAGGTTTCAGAGCCCAGTGGTAATGAAAAACGACCATGTAAGTGTTCATGAATAAAGAACAACTGCAGCAATAGCATCAATTTGCATTATCTGCACAATGATTTCTTTTATGCAAGACTCGAGGGACCGTGTCACTCGCTGCAGCGTTTCATGATCAACCGCAATGCCTTGCTAAGGCGGAGTACCATTAATCAGTTAATTCCCCTGGAGAATGCCGTGTGACCCAGAAGAGTTCAGTTATGAAAATAAATACATAATGCTACATAAATAATATATTTCTGAAGAAATAATGACGGAATCTCGATATTTACTTAAATTTGTCTCTCAATTATGCACGAGGAGAGCAGGGAGCACCCAGGGCCCATTACTAGAACAGGGGATCTGCTTACATCAACAGCACACCGGGGATGACAGAGACAGACCAGCTCAATCAGAGCTGATGATAAGACCTCTAGGAACAGCGGCAGGAACACGAGACATGTCCCAGCATGCCCGGGGACTGTAAATAGACACTTGCGTACAGTAATAGATGCCACCTCCGCTCTGTTATAGTACTACAGGAGGTGTGGGTAGATAGCTTTTGAGGATGCTGAAACTGACTTTTTTTTAAAGACCAGGCTACATTTTAAGTGTATCAATGCACTCGTCAATTACAATAACCACTGTTTGGTAAACCCCACACCTCTATTATTCTGTACAGCATGACGCACCTGTAACCACAGCCCAATGCACAGTCAGGGACAGGACACTTCATCACCCAATTGCGTGCCAAGGACCAACCTTGCTGAGGAAATGAGAAAGTGAACCAAATCATTAACTGAATCAACAACCACTTTCATCCTGGCGTTCCAATTTTGGCGGACATGTGATTAAAAGTGAAAGAAATTTCAACATTCCCGCAGTTACCTATGCGGTCGGGTGTGGAGGTCTTTATGCCTGCAGCAAGCCTAGCTAGAGGTGTTGTTTCTTGTCTCTATGAGACTATCCCCCGCAGAGACCCGGGTTTGGATAAGATCAGGGCAGGCTGGGAGGCCGAATTGGAGATCGCATTTTCAGATGAGTGGTGGGAGCAGGCAACGGAGAGGGTTAATTCTTCTTCTTCCTGTGCTAGGCTTAGCCTAATTCAGTTTAAAGTTCTCCACGGAACTCATTACAGTAAAGCAAGGTTATCTAAAATATATCCGGGCATGACGGATAGTTGCGATAGATGTTCACAATCACCAGGGAATCTGTCCCACATGTTCTGGTCTTGCCCCAAATTGATCCCATTCTGGAAATCTTTCTTTGACATAATTTCTGAAGTGCTGGAGACAACCATTTTGCCTTGCCCCCAAATTGCAATTTTTGGAATCCCGGAGGAGGATGTAGTTTTACCCAGAAAGCAACTTAATGTTATTGCCTTCGCCTCATTAATCGCCCGCAGGAGGATACTTTTACAGTGGAAGGCTGAGTCCCCTCCCTCGGCTAAATCATGGTTGATTGATGTTATGTCCTTTCTGAAACTTGAAAAGATCAAATTCACAATTCGAAGGTCCTCTGACAAATTTTACAACCATTGGCAACCTTTAATATCATATGTAAGCAGTTTAGAATCACTTTCACCTGACTGAAGACACATGGTGTTGGTGTGCAGATCTCTACCTGGTGCAATATATATAGCATAATATGTCGGACATCATTACACATGAGAGTCGAGAAATGAGCCAATTAAGCGCTTTATCTCTTTATATGTATATATATAGTTTTATTATTTTATTTTTATTTATTCTTTATATATATATATATATAATTATTTTTATTTAATATTACTTTGTTTTATTTTTATTTACCCGTTTGTATTATTGTTAATCTTACCCCCCATTGAAGTTGTTATTAACCATAACCATGTGATCCCTTTCTTTGTCTCTTAGTATCTTATCTATTACCCATTGGTTTTATACCTGTATATACTGTATGTTGTGTGTATTGCTTTGTACTCAAATTATTATTTTTCTTTTTTATACCTGTGTTTGTATGTTGTTTGTATGTCTGGCCTCGTGGGGAAAGATGGTGGGTGGGTGGGGAGGACTGGGAAGGGAGTTGTGGGAGAAAATGTAAAAAAAACGAAGAGTCGTATTCTCTCTCTGTGAAAACTGCACATGATCCAACTCTTTGAATAAAATTTACTTATAAAAAAAAAAAAAAGTGAAAGAAATTGGTGAAATATCAGATCTTCTCACAATGCATCGCATTGCAGACATGTTGAGCTTGCAGGTCGTCTATTTTTGCTGTGCGAAACCATCGTACGACGAGGTCTTAATTATAGCTGTATTTATAGTGCATTGTGATAACAGAAGAATTACAAACTGAGGTAAATTAACACTCACGCTTAATGGGTAAAATGACAGTAAACTTTGCTTGGAATCTAAGTGTCATGTGTTGAATGAACTGTGAGGTGTGTGTGTGTGTGTGTGTGTGTGTGTGTGTGTGTGTGTGTAAGATACCACCAGCTCTGCAAGCTGTTTTGTGTTTGTGTCCATGAGTAGTGCCCATGCATGTGTGGGTGTCTAAGTAGATGATGGGTGGCGATATGTATCTGTGATTGACGGAGCATGTGAGAGAAACAAATGTTAATTTCTATAGCGTCAGTCGCATCTCATTAGTCTGAATCTGACAGCTGCCCTCCAGAGATTGTGTGCGTGTGTGTGAAAGTAAGTCGGAACGTGAGTGTGCGCCTAAGTGAACAGTATGTATCTTTGTCTGTGTGTACTGTGTGTGCGTGCGTGTGTGCGTGCGACCCGTGCGTGCACGGGTTTTAGAGGTGTCCTCTAAAAGAATGCTGAGGGCCCGCTTCGATATTCTGGTTGAATTGGATGAGAACAGACAGGTCAAAATTAATTATTGAAAATACAATGCATCCATTAAAACCCTCCATCTATGAACTAGTATTCAACAGCTTGTCAACCATGTCTTAGCTCTGACAGCTGGGACGTTGACTCGTGAAACCTAAAACGGTATTAAAAGTGGTATTCTGTTAATCTTAAAAGCACACTCCTTCCTATGTCCTATTATGTCAGCAGTAGACGTTTTCCGCTTGTGCGGGGCCCATGGTTCGAGTCCCAGGTCAGGACATAAAAGTTAGGAATTGCAGCTTTAAATGAACAGATCGGTTTCTTTTTCTTTATAGTGTATACCACATCCTTCATCACACTCCTCAGTCTCAGATTGAATCTGTTCTGGTAATGACTCCCGTGGTTGAAGATGTATGCTTTACCCCTGACCCCACCCCCTTGTGAATCATGGATCTTGAGAGCCTCTCACGCGGTGTATCTCGCTCTTGTCTCCGACCATAATGGCCTCCACTGTAATGAGCCGTGTGAGTGTGTGTGTGTGTGTGTGTGTGTGTGTGTGTGTGGGGGGTGTGTGTGCGTGCGTGTGGCTGGTTCCCTGGGAGACCTTGAAACCAGAGTGCTCCACTCAGCCACCAGCTCCACCGTTGTGCTCCTGTCGTCTCGGACACAAAGCTCTCTGGCCCCAGAGAGCCGTAGATTTCAGCAGGGCTATTTCGGTCCTTCCGTTACATGGGGAGGAAATGGAATAATAACAGGGGAGAGAGAAGGGAAAATCATGGGGAAATCGTCAGAAAGACATGCAGACAAACTGTCTAGGCGACAGAATTGAAATAATGGGTGACTGTCTATCATCGTGTTTTTCACTGTTCCGATGAGATACTCACAGACCTATTTTGGGATATTAGTGGGGGGATTTGTGGGGTACGCTAATGCCTAGAAATTATGCCTTGTCAAAAGGCTGCATTTTCATTTTCCCGGTGACAGCTAGTCTTGTGCTGCCTTTTCACTAGGCTTATCCAATTACAGTAGACTACTTCTCCCAACATATTAATCTGTCCAAATATGAGAAACCCACAGTGGTTCGCTTGGATCAAGTCACGGTATAAGTGTATTTTTTCATCACCGACAGGAAACAGATGCTATGTCCTGCACCTTGTTTAAGTTCCCTCAGAGGAGACACGTGTTTGTGTGAGAGTGAAACACACAATGTCTATTGTAGCGGACCGGCTGGATAATAACTGATGAGTTTTATGTTAATCTTTATTTCGGAACCCAACGTAGAAACTGAAAAAGAAAAAATTACAAAAATACACAAATCAGTTATCACAAATAAACATATTTGCAACAAACATTCAAAACTCCACGTCTTAAGTTGCATGTATTCCATATTTACCAATACAATTATAATGCATACACAAACCACCATATCAAAATACATTATAAATAGATAGCACGAATAAAATACAACAATAACAAACATCCCTCAGTGACGGCACAAGAATGACAATACAATTATCACCTTTTTCCCCTTCCAGCTCGGTGCTAATAAAGTGGCATGTGCAAGTGGCATTTTGATCCAAGGTCTGTCTTTCCTTTCAGCCTTGGCCATCCTTTCCTTATGCCATTCCTCGCTCCTCTACCACTGACCCTCTGGGCACACTTTAGCGGACAGCCGCGGACAGAAGAAGCTGTGTTTTACGTCAATTCCGAGTTTTTAGTCAGCCGCGGAGGTGGAGCTTCTTTTCCATCCACCAGCTGTCTAAAAACTCGGAAATTACGTAAAACACAGCTTCTTCTGTCCGCGGCTGTCTGCTAAAGTGTGCCCATGGGGTGAGTCTGTTTGATATAATGTTGCCATCTGCAGCCTCATGTTGGGCGTCAGCACCACAGGTGAAGTTATCATTTCAATCAGAGTAATCAGTCTCCCAAAGTGTATGCAAGAAACATAATAAGCCTCAGAGACACCTGGCATTTGGGCAGGAAAAGCCTTCAAAATTAGAGTCTCTAGGGACAACACATTGTGGCCATATAAACTCCCCATTGGGTCTGTTACATCTATGTGTGTTTGCGTGAGCATGCGTGCATGTTCAGTGCTGTCAGCTGTGGGTTCATCTTCTGACAGACCATTTAGAGGCACCAGCCCTGATATCTACTTCCAACAGAATGTATTAAGGTTTATAAATATGCAGCCTGGAATATAGAGGTTGTCACTGAGCTGAAGATACGACACACAGGGTGCAATTTAGCATACATCTGAAGCTGTTCACCTTGTAATAAAAAGCCTTTGATGCAGGATAGTGACTTTTTGTCATATTATTTTGTAAGGATAGGCTGAGGCTCGTTTGATGAAGGGTACATCAATGGCAAGGTATCCTTTAATTAACATTAATATATCTATTCTACCGAGGCTGCCAGGATTGTTTTATTACCTTTGGAGCATACGCCTAAGTATTTGTGGCTTTGATCCATGAAAATCCACCTGAAAATAGTTCCATGGGTTGAGAACAATATGCGGCCATCGCGACCCGGAACAACAACAGGCAGCGAGGGCTGCTGGAGTGCAGTTAGAACTACTGTTCACTTGCATTGAACTCATTTTCCCAGAAGCCCTTGCAGCCCAGAGCACGCGTCGATTTCCGGTTTCGTCATCAAAACGCGACGGCCTCGTCACCAGGTCCGCGACAAATCCGCTATTTATTTTAAATGACCCTGTATTACAAAATAAAAACATAAAACAACTAGCGGGTACAGCGTATTACGCAGGGGAGAAACATGGATTAAATAGCGTGTAAAACGGGTTAAGCAGCTAAACTGTTTAAAACACAAGAGCTTCAGAATGATGTATCCATTGAAACACAAGAGCCGAAGGGTTCAAATCCATTAAAATGTACGTTTTAGCTGAGACGATATGCGTTTCTGGGACATTCAGAAATCCCAAGTACCGGTAAATGATTAGGATAACTGAAAACAAGACAATTTCCAATCACTTTGTTAATGCATCACTATTGTCAACGATGTTTGTTACCCATATAGTAAGTATAAAATAAAAACATGGTTCCAGTAAAATAAGGGTTCATTCATATTTACTGACATAAACGGCAAACAATTCTCTATGCGATAAGTAAAAGCTATTGATAAAAGAATACATGTGCACCCATTCTCGCACCCAGTCTCAAATGATGTTGTTCACAGACAGCAAAGTGTAACAATTCATAGAGGTGCCACCACTAACCACCCTCTCACTTTTCGCTCATTCTTCACCATAAGGCAGAGTTGACTTCAAAATGAGAAAGTCTTTGATGTGTAATAATTATGCTGTTTGTATCATCATACAGTATGTCTACCTCAGGGTTTTTATCATACGCTTGCAAGTACCAATGATCTAATTCCTTATTAAGTTCTATTTTTCCTCCTCTGCCACAGGCCGGCAGTTTACCCTAAATGTTCTGACAGTGGGACACACATGTGGATTATGAGGCAATGATAACAAAACACTGGGTACGATTTGTCACAACATAAACAAAGGAGTGATTTTCTTAACCACTAACCTCAGTCATAACTGGGTTGTGAGCTTGTATAACGAATGAATTTAATATTTTCCCCAAATAGGGACTCCAGTCAGTGTCACGCCCATCCGCACAGGAGCTCATGTCCACTCACACCTGTGCCCACTTCCACTGCCAGAATGCCAGAATTGCCAGACCGTTCTATTCGGGCCTGCTTCCACACCTGTGCCTGTTGCCTCAGTAAGTATTGCCTCATTCATGCCACTATATTCTCTACCTGCTGCTAATCAGCCCTGTTTATGTAGTATAGAAGCTACAACTTGAGCATTTATCCTGTTATTTTGCCTGTTTCTGGATTTAACCCTTTGTGCTTCAGCCTGTTCAGACAGATCACCAGTGTTTTGGACCAGGACGTACTGGCCCCAAGGACAACGGCTAAGCTGCATCCTTCTCGGCCCAGAAGCCAGGCAGAATGCAAATCATATCTACTGAAAGGGGATTTCAGACAAAAATATTGATCATAATGATCTTTGAATTTTCCATTGGGCCACTGTGACCTGCTACAGAGATGTCTATAGTTGACACACAGTCCCCGATCACAGCATTTAGATCAGCTTTATGGAGGACATTGTATAAAGGCACACCATGAGTCCATGACCCGGTATTGATTATCTGTAGCTATTAATAGGAATCAAAGCCTGTGCTCTGGCGGACTGGGTATCGGATCAGTAATGCTGCTGTAATTACCATCGGTACACTTTGGCAGAAGCAACAGAAAGTTTGGCACAATAACGGCACTCGTTGGATTCTCCACACGCCATCATTGAACCTTTCTATTCCAGGTTTGATGATTAGATTGGCCTGGCACTGCATGAGCGTAGAGTTCCTATTTTGAAAGTTTTTACAAATCCTGATCGCTTCAGTATAACAGACGAACCGCACAAATGCCTCTAATCCTCTGAGTCAGGGCAAGAATTGGCTATTTTCACAATTTGTTATACAAACAAAGTATATAGGGAAATAAGGGCATATTTGTTAATTAAAAAGTGGCATTTCAACCCTGCAACTCTTCTGCAACTCTTCTGACATTACATAGCCATGGGCGGAGCTTGAGGGGGTTCAAGGGGTGCACTGAACCCCCTGACAAAAAAGAAGAAGTTTTTATTTATTTTTTTAAACTTAACTTCTGGCTTCTGACTGTTTGTAATCATCTCTCTTATCATGATATGATGACTCGCTGTATGGCTGTAGTGCATGTGTGTATGTGTGTATGCTGCTGTACTACCTAAATAACTCATTTTTAGGGGTTAGGGCATTGTAAAAACGCTAAAATAATAAAATAAAGGTCAAAAAAATCGCGTGCGCACGCCAAGCGTGCGCGCGGGTGTCGTTGGCCAAGCTATCGCACCCCCAGGCGTCAAGTTCAAGCTCCGCCTATGTACATAGCATAGCATTTGTTCTATACATGTACAGTGGGTGCATGTGTTTGGTCCGACGTACTAACAGTCCTACAGTCATTAGTCCTACCCAAAACCCAACCCTAAATCTAACCTTACAGGAAGCCACAGTTAGTTTTAACCTGCCACGGGTCAGTTGTATACTGCCACGCATGTCGGGAGCCACAGGTTAGTTTTAACCTGCCACGAATGTCGGGAGCCACGGGTGAGTTTTAATCCGCAGCACGGGTTAGTTGTAACCGGCCACGGATGACAGGAGCGACGGTGTCGAATTAACCCATTCTGGGCGGGAACCCCTTTTGGTGTTAGCATTATGCTATGCTTTAGCTATTGAAAAATAGCAGATCTACAAGCTCATAGCGCGCTACGAGCTTGTAGGTCTGCTATTTTTGAAAAATCGAAGAATGACTGACAAAGAAACATAGCTTTTTCAGAAAACTGTCAGGATGTATAGAAGACATTTGTAGAATCTGATCTCAGGTCATGCCTGTCGGGCGGCGGCCTTATGGCCTCGCATGACACTTTAGGTCACGTAACATTGTGAAGACTAGAGGCCACAGGACGGAGCCTGAGCAGTAGAACATCTTGGCCCACAGAACACAGTTAGAGTATTGTGTTCTCTGTGCTCCAGGCATATATCGAAGACGTATCAACACCATGTGTCTCCCTGCATGGGGCAGAAAGAAACAAAACAAGGGCCTTTGTTCGCAGCAGTCAAGAAATACATTCAGTCTTGAATACGAAAAACCGCATGGGTTCTCAATATGTGAAGCAGTGCATCGAATAGGTGCAGCTGCACCTATTTGCGGAAAAGGGTATAATCAGAATAAGTTAAAGTTAAAAAACACATTCAGAATCTTCGAATACTTGTATATCGTATGTCATTCACATACATGTCTGAACTGACAATTGTCGTGTAAATATGAAAATTTATATAAATAATACAAATTGTTTTGTCAGCTCAAAGACCCAGTACATTTCCTCTGGGCATTACACGGCCCGAGGGACAAATGACCTTTGGTTGGCTCTTACCGGCCCGTGAAATTTTACCTTGCATGCCGGATGCCAAATGCAGAGGTTTCAACAAAATATGTATATTATGCAGAATTGAGTTCCTACACAATATTTTCCGTTTCTCATTTGACCCCTGGGGAAAAATAATTGCCCACCCCTGAGCTAAAGGCATGCTAATTTGCTCTATATTGTTTGACTATTTGCAAATAGCCGATCTACGAGCTTTTTTCAAAAAGATCTTTATACATTTGAAATCTTGTGAAATGGGACATTCTGCATAATGATTACTTTTACCTTACTTTACTATACTTTAAGTGTATTTGGATACCAATATCTTTAGTACATTTTTGAATACAGGACTTTTATTCTTTCTACACGCAAAGCAGTCCTATGCAAAGTAAAAGCCACTTTTCCGTGTGAAAATGCACGAAAATGTGCGTGCACGAGGCGAGTGCACGCACGTGCACCCCCTACTGAACGTTCAGCACCTCCTACTGTAAATATCTTCACGCACGCACGTACGCACGCACATAGAAATAACAGTGCAGATCTTCAAGACGAGGTTAACGAGTGCTAAACACATGAAACCACAGCAGTGTACACAGTGAAGACAGGCAGTGATCAACAGTGTGTTGATCACAGGGTTGACTCCCTCAGGCTATTGCTCAGCAGATGACACAGGGTTCATGTGTGAAACCGCCAACGCCCCCGTCAGTCATGCTGCTAAACGAGGCAAGGTGTTTTTTCACGCTCGATATACCGCACAAGAAACACAACACAAGAGGCATGGAATATAGATGTGATAGTAATCTGATCTGTTCATGCATTTCTTTGTCTCCTTGCCATATGGAGGCAAAACAGAACCGAATGTTTTGTAAGGAAAGACTTGTAAAATCGCATGAGCCTGAGTTCATTGAGTTCAGTTCATTGCTACATTTTTGCAGTTAAGAGTATATTTTCAAATAATGATTAACTCTCTCGGTTATTATTTATTTATTACAAGATATACATTGAATGTGCAAATATTACTGGAAACTAAATCTGCACGTGTAAAATATAAGAACATACATACAGACGTGGGCCCTGCAGCATGTGTGGAGATGCTAGTGGGGATTTAGCCAGATGGCAGCTCAACCACTTCCCAAGCCAATTAAGACCACAGGCTTCTGGTCTGGAGACAACAAGGCTGGCCCTACTGGATCTGTGTGCAGCACTTGGCTGATGGCAGACTGGTGCCTGTAATCTCAGAGCCCTATCATGCTGTCTCAGTGGAATTAGGATATCATCAGTCACTGTGTGCCATACGCTGTCTGAGTGTTCGGGTGGATAGAGGGCATGCTCTTACTTTTGGCCATATGCATGTGCATGCGTGCCAGTGTACTGGATCGTGCTTGCGGTATTTTATGTAGTTGTAGTTGCCAACTACATAAGCCAATGTTTTGCTCTGCTATGACTAGAGCCCGACTGATGCTCGATCTCGATTTTGCACACACATAACATTTGTCAAAAAGTGCAAAAATCGGCCCAGGCCGTAGCGTAACGGTCTGGGCACCGGACTGGTGATCCAGTCGCGGTGTGCCGCGGGTTCGACTCCCGGACCCGACACGGCCTTTACCGCATGTCATCCCCCCATCTCTCTCCCGTTTCCTGTCAGCCTACTTTCTATCCCTTAAAAAATCAATAAAGGCGTCAAGATTTGATTAAAGTTTATCATTTGATTATAGGCCTATATAGTGAAACATTTAAAACATGTAAATAAAATAATGTAGCCTATCACACACAGTTTTTTTTGTATTTATTTTTGATGTTCTCCTATGTATAATGACAAGTGGTTAAAATCAGTTCAAAAAGCCATATAATGACTGATATATCAGTCTGGCACCTATAGTGAAAGTGCAACCTTAACCTTAACACCTCTCAGAAATGTGCAAGTATATCCTAGTCACTCCGTGTTCTGGCCACGTTCAAAGCGAACGGTCGGATGACACCTTTCCCCAACAGGCCTCATCCCCCTGCAAGCTACAGCCGCTTCTAGGAAGAAACGATTTGATTCTCCAAGAGGGAATCAGCTGTGTGTAGAAGAGCTACTTTTGGTGCTGCAGGGTGTGGGCCAGATATTTCAGCTTATCCCACATACTCTGTCTCTCACAAGACACAGATGGAATGCGCCTTACACCAACAGACGTTGTCGCACACACGCACAGTCGCACACGCACGCAAGCACACACACTTTCTCTCTCTCTCTCTCTCTCTCACACACACTAAAACAAGGTGTGTGTGTTGTAACACATTGCATAAGCCCTGGGGTAACAGCAGTTTTTCTTTCACTTATGCCTTACTTAATATAAAAGTTAAACCAAACCATAGCATTGTATCTCACTCACAAATGCATGCATGCACACATCAGACACACGAACGAACGTGTGCGCGCACACACACACACACACACACACACACACACACACACACACACACATAATCTTTACTGGTATATGTAGGTGTGAATATGAATGTAGTTCACATACAGTCCCACATTGCCAGATCTCTGGGTAGCATATTAGTTGATAGAACGGTGGTGAGAGCAGCGGCTAACAGATCTATACGCCTGCTGCTTTGAAAACCAATTATTTCACTAATTCACACTTCGCTACAAGCCACCCTAAAGACATTTTTACCTTTACTTTTTAACAACGAAAGCTGATGAGGTTGTCCTCAATCTATAAAAGCACGTGTGCGCGCGCACGCACGCACGCGCGCACGCACACACACACACACAGATACATTTGAACTGACATGACACAATGTAAATCTGCATCTACAGTAATATGTATGGATTTGCAGTATACTGCCGCGCGCGCGCACGCGCGCACGCACGCACGCGCGCACGCACGCACGCACGCACGCACGCACGCGCGCGCGCACACACACACACACACACACACACACACACACACACACACACACACACACACACACACACACACACACACACACACACACACACACACACACACACACACACACACACACACACACACACACACACACACACACACACACACACACACACACACACACACACACACACACACACACACACACACACACACACACACACACACACACACACACACACACACACACACACACACACACACACACACACACACACACACACACACACACACACACTATAATATCTGGGCTAATCGTAAATACCTCTGAACACAGGATCTTAGTGTGTAGAATTTTGTCCCTGGTGTTTAAATCCAGGAGAATGGAATCTCACTCTACTGCAGCGTTTTCACATTGTTTGACACTAAACACACATGTGAGCTGTTATAAAACACCATGTTTAAAATTGTTTCCTGGCATTAACTTAATTTCTGCTTCATCATAAACTCCTTTTACCGACTGATTGATTGATTTGCGGAGTAGACATGAGGACAGTATATATCCAGCTGGAATTAGTTTGTGATATTTTCCTGTGGGAAGAAAGGCATTTTATATGTGGTTAGGGGTTCTGTTGGGCTCAGATCCGGCTTGTGGTGGTGATGGTTTTGGGGTTTGCATCTATATGAACATTGGCTTCCTGTCCTGCTGTGTGTTAAAAAAAAGTATTTAGTATCAGTGACTGAGGTAAACAAACGTACAGTATGAATCACAGAGATCGTGGGCAGACATAATGAAAAGACTGTTATTGTGCAAAACATGCCCCTTCAAGACAAAAGAAAAATATTTTCTCCCCTTCAAGTCCCAATTTAGTATAGCCAATTCCCCAGCCTCTCTACAAGTACTCCATCTCTGCTTGAATTACATTTATTTTTAATAAAATGAAAATCAAATTGACTATGGGCTGGCAGGTGGGAAAATGACTTTTTGCTCTGGAATAAAGGGTTGCAGTCTATAGCAATGTGATTTGATTACCTTATAGGTTGCTAAACCTGTTATCGCTGATCATGCTACTACAGTAGTACAGCATGGACCTCAGCCAGAGACAGTAAATCAACCAGGACAGCTGTGATTGTTTATGAATTAAACGTGTGTTGCAATTTCTCACACAGAATGATTATGTAAAATGCCATCACTCACTCTCTCTCTCTCTCACCCCCCCCCCCCCCCTCTCTCTCCCTTTACAAATAGAGACTGACTCCACCTAAATGTAAACATTTTCTCAGCATGTTAAATGCTGTAATAGTGGCCTGCATTGTCTGCCATCTGTACACGTGACGTCTACTGTATGTACATTAGTGAACAGTGTACAGTGTCATGTGACAAAGGCCTCATTTTGTGGCCTAGTTTTGTGGTCCGACAATGTACGTCACTTCCTTCCTGCTTCCTTTTATTTCATTCTCCGGTCGTCCACTAAAGTCCTGCCCTCTCTTTCCTCCACACACACACACACACACACACACACACACACACACACACACACACACACACACACACACACACACACACACACACACACACACACACACACACACACAAGTCGTAACACTCATAAACACACATGAAAGCAGGCTGAGAAAGACTGCAGTACACATACGTACACACACACAGATACGTGCAAATTCAAAGCAATTCTCTCCTGTAGGAAAGTTACACTGACAAACAAGTTGCCAGTTGGACACTGTAGCAGATAACAGAACATATTATGTCACATTGTCAGCTGTCAGCTGATCTACAAGCGATGCATTGTGAGCTAGGATTGGCTATTTTCAAATGGCTGAAATGTATATAGGGCTGAAGTGGTTAATGTATGTTTTGTAATAACAATCAAAATCAAAGTAACTAGTAAATAAAGTTTTCAAATAATTGTAGTGGAGTAAAAGTACAATATTTGCCACTGAAATCAATGAAGTGTAGTGGAGTAGAAATAAAAGTACTGAAAATTTGACATGCTCAAGTGAAGTACAAATACCTCAAAATTGTAGGCTACTTAAGTACAATACATTTTTTATATATATATATTATTATATTTTTTATCCCACGATTTTGTAACCCATTTTTCACCCCTGTGTCAATTATCTAATTTGATCCTGGGGTCTACACACCCTCCGCCAACCTGGGGAGAGCAACGGACTTGAACTCATGCTTCCTTCATGCCTGAGTGTCCAAGTTGCTCCTTTACACCTGACAGGGGGGAGTTTCCCTGGTTGGACGTAGCGTGTGGAAGGAACACGTTATTCCAACCAGTTCCTTTCCCATCCATCAGGCAGTTTTTACTTAAGTACAGTTCTTAAGTAAAAGTAGGCTACTTAGCTACTTTCCACCACTGCTCCCAATGGGCCGTATGTGTTTTTGTCTGTGTATGTTCACGTGTGTTCATTTAACATGCATGCAGGGTTCTTGGTCATTTTCTTTTCAAGACAAGGTTTGTTTGTGTATCTTGTCCAATGTCTATGCATGTGTGCTGTGGACACTGGACATGTGTGAGGGTGTGTGCATACTGTACATACTGTACATGCACAATACCTCAATGGTATTTGGGCCTGCCTCAACAAAGGCATGTGTAAATAATACATATCTATCATGTGGTTATCCATGTGCAGAAATGAGCAGCGGCAATATTATATAATTATTATATAATGTGCACGGTAGTGTGGGTCATCATAAAACAGTGGTTCTCAACCTGTGAGTCGGGACCCCCAGGGGGTCCCCACATGATTGGGGGGGGGGGGGGTCCCCAGATGACGTTAAAGTGACAATGTAACGACTTTTAAGACCTTTTTAATATCTCAACTAAATATAATAAACTATGGTAAAAACTGGTCAAAATGATGGCCAAATTGTCAAATAATATAAGCCAGAAATTGTGAAAATAGCTGATCTACAAGTTCACAACGGCTCTCAATATATACCGGTATACCTGTGGAACAGAGTCAAACTAAATGTGGTGGGAGGGGCCCCAACTTCAAATATGATTATTTTGGGGGGTCCCCAGTTCAAACATGATTAAATCGAGGGGTCCCCAGTTCAAACATGATTAATTTGGGAGGGTCCCCAGTTCAAACATGATTAATTTGGGGGGTCCCCAGTTCAAACATGATTAAATCGAGGGGTCCCCAGTTCAAACATGATTAATTTGGGGGGTCCCCAGTTCAAACATGATTAATTTGGGGGGTCCCCAGTGGTCCCCAGTTCAAACAGGATTAATTTGGGGGGTCCCCAGTTCAAACATGATTAATTTGGGGGGGTCCCCAGTTCAAACAGGATTAATTTGGGGGGGTCCCCAGTTCAAACAGGATTAATTTGGGGGGGTCCCCAGTTCAAACAGGATTAATTTGGGGGGGTCCCCAGTTCAAACATGATTAATTTGGGGGGGTCCCCAGTTCAAACAGGATTAATTTGGGGGGTCCCCAGTTCAAACATGATTAAATCGAGGGGTCCCCAGTTCAAACATGATTAATTTGGGAGGGTCCCCAGTTCAAACATGATTAATTTGGGGGGTCCCCAGTTCAAACATGATTAATTTGGGGGGGGTCCCCAGTTCAAACATGATTAATTTGGGGGGTCCCCAGTGGTCCCCAGTTCAAACAGGATTAATTTGGGGGGTCCCCAGTTCAAACATGATTAATTTGGGGGGGTCCCCAGTTCAAACAGGATTAATTGGGGGGGGTCCCCAGTTCAAACAGGATTAATTTGGGGGGGTCCCCAGTTCAAACAGGATTAATTTGGGGGGGTCCCCAGTTCAAACATGATTAATTTGGGGGGGTCCCCAGTTCAAACAGGATTAATTTGGGGGGTCCCCAGTTCAAACATGATTAAATCGAGGGGTCCCCAGTTCAAACATGATTAATTTGGGAGGGTCCCCAGTTCAAACATGATTAATTTGGGGGGTCCCCAGTTCAAACATGATTAATTTGGGGGGGGTCCCCAGTTCAAACATGATTAATTTGGGGGGTCCCCAGTGGTCCCCAGTTCAAACATGATTAATTTGGGGGGTCCCCAGTGGTCCCCAGTTCAAACATGATTAATTTGGGGGGTCCCCAGTTCAAACATGATTAATTTGGGGGGTCCCCAGTGGTCCCCAGTTCAAACAGGATTAATTTGGGGGGTCCCCAGTTCAAACATGATTAATTTGGGGGGGTCCCCAGTTCAAACAGGATTAATTTGGGGGGTCCCCAGTTCAAACAGGATTAATTTGGGGGGTCCCCAGTTCAAACATGATTTGAGGGATCGCGGCTGAGATTTGAGAACCACTGTCATTGTTACATAATCGGGGATTATATTTATTTATGAGATAACGTGGTGATTGTATTTATATATATATATTATATGATAACGTGGTTATGCTTATATATATATATATATATATAATTATAATATATCATGAATAGGTTACATTATACAGAGTGTTGATCAGTTCTTTCAGCCACAGGTCTGATCTGCTGTGGTGCGTGGAGGCGGAGACCCTTCAACCTGTCTGCCCACCCCCCCCCCCTGTCACCAGGAACCAATCCGCCCTCAGAGGACCAGCCTGGGAACACTACTTAGCAGCAGCTGTGCCGCTTGATTGTTGGCAACTTGGCATTGTCTCTCAGGTGCTATTTACATGAGGATGGTGTTCATATAAAACGTCAAAATAAAGTATCGTTTGCTGCTGTCATTTAGACGAGAACCGTGTTCTCAGGAGGTGAAAACGCAACAAAGTGAAACCGCCTCCCAGAGTGGAAATCTTTTAGATCGCCGTTTCCTATGGTCTCCATATAAACAGGCAAAACGGTGAATCCGCAAAAGTTATGACATCATGGCTCACGTTGGCTCACAGTGCATATGTTTATTACATTGATGCAGAGCAATATCATTATGATATAATGGAGTTCCTGAACAAGCCTCCCTCCTCGCCTACAAAGTGCTGCTCATCAGCGATGGTGAATGTAAAACCATGATGTAAATAAAAAGCCTTGTGATAGACGGCAGCCGCGGCAGCAGCGTTTATTTAATAAATATATATCATCCCGTGGCGCGCCCAGAGCAGTGTTGCGCCGCTTGCGTCTTCTTCTTGTACGTGGGTGACCTGTCTATTTGGCAGCCCGTTATCGCCACCTAGCGACAGTATAGCATAATAGCACATCATATCATAACGTGTGCGTTCTCGTGTAAAGGGTAAGAAAAAATGAGAACGCAACGGGACTTTGACGTGTTATATGGAGATGGTCGCCGTCTAAAAGAGGCCTCAGTCACCCATACTGTGCAGTAGGCTACTGTGTCCACGTCGGAGCTAGTTAACGCTCAATAGTCAATACTGTGTGTATTCTGTGTTAGGCATAGGCCTGGGTCTCCAGTTCACCTGTGGGGAGCGCCCAGAGCCTTTTCCTGTCTCATTACCTGAGGGTACCAGTGATTATATATATACATGTAGAGAGAATATATATATATAATGTGAACGGAGTATGGGAGCGTGTTTATTGTAACCTTTTGTTAGGCAGTAGGTAGAGTAGGGAGTTTAGGCAGTTAAATCTGGTGTAACCCCTCTTTTCCTTTTAAAGATTAGGTTTAGGTAGAGGGCTCAGTTGATCCAGAATAGGAATAGATAGTTGGGATTGTTTTGTTAAGTTGCCCCATACAGCCGGTTCCCCTTGTACTGTTCCTCGTATAAACATTGTGTAAAGGGCTCTTCCCTTATTTTGATTTGGTTGGAAACCCTTAACTATCGTTATTAGTCGCTTACAGGTTACCAGGATAGAAGGAGGTAGATATATATATATATATATATATATATAGAGAGATATAGATATATTCCACTGCTTACATATAGAGATATAGACGTATATACTATGTGAACTGTGTGTGAACCACCTTCTGTCCTGTTGTGTACACCTTATCATCTTGCCGGGCAATAAATAACTCTTATGTCAGCCGTGTTGCATCCTCATTCTTGATATACCCCTAGACATTCAAAGGGGAATGTAACAGTCATAAAAGATCAGAGTCGGGCGGAGTCGTGGGAAATCCTGGCTGTCAGCACATGATCACATTTAATGAGCAGCTTTAATACTGTAGGCTTTCAGGTAGAACTAGTTAGAGAAACGGATCACGAGAACGGAGCGTGGCGCCTGGCCGCTGTGGGAAAGCAGAAGCCTTGCAGTGTGGTGAGGCTGCAGCCTGCAGTGTGGTGAGGCTGCAGCCTGCAGTGTGGTGAGGCTGCAGTCTGCAGTGTGGTGAGGCTGCAGCCTGCAGTGTGGTGAGGCTGCAGCCTGCAGTGTGGTGAGGCTGCAGTGTGGTGAGGCTGCAGTCTGCAGTGTGGTGAGGCTGCAGCCTGCAGTGTGGTGAGGCTGTGAGGCTGCAGTGTGGTGAGGCTGTGAGGCTGCAGTGTGGTGAGGCTGCAGTCTGCAGTGTGGTGAGGCTGCAGTCTGCAGTGTGGTGAGGCTGTGAGGCTGCAGTGTGGTGATGATGTGAGGCTGCAGTGTGGTGAGGCTGTGAGGCTGCAGTGTGGTGAGGCTGCAGTGTGGTGAGGCTGTGAGGCTGCAGTGTGGTGAGGCTGCAGTGTGGTGAGGCTGTGAGGCTGCAGTGTGGTGAGGCTGCAGTGTGGTGATGATGTGAGGCTGCAGTGTGGTGAGGCTGTGAGGCTGCAGTGTGGTGAGGCTGTGAGGCTGCAGTGTGGTGAGGCTGCAGTCTGCAGTGTGGTGAGGCTGCAGCCTGCAGTGTGGTGAGGCTGCAGCCTGCAGTGTGGTGAGGCTGCAGCCTGCAGTGTGGTGAGGCTGCAACCTGCAGTGTGGTGAGGCTGCAGTCTGCAGTGTGGTGAGGCTGCAGTCTGCAGTGTGGTGAGGCTGCAGCCTGCAGTGTGGTGAGGCTGCAGCCTGCAGTGTGGTGAGGCTGCAGTCTGCAGTGTGGTGAGGCTGCAGCCTGCAGTGTGGTGAGGCTGCAGCCTGAGGCTGCAGCCTGCAGTGTGGTGAGGCTGTGAGGCTGCAGTGTGGTGAGGCTGTGAGGCTGCAGCCTGCAGTGTGGTGAGGCTGCAGTCTGCAGTGTGGTGAGGCTGTGAGGCTGCAGCCTGCAGTGTGGTGAGGCTGCAGTCTGCAGTGTGGTGAGGCTGCAGTCTGCAGTGTGGTGAGGCTGCAGCCTGCAGTGTGGTGAGGCTGCAGCCTGCAGTGTGGTGAGGCTGTGAGGCTGCAGTGTGGTGAGGCTGCAGCCTGCAGTGTGGTGAGGCTGCAGTCTGCAGTGTGGTGAGGCTGTGAGGCTGCAGCCTGCAGTGTGGTGAGGCTGCAGTCTGCAGTGTGGTGAGGCTGCAGTCTGCAGTGTGGTGAGGCTGCAGCCTGCAGTGTGGTGAGGCTGCAGCCTGCAGTGTGGTGAGGCTGTGAGGCTGCAGTGTGGTGAGGCTGCAGCCTGCAGTGTGGTGAGGCTGCAGCCTGCAGTGTGGTGAGGCTGCAGCCTGCAGTGTGGTGAGGCTGCAGCCTGCAGTGTGGTGAGGCTGCAGCCTGCAGTGTGGTGAGGCTGCAGCCTGCAGTGTGGTGAGGCTGTGAGGCTGCAGTGTGGTGAGGCTGTGAGGCTGCAGTGTGGTGAGGCTGCAGCCTGCAGTGTGGTGAGGCTGTGAGGCTGCAGTGTGGTGAGGCTGTGAGGCTGCAGTGTGGTGAGGCTGTGAGGCTGCAGTGTGGTGAGGCTGTGAGGCTGCAGTGTGGTGAGGCTGTGAGGCTGCAGCCTGCAGTGTGGTGAGGCTGCAGCCTGCAGTGTGGTGAGGCTGCAGCCTGCAGTGTGGTGAGGCTGCAGCCTGCAGTGTGGTGAGGCTGTGAGGCTGCAGTGTGGTGAGGCTGTGAGGCTGCAGTGTGGTGAGGCTGCAGCCTGCAGTGTGGTGAGGCTGCAGCCTGCAGTGTGGTGAGGCTGTGAGGCTGCAGTGTGGTGAGGCTGCAGCCTGCAGTGTGGTGAGGCTGCAGCCTGCAGTGTGGTGAGGCTGTGAGGCTGCAGTGTGGTGAGGCTGCAGCCTGCAGTGTGGTGAGGCTGCAGCCTGCAGTGTGGTGAGGCTGTGAGGCTGCAGTGTGGTGAGGCTGCAGCCTGAGGGGGAGTGGCTGGTGAGAGCAGAGCACCATGTGCTCTGTCAGTGGTGGAAAAAGTACTCAATTTATTTTACGTAAGTAAAAGTATCAATACTGCAATGTAGAAATATACAACACAAAGGTGTTGGCATCAAATGTAATTAAAGCACACAAACAAACAACCCTCACTGTGCAGTCAGAATGCCACGTTTTCAAATGTATAAACATCTTTTGAAAATGGCAGATCTACAAGCTCGAGCTTGTACAGTAGATCGGCTATTTTCAAATGTATATATATATATAGGGTGGCAGTGGTTAATGTATGTTTTGTATTTTAAAACCCATTCTGGGCGGGAACCCCTTTTGGTGTTAGCTATTGAAAAATAGCAGATCTACAAGCTCATAGCTTGTGGCGCGCTACGAGCTTGTCAGTCTGCTATTTTTGAAAAATCGAAGAACGACTGACATAGAAACATATAGCTTTTTCAGAAAACTGTCAGGATGTAGAAGACATTTTTAGAATCTGATCTCAGGCCTAAATGGGTTAAGTACAGTATAAGTAAATGTACTTGTTACTAGTTACTAGTACTTGTTACTAGTTACTAGTACTTGTTACTAGTTACTTCTTTGCACCAGCGGTGGTGAGGCTGCAGCCCGAGGCAGCAGCCAGGCACCATGTTGTGTGTCTGTCATAAGGAGCTCATGAAAATGAAATGGAGTGTGCATTGTTTTTTTTCCCCACGTGGGACTCCGTGCTGCAGGAATGCTCCCATTCAGGCTTTGTTGGGAGCTAAATGGGCTCGGGGGCAATTGTGTGCAAGACTGCAAGTGTGTAAAAATGCATGCATGCTTTTGTGCATATACAGTACGCGCGGTATGTGCATTGTGCGTGCATGCCAGCATGTATTTGTACTGCACTCAGAATAAACACGCACTGCATTCAAAAAAAAATATATATATATTCATTTAAATGAACAGGATTTACTGTGTTGGCTTGAATCGGGAGCATCACATACTGGTGAGCAGATTTGTTGATCAGCTTCTCTCTCAGCTTTCTGCATGCTCATGTTCTGAACCATGCAATAACAGAGAGAGAAAGGGAGAGAGAGCGAACAACAGAAATCCTCCAACGTGACGAGGTCAAAGGTTCGATTCCCATGTGTGTCCTGTTCCCATCTGTCTGCGCCAAAGGGGCCAGCTACGTGCCTGTCTGTCTGACCTGTGCATGGCGACAGGCAGGAATGACCTGTCTGTCTGTCCGTCTAACCTGTGCATGGCGACAGGCAGGAATGACCGGAATGCATCTCTCATATGATCTGTTGTCCGGCTCGCCATTCCTGTCATAGCCGCCAAGAAAGAGAGATGAAAGCAGAACATTAGAACGATGTGAAGAGGGAGGGGTGGGGGGGATCGAGGCAGATAAGGAGCTTGGTGACAGAGAGGAGACAGACAGACAGACAGACAGACAGACAGACAGACAGACAGACAGACAGACAGACAGACAGACAGACAGACAGACAGACAGACAGACAGACAGACAGACAGACAGACAGACAGACAGACAGACAGACAGACAGACAGACAGGCCTCATCACCTAGTATTGACATTCTCTATGTTTGTCCTTTGACAAATACGAGAACATCCAGTTGGTAACAGATATTCCAGAAGTCAATATCAAGTTATATGACACCCGTTTGTGTGTCTCTGAATATGAATGATGAATGTGTGTGTGTGTGTGTGTGTGTGTGTGTGTGTGTGTGTGTGTGTGTGTGTGTGTGTGTGCATAATTATACAGTAAGCATGCATATATACAGTTACTGTATATGAACGGGCGTGTTTGTGTGCATGCCTGTAAATGTGTGCATGTGCGAGTATGCATTTAAGCGTGTTTGTGTGAGCGTGCGTGCGTCTTTGTGGCTATACAAGACAGGAGCAGATATTAAAGGCAGATTGCATGCAGGGAAAAGAAACCGTCCACAAAATGAGAAACTCAAGACAGTCCAACAAAACCAATTAAATGGTGTCTGGTGAAAACAAATAAGAAGACACTGCTCTCCGTTCAGGTATAGGTCTATTACACAACCACAACCAAATGCAAGACGATAAATGGTCTCACTATCATCAGCAATGAAACTATTTTCTACACCATATACCAGCAACGACGCATGGGATGAAGATCAATGGCGCTAAAATAGCAAACATAGCAGAGCTTTAAGAATCAATGAGACGCGTCCCAGGGAGCTGTGAAATGTTCACCCATAATGACTTGCCCTAAATAGGTGTGTCAGATTGAAGAAGATGGAACAAAGAGATCAACGAAAGGAACATACTTCTACAGTTTTATTTTGTCTAGACATTGCTAATGTGACACCAACATCAGGCCCCTTAAAATGTGCAGTTCGGTTTACTCTGTTCCTACTTATAGATACTTTTCTGTACTTTTCTAATCATAGGTTTGGGTGGTGAATTGTGTGGTTTTGTTTGTATAGCGTCTTAAACAATAAAATGGTGCCAGCACAAGTTCTGTAGCTCTATTGTTTGTTTCTGGGAGCTGTAAGCTCTGGAGTAGCTGAACAGGCAGTATCTATCTGTGAACGGACAGAAAAAGACCTACATACAGTACATGGAGATGTTATTATTGAGTACAAGCTGAGAACACTGCACAAAGCAGAAAGTTATCATGCAGCTTGCCCGGTGTTGCCACGGTTATTGTTCTGGTTTTGGTTGAAATAGGCTCCCTCTCTCCCTCTCTGCATGAAAAGGTAATGCACACACGTCCACTTAACCCATTCTGACCGGGCACCCATTTTGGTGTCAGCATCATGTTATGCTTTAGCTATTTAAAAATAGCAGATCTACAAGCTCATATCGCGCCACCGAGTGGCGCGATACGAGCTTGTAGGTCTGCTATTTTTGAAAAATTGAAGAGCGACTGACATTTTTAGAATCTGATCTCAGGTCAGAATGGGTTCATCAGACCAGTGTGTGTCCGGCGGAAACCTCGTATGAATCTGATCTCAGGTCAGAATAGGTTAAAGTGCTCAGGGTGCAGGACAACCCGACAAACAAGAAACACCAATAAAATGCAAAGTTAGCCTCGTTTGGACACTCGCCCTTGGCCGCTATTATAGCTCCGAGAAGAGGTTGAACCTATCCCGGAAGCAGAGAAGAAAACCCTTTAATTTGTATTTTATTTTAGGTATTTTCCAGAGAACTACATATTAATGTTAGTTTTTTCTCGTATTCTTCTGGTCAGTATGTTTTTAAGACTTTCCTGGAAGTTGGTTTTGGGCAGGCTTTACTCTGAGGGTACCGGATCAATCAATAGAAGATATACCTGGCATGTCTTATAATCATGGCACTGGCTGACAAAAATAAGCCTATAAGCCGTTGTTTCACCCGTTGTTTCCAAAAGGCTTTACTGTCCCTTCACTTGTTGGATACGATATTGCGAAAAGGGTTTTCTTTCACTGCACTTCAGCTTCAGGCGGAACGTAGTCTCTGAGCTAATAGCGGAGGGTGAGGTTCCAAACGGGGCTATATATCGTATAAAGTAAGCTCCACTGTTACGTCTTGATCAGTTAGAGAGTTTCCTGATGTGCAGAATAATGCAGATGTCATTTTTCTTGATATCTCTGCCTCTCTCCCTCCCTCTCTGCCTCTCTCCCTCCATCCATCTCGCCCTAGCTCTCTCCTTCACAACTTCAACTTTCTATTATATATACTGACTATACAGTGTTCGAGGACATGTTTTAAGTTAACAGAGAAATGCTTTAGGGAAATAAGAATATCGGAGGAAAGAGAGAGAGAGAGAGAGCGAGAGAGAGAGAGAGAGAGAGAGAGGAATCCTCTTCAAACTAAAGGAGTAAAGGGTGGAAGAAGATGAAGGTGTTGCACAGTGTTCACTTACTGTGTGCTCTGCAGTTCAGACTTATAAAATGGTGGCAAAATATCAGCAGGATGAAAATGTCTACTGTTGCTAACATTGTTATGGGTTTGACAGATAGAGCAGAGGCGTAATGGGCCCGTAATGCGTCTGGTTATTATCTCACTGTCTCTAACTGTATAATGTGTAAAATGCAGAGTGGATTCAGTGTGGAACTAAGCCCTCTGTGGAGCGGCCAATGATATTACGAGGTGAGATGATTATGACTAATGAGATGAATAGCGTGTGAATGAACACCCACTGGTGTGAACTTCAAAGACGCAGAGGGAAAAACTGCATCGAAACAGTGCACGGAAAAGTACACTTGTAACGCGCTGCACACCCATGGATCCAAAGGCAGACTACAGTTTGTTATAATGAAACCTGGGACTTTGCTTTGTGGCAGCCTTAGTGGAATGGACTCCACTGTGTCATTCTGTCTCCCAATTCAAAGGCGCTTTATTGTCATGTCACAAGCATGAAATAAAAATTGTAATTAAAATAAAGAAATGTATGTGTATACCAGCACGCGCACACACACACACACACACACACACACACACACACACACACACACACACACACACACACACACACACACACCTCTGACAACTCCAGGTTTTTAACTGTAGTGCCTTTCAATAAAACACAGATTATCTATCCACTCAATAACCGACTGCAGAGCCAAAGACGTGTTACCATATTTAACCATAAATCCAAATTGATGAGCCTATTCTATGTACCATGGCTGCAAGGCCTTGGACCACATCCTTCCAAAGCCTTTCATCCAGTGTTTGTTTTCTATGGGCTCCTCGTCCTCGGTGGTCTGGCATGTTTAGCCCACTGGCTACGACTCAGGATGAATTTAGAGTTATTGCCAACTCCTTCACCAATCACCAGACTCAGGATGAATTTAGAGTTATTGCCAACTCCTTCACCAATCACCAGACTCCCAGTCTCTGAGCCTTTGTTGCCTTTGTCGTTTTTTTTTTGCGGTGTGACTTTTTTTTCTTCTCAATTCAGAACATTTTGTTTCTCTCTCTTCTTTTTGAAGTCATTGCAATTTGCAGGTGATAAAAAAATGACCATTTACAACTCTATACACAACACAAGTCAATATCGATTGATTGATTGATTGATTGATTGTGAATCAGAGAAACAGCTAATTGCATTCCAAACCCATCGACCCCCTCTTCTTTCTGTGTCAGTAGCTCAGCGCAATCTTCAACATGAGAGATAGAAGTATAGAGAGATGGAGACGCCACCAGCATTCCTGAGGCAACAGGAGGCTATGATCCCATTGCTTAAAATGAGGTCTAGACACACGAGCACACTCACTCATGCACTCATGCACTCACTCATGCACGCACGCATGCATGCATGTACTGTAGAGCGCTTTATTCATCTCGAGAATGAAAGGCACTTTAATGAGAGAGAGAGACAGATACAGACACCGGGATGATAAAACAGATTAAGACAGAGGGAAAAAGGCAGAGGAGAAGAGAGTATAGGTCGAGCTAGATTAAACAGAGAGACAGAGCCGCAGACGGAGAGGGAGAGAGGTCAAAAGGGACTACTACTTTCGTCAGCAGCACCAGAGGGACTACTTTCGTCAGCAGCACCAGAGGGACTACTTTCGTCAGCAGCACCAGAGGGACTACTTTCGTCAGCAGCACCAGAGGGACTACTTTCGTCAGCAGCACCAGAGGGACTACTTTCGTCAGCAGCACCAGAGGGACTACTTTCGTCAGCAGCACCAGAGGGACCTGTACCTTTTCTAGCAGCCCCAGAGGGACCTTCTCCAGCCGCACCAAATGTACTCCTATGATCCCCGGCTGCACCAGAATAACCGCAGCCTCATCTGTACAACAGCCATGCATGACCTCACCAGTGCATGGCTATAGTGCTATACACAAACAGCATACAGTGAACAGTACACGTAACTGTACACTCAACAAGAACTCGTCGAGGGGGCACGGTGGCACAGTTGGTAGTGCTGTTGCCTCACAGCTAGAAGGTCCTGGGTTCGATTCCCGCTCGGGGCGCTGTGGGTGCTGGCGGCGTGTTTCCTCCTCCGCGTCATCAGTGCCCATACCCGAAGGCGGGGTTGGCGAAAGGGCCTTTCTGTGTGGAGTTTGCATGTTCTCCCCGTGTCCCCTAGGGTAGATACCCTCACAAAAAACATGCAGTAATCCTGGTCTCTAAACTGCCTCCCCCTGGCCAGCCGGGGCGCCTGATGGAGGGGAAAGGAACTGGTTGGAATAACGTGTTCCTTCCACGCGCTACGTCCAACCAGGGAAACTCCCCCCTGTCAGGTGTAAAGGAGCAACTTGGACACTCAAGCATGAAGGAAGCATGAGTTAAGTCCGTTGCTCTCCCCAGGTTGGCGGAGGGTGTGTAGAGCCCAGGATCACATTAGATGATTGACACAGGGGTGAAAATGGGTTACAAAATCGTGGGATAAAAAATATATCCTAAGAGACAGTAACGCTGCACTAGCTCTCAGACGACATTACATTTATGACAGCGTAATTGAACACCAATTTGTCAAGTAGACCTTTCCAAGAAATCTCTAAGAAGAGAATACCAGCACTCACGGAAATGTCCTAGTAGGCTAAGGCACTTTATTCTTTTATATTTCGCTAGTAGAACTGACTGTGTTTCAAATTTTTCAGAGAAACGCTACATTTATAGCTGGAATATTCAAAGACTATACTCTACAGACTCTAGCCAGCGAAAGCCGCTCTGAGGACTGCTGTGGCCGGGCTACTGTACTAGCTTTGCATCACTTGCCGATATACAACTCTTTTGAAGGCCTGCAGACAATCTTCCGACTTCGTTGCTGCTGTTATCCTGTTCAGTGAAAAGTGCAATTTCTGACTTTAAGCCACCCTGTCTGGGACCGCTACAAGCAACATGCTGCACATTGTGCCTTTCTGGCACAATGTGCACAAAGACAGACAGACAGAGACAGACAGACAGACAGACAGACAGACAGACAGACAGACAGACAGACAGACAGACAGACAGACAGACAGACAAATGGCAAGACACAAGACAGTCAACGGGCAGAGAGGTGTTCCAGAGAGACCGAGAGAGAGAAAGTTAGTTAGTTAGTTTCATCTATTGTCCACGTGTGGAAATTCGTCTTCGGTCTCAAACAGTAAAAAACGGTTACAACAACAGCAACAACACTTAACACAATTATTTTCTCATGGCAAAAAGTGCAGGACAACAGTGGCAGATACATTGGAAAACAAACAAATCTAGCGAGACATGGTATCATTTAGTGCCTTAATGGCATTTGGTATGAAAGAAATTTTAAAAATGTTACGGTTAGCTCTTGGTACTTTGTACCGTCTACCAGAGGGAAGTAGTTCGAACTCCCTGCAGAGTGGATGAGAGAGAGGAGGTCGTTTGCTATCTTGATAGCTTTTTTACGAAGTACCTCCTTGTAGATACAGCCTAATTGTTGCTGTCTCTTCCCAATTATTTTTGAGGCTAGATTTACTATTCTCTGCAGCTTGCTTCTTCCTTTGACATTTAGATTGCCAAACCACATTGTTAAAAGTCAAGATTCCCTCTATCAGGTTTGTATAGACTGTTTCCATAATATGCTTGCACACTCTAAAGGAGTTGAGCTTGCATAGTAGGTGGAGGCGTTAGTTACAAGTTTTAAAAATCTGGTCAGTATTTTCACTGAAATTGAGTTTGCTGTCAATATATGTGCCTAAGTATTTAAAAGTGTCTACTACCTCCACTATTTGTCCACCAATTGTAATGGACTGCACAGGTTCCTTTTCATGAATGACAAGTTCATGGGGAGGCAGAGAGACAGAGAGAAGTGTGTGTGTGTGTGTGTGTGTGTGTGTGTGTGTGGTGAAAGTAGGTCAGGAGAGTGTGTTATGCTACATTGCTGCACTAACTAAGGAACCAACAAGAGAATCAGTCGTCTGAGACGACATGACGCTCACCTCGTCGCTCCACGTCATCTCGAGGGGGACTGTTGTTGTTGTGGCTGGCAGGGGATCCGCTTTCACAGCACCACAAAGGAGAGACCCATGGGTGTGTGTGTGTGTGCGTGTGCGTGTGCGCCTGCGCGTGTGCGTTGCTAGACCTTGTGTAGGAATGTAGACAGTGGTGTATATGTGCGTGCGCCATGTGCCACACATGCATGCATAATATTTGCACATTTTAACTGCATGTGGATTCATGCATACTTTGGGCCCTATTTTCACCAGTGCCTCACTGCCACTTCTTCACCTTTTACTTTTTTAAATATTTAGAAAAACATTTTTGTATAGTTCACATAGCGTGTCGATGTAGAAAATGTTTTTCAATGTCGCGAGAGAGAGAGAGAGAGATCTGTATGCTTCAGCACCATTTAGTTAGCCTGACACTGTCTGAATTTTCATTTCATTTCACTTCATTATTCAGACTGAAAGCCCTCCCCACCGCCGCAGTTTATGTGATGGGCGTTGTCAAAACGGCAGTCTTCGGCGATTGGTTCATACCAACCAATCAGAATGGTAGGAAAGCAGATGACGTTGTTGTCAATCATGTGGCTATGGCTAACCCGGTTGCTAACCAAACAAACACAGCCAACGAGTGCTACTATAGCATGAAAATCAAAAGTGGTAAAATATGTCAGATGATGATGTTTAAAACCTGCCGTTTCTGTAAAGAAACTAATTATCATAGGTCGATTTAATAACCAGATTGATACGTTTGCGAGTTACCGCAGTGGGGGCAGCCATGTTTGTTGTTTGACGCTGTTGAGTGACGGGGCTGATGGCCAATCATCTGCTGCGATCGGGTTTTCGATCGAGACTGACGCAGCCACAGGCAGCGTCACCAGACCTGAATCACCGGGATTTTATTTTTTAATGGTAGCGATTCAGGGCTGGAGCCAGGCTACCATTTAGTTTCAATTTGGAATGAATCCAAAACTGAAAGAGAATGAGAGAGATATAGAAAAATCACACCCGTGTGAAGTGAGAGGCGCTCTTGTCATTATACATCATCATACATCATCTCTTGAACAGCTGAATTTATGTGATTGGTTAGTCGATTTGCTCGTCTACATATGACGTAGATTTTCCCTTCATTGTCAATGGTATTTTGTGCCACAAACTTATGTCATATTTGAGGCACATACATTGCTCCTTTCAGTGTCAATGGCAAATATGAGTTGTGTGGGGACAAAAGCTGTATATAGGAGGGGCTAGCGCCCATAAAAAAGACAGGCAGGCAGGCAGGCAGGCAGACAGACTTATCATCCCTGGCTATAGAATTATAGATGTTGGTTTACAGTGTGTTTTGGATCAGAGTTCATTTCATAAACACATGAATCAGACTAGAGTCTAAATACAGGCTGGACGCTAAATATAGAGCAGCGGTGCATCAACCAGTCAGCAGCCAGACGCTGTGCACACAGGAAGCTGTGGCGAGGGAGGACCGTGTGTGTGTGTGTGTGTGTGTGTGGGTGTGTGTGTGTGTGGGTGGGTGTGAGTTGGAAGGATTCTCTGGGTGTGTGTGTGTGTGTGTGTGTGTGTGTGTGTGTGTGTGTGTGTGTGTGTGTGTGTGTGTGTGTGTGTGTGTAGGCTACTGTATGTGTGTTTGCGTGCACCATGCATGCACATGTGTGCACGCAGTACGCACGCATATGTATTTCAGTATGTGGCCTATATACGAGTGTGTCACTGTAGTCACTACATGTGCACTGTACAGTAAAGTACTGAGTGTACTTTACTGTACAGTGTACATGTCATGATCATTCTGTGTGTGTGTGTGTGTCCAGGGATAGAGACATCCCAGGGCTGCAGTCTCCTGGCTCTGAGCTGACAGATACACAATGCCATGATTTATCAGCCGCAATGGGTGTATGCATGCACTATACGGGAACACACACACACACACACACACACACACACACACACACACACACACACACACACACACACACACACACACAAGTGAGACCATGCAGCAGTAGAGAGTCAGCGAGGGGAGAGAACATAATAGAGAATAAGAGAGTGATCTGTTCAGAGACCGAGAAATATATCAATTATATACATAGACACGCATGCACACGACGCATGCACAGTGACACTTTCATACGCACGCACGCACGCACGCACACACACACACAGGCCTAATCCTTCTATGCAGGAAGTGTGTTGAATACAGAGGCGTCAGGAGGACGGAGATGGAAGCAGGCCCGGGCCACTGCACGCTGTGTGTGTGTGTGTGTGTGTGTGTGTGTGTGTGTGTGTGACTGATTTACAGCCCTCTCCTCTCCAGCCTCCCTCCCTCTCATCACCTCTGACCCTCTGCCAAATATAGAGCGAGAACAGTGTTTTTTGTCTGCTGAAACGCTCCGTGTTAAAGAGCTTCTCCTTCCATGTTTATTTTCATCCAAGACATTCATGATTGAATATGGCTTATTTTAAATTAGATTAAAACACGTCATCTATAAAAGGGTCCAATATTAAGGATGCACCGAAAATTCGGCCACCGAAAATATTCGGACGAAAATGGCTAAAAATGTATTTTCGGCCTATTCGGTTTCGGCTCAAATAGGCCGAAAAATATCACCGAATAGTCAAAACACCGGGTCGGTATAAACACAACACGCGATTGTCTTGAACGAGCGCTCCGCATCTACCCCTCTCTCTCTCCGTCTCCCAGTTCAGTCTCCTCTCCCACACCCGACGTTCGACCTAGGTTGCGACTGAATCATTTTAAGTCGGGGCTTTTTTCTTTACGTCGCGTGTTTTTAATTATACGTTGCAGCGTTAAGAATCCGTCGTGGCGTGAGGACTCGTCGCGGCACTCGTCGGGGCTATATCTACCCGTTTGCGATGTAATAGGTTGTCTTTGGTATTTGGTGGTATTGAAAGGCATGCCTTTCCGCGCGCATCGTGCCTGGCGATCGGCGCACGCGCCTGGGCCCGGCACCACCGCGTGCGCCTCGCCGGCCCGGTTCCGTGGAGCTCTCAGCCGTCTCCAGGTGAGCCTGCGTTCCCGAGCTCTCACCTCTTTTGCGCACCGAAAAGAGCAGATCTACCCCCGCACGTGTGTGTGTGTGTGTGTGTGTGTGTGTGTGTGTGTGTGTGTGTTAGAGACCTGCAAGCCCGCCGGGTACCGACGGGGCAAACGGGCCGGGCCCGGGCCGACTTTGTCACTGCCCAACGGGCCCAGGGCCGGGCGGGCTCACGCGCCGTTATATTAATTTTCCGATGTGAATTTCACCCAGACTGGACTTGCTTCAGCAGCATGCTCCATAGTGACGTGACAATAACCCCTCCGCAGTGTCCGCACACACACAAGCCACAAGGCAAGCACACTAAAATCTGGTCAAAACTATAAAGACTTTGAAACAACGTGTTTTACATTCTATCTCTCTCGCTCCGCGCCTATAAACTCTCGTCCACTCTCTCTCCTAATTATTGTGCAGCGCAGCTGTACACACACACACACACACACACACACACACACACCGAGTACTAAGTAAGTAGCCTATATGCTACGGCTCTAAAAACATTAAATACTGCGGGAGCATTATTACCACACCGTGTCTCTCTCTCTCTGTGTCTCTCTCTCTCTCTAAGTACACCAGATAATATCTATTGTTGAGCTGAAGGTCTCAGTGCATACCTCCAACACACCAAAATAGACACCGCAACGCTGTAAACAGGAAACAGGACTAAAGGTGTGTGTGTATCTGCACAAGTGCGTGCGTGCATGTTTGTGTGTGTGTGTAGACCTCCCACCGGTCAAGAGGAGTCAGCATCCTCTCGCCTCACACTTAGGAATGTGAACGGCGGGAGGTACGGTAAGACGACACGATACCAATCGCATACCGTAAACCTAACAAAAGGAACTGGTTCCACAAAGCAGCGTCTATAGGAGCAATATTTACCACAGAGATAAGACAATACTATCAGGGGAAAATAATTAACCAATTTACAAGGAAAACACTCTGGGAGAGTCTTTGTATATACAAAGACTTGGTGCCGAGAAGAGGGAGAGTTGTTGGGGAGTGTTGGATGGCGGCCAAAGGGAAATGCTAGGGAGTCGCAAACAAGTCTCGTTGGGGCATAATAAAGAAAGGAAGGCCTCGCTGGGAGAGATTAAGATCGTCTGGATCACTGATGGCTCAGTTATCACCGCCACTGCTGACAGGCCAGCAGCAGGAACAAAAGGCAATGAAAGCTGTTGTGGCCTTGCCGACTTCTAAGGGCTCTACATTTTGTTCCAGGGTCTCACAAACAAGACTTGAGTATTCATCTTTTTTCGGTTGCACGTGCTCAGCGTGTATGCTGATGATGCATCATTCGCTAGTGACCTCACAGCCATGTTTATTTCCTGCACACGTCACTGACCTTTCACCTTTGCATTAACACGCTGACAATCTTATCAGCAGCAAGGGCAACAACAGAACATACCTCAGCTCAGCTCCTAAAGTGCAGTGAAAACATAAAAGAGCACTTATATATGTCCCAGTACATTGTTATTTGTGAGAAAAGTACTAGTATTAGAGATTGCCATGGTTGTCTGTGTTGGGTACCATACATTTCTGAACCTAAAACTCGTCGAAGAAATGATAAATCTTGTTCAGTGAGCGGTATAGTCTGTTATAAAAGGGGAAGGATCGCATGCAAGTCAGCGATACTTTATTATTATTTTATTTTATTGATTGAATACTTTATTTTTAACATGTTTGATGTATGACAGTACAGTAAAAAAAAGCTGCTAAAAGGATGATACAAAAAGCCCCAGCGGTCTAGTTTCCATTGTGGTCCATATTTGTACTCAATTCATCAACAATACATACAATAATTGAAACAAGAAACCACGTTGGTAGTAGGCCAATCTAAACCCCTAGAGGTGGTTGTAGGACACTGAGCGGTGTGCTGCAGTGCATGTTTCCCAAACATTGTTACACATTGTAAATCACACCTGTTTTGATGTCCTAATTGCCAATTGGCCGCCTGCAGCTTACATTGTCTGCTCTGTAAAGAGTGCCATTGTTTACTGTAGTTTGACACAGTTTCACACAGAGTTTGATTTACAACAACGTTAGTCACAGACAACAAATAAATCACACAGGTTGTTGGGTTCAACCAAGACTTTCGCATGTTTCCTTCACTTGTTATCTATAGCAGGGCAACCTTTTTGACCTGAAGTGTAATGGTTTCATGTTCTTGATATTCAGTGTGCCAAATCAACAGGACATGAACCCCTGTGGGTGTTCCTGTTGCTATGTACAGTACATAGCAACATAACATAGCAATATGACATAAAATACTTTGTACTGTACATTGACAATACATTGAATCTCATGCATGTTTGTAATCTTTGTATACATTTGTCCAACTGATTTTGATTGGCCATGGGACCTTTATAAATATTTGCTTTCACATCAGGCTGTAATGATCATTAGACCAATAACCCACTCCCAGAGTCGCTCCCCAGTCAGAGTTAGGAGTTTGAATTGATGTCATATTATGTGCAGGATCTAATTTGTAGATGTGAGGGAACTTAAGTTTTACTAAACATTTTGGGAATATTTAATCTTAAAAGAAAAACCCTCTCTCTCTCACACTGTGCCAGTGATCACCCTCCCCTGTGCCAATTATGCCACCCGTGGTTACCTACCCCATAGCACTGGTTCCCAAACAGCGGGACATGAGCTATATGTGGGTTGCAGACACATTTTTTAAATACCACTTTCTATTTTATTTCCTACATTTTGTTTTTAATTGTCAAAAGATTAGATCCCCCAAATTTCACAAGGTGTTAATAATTCCATAGGTATACTTCTAAGAAGTAGTGAAAATAGCACATCTACAACTCGAGCTTGTAGATCTGCTTTTTTCACTATTTCGGGTTCATCCAATTTCTAATAACAACGTTTGGGAACCACTGATCTATAGCATCAGCCGAACGACGCCTCGGACCTCACCATGAGATGTTTCAACGCATAACCTGGACCTCACCATGAGATGTTTCAACCCATAACCTGGACCTCACCATGAGATGTTTCAACCCATAACCTGGACCTCACCATGAGATGTTTCAACGCATAACCTGGACCTCACCATGAGATGTTTCAACGCATAACCTGGACCTCACCATGAGATGTTTCAACGCATAACCTGGACCTCACCATGAGATGTTTCAACCCATAACCTGGACCTCACCATGAGATGTTTCAACCCATAACCTGGACCTCACCATGAGATGTTTCAACGCATAACCTGGACCTCACCATGAGATGTTTCAACCCATAACCTGGACCTCACCATGAGATGTTTCAACGCATAACCTGGACCTCACCATGAGATGTTTCAACGCATAACCTGGACCTCACCATGAGATGTTTCAACGCATAACCTGGACCTCACCATGAGATGTTTCAACCCATAACCTGGACCTCACCATGAGATGTTTCAACGCATAACCTGGACCTCACCATGAGATGTTTCAACGCATAACCTGGACCTCACCATGAGATGTTTCAACCCATAACCTGGACCTCACCATGAGATGTTTCAACGCATAACCTGGACCTCACCATGAGATGTTTCAACCTATAACCTGGACCTCACCATGAGATGTTTCAACGCATAACCTGGACCTCACCTTGAGATGTTTCAACGCATAACCTGGACCTCACCATGAGATGTTTCAACCCATAACCTGGACCTCACCATGAGATGTTTCAACGCATAACCTGGACCTCACCATGAGATGTTTCAACGCATAACCTGGACCTCACCATGAGATGTTTCAACGCATAACCTGGACCTCACCATGAGATGTTTCAACGCATAACCTGGACCTCACCATGAGATGTTTCAACGCATAACCTGGACCTCACCATGAGATGTTTCAACGCATAACCTGGACCTCACCATGAGATGTTTCAACGCATAACCTGGACCTCACCATGAGATGTTTCAACCCATAACCTGGACCTCACCATGAGATGTTTCGACCCATAACCTGGACCTCACCATGAGATGTTTCAACGCATAACCTGGACCTCACCATGAGATGTTTCAACGCATAACTTGGAACTCACCATGAGATGTTTCAACCCATAACCTGGACCTCACCATGAGATGTTTCAACGCATAACCTGGACCTCACCATGAGATGTTTCAACCCATAACCTGGACCTCACCATGAGATGTTTCAACGCATAACCTGGACCTCACCATGAGATGTTTCAACCCATAACCTGGACCTCACCTTGAGATGTTTCAACGCATAACCTGGACCTCACCATGAGATGTTTCAACCCATAACCTGGACCTCACCTTGAGATGTTTCAACGCATAACCTGGACCTCACCATGAGATGTTTCAACCCATAACCTGGACCTCACCATGAGATGTTTCAACCCATAACCTGGAACTCACCTTGAGATGTTTCAACCCATAACCTGGACCTCACCATGAGATGTTTCAACGCATAACCTGGACCTCACCATGAGATGTTTCAACCCATAACCTGGACCTCACCATGAGATGTTTCAACGCATAACCTGGACCTCACCATGAGATGCTTCAACCCATAACCTGGACCTCACCATGAGATGCTTCAACCCATAACCTGCGCCGTCTCACAGCAAGGAACCACCTGGCTATAAGCTTATAAGGGTGAGCCAGAAAATAACAGCCAGGAGAATGAGACTAGCAGGACACTGCCAAAGACACCAAGAGCTGCCAGCCAGCAAACTAGTGCTGTGGGAACCAACACACGGGCACCGGTCACAAGGACGTCCCACGCTAACATACGTGGGAGCGCAAAGTACCAACGGTACTGGTCAGATGTATGGAGAACCGGGATGACTGGAAACGACAATGGAGGGCTCGTCTGAGGACGACATAGAGCGTGTGTGATCCTATAGCATCTGTTTCTCTCTTTTACGTGCACGCACGCACGCACGCATGCAAACACACACAGTCCGTTTCCCCTCCCTGCCACATGCATGCATCGTGAATAACTCTTCCTCATTCCCACGCCCTCCCCTTCTCCCCTTTTCTCATGCTACTCTTTGGCTCTCTGCTCCAAAGCAATCCCTGCTTAATAGCACATGACAGAGGAGCCTTCACACAGAGCTGTTTAACCTGAGCTTTGACTCTGTCAAACCACACAGTGCATGCATTCACACACACAGCTATAAAATACATTATATGCTAGTGCTATTACAGTGAAGAGTTGCCAACCAGAGGTGTAATTTAGGTGTACTGATAAAAGAAAGTGGTATACATTGTATAATACTTTTGTTTTTACATCATATACATCATGTTGTAGAAGCAGATGTCAGCTTTACGTAACATGAACTAGAGCTGCTCCCACACTTATTGCCAGGAATGGCTTTATTTGACTTTATTGCTAACTAGAGCTGTGCGTGCCTGTCGGCCATCAGCCTACTTGAGAACGATGCAACTTGGGAACCTAATGCCTAAAGCTTGACTAGAGGCTTTTGTGGTGGTTCTGGAGAACCACCGGGCACTGCACTCCCTGCATGCGGTGGTGTGGAACGCGTGTGTCGAATTTGATGTCGGTCGGGCAAACGGTTCTCGAGTTACGTGCATTACAACCGCACACACACACACACACGGCGCATTTATAGTACGATAAACATATGTACAACTAGAACTGCACTCTGTCGAGTGCCTACTTGCTTGTTGCACACAAGTAGGCCATGAATGCGACCATGAGACCCGTTTCTGAATCGGTCTATCGGTGAATTGGCAGAGGCTTCCTTGCTCAAGGACAATTTGACACAAAGCCCTCAAACCGACAACCTTCAGGCTCCATCGACAGCCGCTCTGAAGTACCTGTATGTACTGAGCCACTGTCTGCTGCTGAGAGGAATCTCATTGAATGGAGAAATGGGCCATGGTCATTGGTCAATAGCAGATAATGTACACCTTAAGTGCAGTGCTGACGTCCCCTTTTCCACAGGATGACGTGAACATATTTACATTCATAAAGGTCTGCTAAATATATCACTCACCATCAGATATTCCATCACTGTTAAGACTGAATACTTAACTGTCGCCTGACTAGCCAACCTGTCTTGTCTGGATGATGTTTGTGACCATGATCTGCTTTGTATATTGACTATATTGGAGTTTATTTATTTATTCATATATATATATATATATATATATATATATATATATATATATTATTTTTAATTTTTTTGTTTTGAATGTTCTTTGGTTGTCTTGATTTGGAGTTTGTGTTTTGTTGTGTGTGTTTTAGTTTTTTTTGTATTTTTACTCTGTTTATATTTCTCAATTTACTTCTATATTTGTAAAAAACAAAAAAATTATAAACAGAACATTAAAAAAAAGAAGAAAAAAGAAAGAAAATACTTCTACTCATCAAACGCATCCATTATCAGTCCCCATTCTCCCAAGGCCAACTCAGAGATAGGTTATAAGTTATTTTTAACGCTCCCTATACCTGGAAATAATTACAATGCACTTTAAAAATTAGAAAACTTGCTTGTTAATCTTGTTGTTCCAAATTTTCATTGTTTTAATTAAGATGTCCTTATTATTTTTATACTCTGTTCTTTGCTTGTTTTCACAATATATAACTAATTTTATCCTGTACTTATCTTCAATATTACCATATTACATTGTTGTACTGTGCCTTTTGTAATCTGGGCATCATTGAAAATGAGGGCTCTGCCCTAAAGGTTGAATGAAAAAGGGCAGAACAGAATGGGCGACATGGTGAAGGCTCCCACTGGGCCTTATCACTAAGCATTAGCCTATGAAAGCTTCAAAGCAAAAAAGGTCAGGTGACCAAGGTCAGTGATCCCATTAAATTAACTTGATTGGGTTGGCTGGTACAAAGTGGGAAAATGTAGTAATTTCAATGAACAGATCACGTTTTGTTTTGATCAACGTGACTGACTAGCCTCTTCTGGTATTAATTTAAAACAATTCTTAATCAGTTATACAAACTGCAAGAGTGCATTATCTAAGAACTGTAAAATGTTAGGGCCGCGGGGTGACTGGTTGGCACAGGGGTAAAGTTCTCAACCGCACACACACACACACACACACACACAGCGCATTTATAGTACGATAAACCTATGTACAACCTATGTAGAACTGCACTCTGTCGAGTGCCTACTTGCTTGTTGCACACAAGTAGGCCATAAATGCGACCATGAGACCCGTTTCTGAATCGGTCTATCAGTGAATTGGCAGAGGCTTCCTTGCTCAAGGACAATTTGACACAAAGCCCTCAAACCGACAACCTTCAGGCTCCATCGACAGCCGCTCTAAAGTACCTGTATGCCTATTGTTTTTTAATATTCATTCTCCAGCCAAGAAATATAGTTATTCAGCAAATTAGCAGAATCGTTGCTACGCAACACAGACAGCAACACAGACGCAGCAGCAAAAAAAACACTAGGCTTCACCTTTCCCATTTTTCACTCTGGCATAAAAAACGACGGAGAGCTTAATTTCTTGACTTTTCCAGCACTTCAATTTCCCCGTCATCGACATCCACACTTAGCCCACCCAGTAAATCAAGATCTACAGTAGTCATTTGTAGTCAAAATCTTAGTAAAAAGTACAATAGTCTCTGAGAAAATAGTCAATGTACTACAAGCTCCCTGCAGCGTGTATACCGAGTTTGTAGCTTTGCCATTTCCAGCATGTGACACGGTTCAACGAAGGGGCATAATTTAGGCCTACCGCTGCCCAACTCTTGTCCGCACGCACACGCACACACACACACACACACACACAACCCTGCGCGCCCAGCAGGATCTGACCCATGGCTGCCTTCTGGATCGGGGCTGATTAGCAGCCGCTCAGAGGAAGTGTTCGAGCAGACAAAACCAACAAGCCTCAGAGCCTCTCGTCCTCCTCAGAGGAGGCCGAGGTGGTGGAGGTGGGGCGGGGCAGCTATTTCCAGCAGTCCTGACTCCCGACCAGAGAGTCCAAAAGGCCCACAGCCAACAGTTTAAAGGGCCAGGAGGTCCCTGATTTCTGGCTGTCGCTCCTTAACCCGACGCCACTCCACAAATAACCTTCCACTAGACGCGTGGAAAACCAAACAGCTCCACACGAGGACACGGGAGCTCTGAACCCCACGACCTGCAAAGAGCTTTGTCTGAAACAGCACACGTACTGGAGGCACGGTAAAAAAAAAGAAAGAAAAAGACATCGACCTGAGATGAACCAGGGCTTTAGTAAGAAAGTGTATTGCTAAGATATCTCTGGTTTATTAGACAGCGCACGGCACGTTCACGGCAATCTAGAAACACATCTGCAAAAAAATATATATTATTTGTTTCTGAACTGAATTGAGAATTGAGTCGGTAACTTACGAAACTGGACCTGGGTGCGCGCAGATGGCCGAGTGGTTAAGGCGCGACATACAGTACCACATACATAATACTGTATGCTCTAATGCAGCCTAACACAAGTCGTAGGTTTGATTTCCGAGCCCGATGACCTTTGCTCCATGTCACTGCCTGTCTCTCTCCTGTTTCCTGTCACTTTCCATTATTGAATAAAGAAATATTCTGGGGATCCCCACTCACTTCACACAGGTGTGATTTTGTACCTTTATTGGATAGTACAGTGAAGAGGAAACAGAGAGAGAGAGAGAGAGAGACAGGGTGTGGCACGCAGCAAAGGCCACAGGGCTTGGGAATTGAACCTGCGGCTGCATTATTTAGAGCCTTATATGTGGTATCTGCCTTAACGACTATATAGGCCATCGCCAGTAGGCTTCTTTTCTGTTCTGTAATTACTATGGCGTTCTTCAGTGGGTGCGGCATAAGTGAAGGCAAAACATTAGCTTAACTAGAACACGATACACTCAATACATCTATGTCAATGCTGTCTAGGAATGTCGTTTCTTTGGGGCTTTTTGGCACCCTGCCACCCATAACAAATCAAGATCACACACACATACCTGACTCAGAATAAAACGATTCACAGGAGGCAGACGGTGCACAGTCACAGTGCACAGCACATCACGTACAATTCAGCAGTCAAAGTCTCATCTGAGGGCCCTATCTTACATCAGAGTCCCATAATCTGTAATTTGGGGATTTAGCATTGCATAAGAGGCGTTCCCCCCCTAAAAAATGCTATGTTGGACACCAGCCTTTATACGTAGCTAGTGTGCAAGTTACTGGATACAGTAGGCAGGCTCTTAACTGGATCAGACTGGATTGGAGAAACCAGGAAAGCCTGCATGGTGATGTGAGTTTATAATATACAATCATCTGTATTTACCGTATTCATACTCCTTCCTTAGGAACGTAAACAAAAACAAGAAAAACACAGCTAGATGGCATGTTCAGGAGTAGCCACTAGCCAGCCTAGCTTAATACTACCAAAAACATTGCTACTCATCTGATGTGATTCCTATTAATAGCCTCCAATGCAATATTTGCTTGTTTTGCTTTGCCTCTAGCGAACATCATAATGTCAATTACATAATCAATATTGTTGATGCAAAAGGGATCCATAAATAAACCAGCACGATCAATTCTAATTCGCAACACACACACACACACACACACACACACACACACACACACACACACACACACACACACACACAAAGTTACAGTAGCCTATGCATCTGCAAGGCACTGGCACATGCAGCCATGACTGATTCTATCATTTGAGGAGAATTACTACTGTGTCTGTTGGGGCGGGGGAACGTCACATTCAATGGATTAAGTGTGATCTGGGGTTGCGAACCCATTACTCAACGTTGACGGCCTGGGGCCTCGGCTACCGTATACTCAGTGACACAATTAATATCATCATAAGAGCACTCGCATAAGCCACTTATTGTAGGCTCAGCCGGAGCTACACTGGCAACTTCACGTGACACTGAGTTAACGAGCGAGTGTCACATCGTTGAGAGTCCGATTTTGATACAATGTTGCACCTTTGATGAAGTGCAGCTCATCACAACGTTCAGCAGAGTATTGCATTGACCCAACACACGGAACAAGACAAATATTCAATATGAAAGTCGTTCTTAATTCTGAATATTGTATATGGGGTTATGGACATAGTCAGCCAGCTTTGGGTCCATGAGGTCAACTGGAAGAGAAACATCACAATATTCCATTCCATACCATGAAACCTTCCAAAAAAAAGTGGTCATTTATATACCTGTATTTATTTATTTTAATCACAGAATGCAGGAGCATTTCCAAAAGAAAAAGCTTTTCATTCTCTCCTCATGTCATGAGAAACATACTTCATGGAAACAGGTACCAACAAGATATTAGCTGGCTACCAGCGGCCTGCATTTATCAATACCCGTCTTTGTTTCCTGGTAATGTGTAACAGAGCCTTCTGTTACACATAGAGCACCGAAGTATGACGTATCGGTAGAGGGCGCAAATCCACGGGTTCATGTATTTTTGAGTGGTGCAACCACTCCTACAATCAGGAATGTCCGTATGTATCATGTGTGTATGTATCATGTATCAGTCATGAGCACGAGTGGTGTGCGCATGTGTGAAATTGGAAAGAGAGAAGTATGTGACATGGCTGCCACCTGCTGGACGCAAATCCAACTACTGACTGTCTAGGTTCATTGATATCCATAATAAAGCTAATCTGACGGAGCAGAGAGAGAGAGAGAGAGAGAGAGAGAGAGAGAGAGAGAGAGAGAGAGAGAGAGAGAGAGAGGAGGGGGAGAGAGGGGAGTTGCAACACTCGGTTCACACAGGTGTGATTTTTTATTTGCATTGTAATCTCCATAGAGGATTTTAGAATGCCTCATATAAGAACTGTGTTTGAAAAATAAACAAATCATCCTGGTCTCTTCACTCATATGGATATGAAGAATCAACTGACTGAGAGAAAACAATATTGTTACTGCTGCTGAATTAGTTATATTTTTTGCTAGAAACAGACTGTATCATATATGACTGACTGTCGCAAACGCTACAGAGACCTCCCTGACAATAACGCAGAGACAGCTTGTTTATTTTTGGAATGGAAGGGATCAGTGAGTGACGTTAGGACTTTGGTGCTCTATTGCCAGGAAACAAAGACCCAGGTGCTCCCAGCCTCATCAGACGCTGATCTGCCCATTATGTTGTCCACCAATGATTTGGTCACCTTGACCACCTTCCAGGCTGATGAAACCTATACTTTTGACTGATAGCCTGATTATTAACATGCCGTTCCGTTAGTGCCTCTGTGTATAAAATTCAACTTTTTAAATTTATTTTGTGTTTTTGGGGCTCCCATTATGTGTTTTCTATCCCCACAAATAACCAATCTTGAACAATCAGGCTTTCATATCATATCAGGTGCTTTAATGGAAATTGCTCTCAGGAACAGCTCATCAGATTTTGTCCTCATCGTGATGTCATCAATGTCACCCTACTTTGTATAATTCCTCCTCTTCTTCAGTCTTCAGTTCCAAATCTGCATTTCCACTTTGTTTACAATCTCCACCATTGTTGTTTTTCCAAACTGGCATGGAATGGGAACAAGCCTGGTTTTATCTAGCATCAGTATTATAATGACTCAAATATTAAATAATCTGCATAGCAGCACCCCCAACACCTCAGGACATTGTGGTACTGCAGCTAAAACTGCTTTCAAAGTCCAGAAAGAAATGACAAGGCTGGTTATATCAGAGTGGTGATTGAGGTTCAAACCATTAGAAATAACTTTGAGAGACAATATGATATTAAATATTAAAAGCAGTTTTAAAATGCATGTTATTTGCGCTTTAATGCAATTGGTGTCAAGACCATAATATGCTTTGCCTTGGAGCATTTTAGCTCTACAATGATCTTCCTTACTTCAGTTGTTTCCTCCAGCTCAGAAATAGGCAATGCATCCACGATTGGGCTGCATGGGTGAAACACTGCAGTGGGCAAAGTGTTTGGTTATATCTGAATGGGCACCGCACTAATGACACATTACACTGAATTGCATTGGATTTTGAGGACCATAACGGCTAAGTAATTCTGTTAAGCAATGGCGTGCGTGCCGTGCACCCCTCACAGACAACATTACTGTGAGTCAACACGTTATCCAACCATTAAGCTCACTGGACCGTGAGAGGAAGGTCATAATGAGAGTCACTCACACTAATGACTCCAAAGTCACGCTCTGTGTCCACTGAGGCGTTCGACATGAAGCGCTCTTTGCCAGTACAGGGTTCCACGCACCAGCCATACACAGCAGACCAGAATCTGCTGTGTGTTTATCTCACATATCTTTATGAGTCAGACGAGCTGTATTAGAGCGCTTTCTGCATGAGAACAGCTGCTGGTGACGAGATGGGAGGGAGAGGCCGGTTCTACTGTTCGTTTATCGTCTGTAACGCTAATATGCGAATTAATGTGCAGACATATGTACATGTACATACACACTGGTATATTGAAGTGTGTAGAATAGATAATGAAACTTGCGCTTGCACGCACGCATGCATACACACATACACAAACGCACGCACGCCCCCACCTTCACTTGATGTGGCCCGCATGGGTTAATATCCGAACATTGATATATTATTGATTTCAGCTAATTACTAGTATTCAAATATTATTGTCTTTTTTATGTTCAATGTATTGGTATTTAGTTCATAAAGTTAACATAACTATAACTAAATGCATTTGAAATTAAATATTTTTTTTTTTACTCTTCAGGATTCCAATTCGAAAAGAGCAAAACTAATATTGAGAATTTCAATCCAAATATAGCAAAAATAGCAGATTGGCTGTTTTTGCTACGACAGTAATATGCAATGTGGCCCTCTGTCTGCATCGTCAAGGTTGACGAATGGTGCTAGACAAATCGATTATTGTAATGATTCTATTCCATGCATGCCAAACTATACCACAGCCATTTGGCTCCGTCTCCACGAAGAGAGATGTTACTAATTCTAATTGCTGGAAATATTGAGCACAATCTGGACGTTTGGTGTTTAGCTTTGTGATCACAGATTCTTTTTTTTCCACAATTTGGTCCTGCTGTTAGCATTCTTTTTAGTTTTTCTGACCGGGCACCCATTTTGGTGTCGGCATCATGTTATGCTTTAGCTATTTAAAAATAGCAGATCTACAAGCTCATATCGCGCCACCGAGTGGCGCGATACGAGCTTGTAGGTCTGCTATTTATGAAAAATCGAAGAGCGACTGACATTTTTTTAATCTGATCTCAGGTCAGAATGGGTTCATCAGACCAGTGTGTGTCCGGCGGAAACCTCGTATGAATCTGATCTCAGGTCAGATTGGGTTAAGATATTTTTTGTGGCTTCCGCCATTATTTTATTTTATTTTATAATATAGAGGGATAGGTATACACTACAGTAGGCTGACAGGAAATGGGGAGAGAGATGGGGGGGGGGGGGGGGGGGCGTGGGGATGGGGAGCCGAGGCACACTGCCAGACTGGAGCACCAGCCAAGGTGCCCAGACAGACGGCTACGCCAGCCGCCCGGGCCCTGCTGTTAGCATTCTATAACGCTTTGCTGAACTAATGCGGGAATCGGGATAGAAATATACAAAGTCACCAGACTAGACAATTTCTACCAAATTTGGAACAACTGGATGGTGCACATTGCCCCTCTGAGAGCGGACTTCGTGTGATCTCACTGGTCCTAATTGCCTGCTTTATGATCTTTGTAGAAAATGTTTAAGACACCCTTCCTCTCATGGTCGAAGTCCAAAGCCATTTGGTTTTTGTCCCCCTCAGCAATAATAATAATACTTTCGTTTATTTGGTTGTTGTTTTTTTTGTCTTTTTCTTTTTGTGCCCACTCTTTCTTCTTCTCCTCCTTCTGAAATGTACAATCTGAAGCCATATTGCCCTGTTGCCCCTGTATAAGTGTGGACTTGATGTCATATGTAGCCCATCTGAAGAAAGAGAGGATTATACAGAGACATTGCAGATGGAGCCACTTGGAGGGGGGGATGAGGGGGGAGGGGTGAAAAAAGAGGGGTGAAAAAAAAAAGAAATCTTGGGAAATGCACTTGTGTCCTATGTGTATATATTGATACTATACTGTACTGCTTTTTCCAAATAAAAGAAATATTCTAAAATAAAATAAAATAAATATACAAAGTCTGGACGTCTAAAATGGCTGCTGGAATTAAGTACTGCCATTGTCACACTCATTTAGAAGATGCAGAAACACCTTGCCAAGGACTTACACTACAGTGTGGCGCTGTTGGCATGCATACAGTGTGCTGGAAGCTTTTCCCTGGTTCGGTTGATCTGGTTTAGATGACATTGTTATGCGTTTGGTTTCACACAACGTGCCTGGCTTCTTCTATGGAGTCAGATCAGTCTCATGAAAAGGCACAGGGCGGTTCATACTTCTCTTGTTTCTTGTGCACCTGTTCTCTACCTCGTCCGTTTTGTTAATCTGGTGTCATATGCTGAGGAACACAGAGACGATTAAGAGACTATAGAGACTGATTTCCACCACAGGATCTGCAGGACACACAGTCAGTCACACAGACAGACACAGACAATAACACCACCTCAGGAACAAACACAGACGGAGGTATGCACACACATTCGCAGATAAATGAGCGTGCGTGCGTTACCATGTCTATGCTCGGACGTCGAAAGAAATCACGCGTGGCACACAGAAAGAACTGAAGCAGACATGCACACACCGTCAGTCGACATAGAGCGCACACACACACACACACACACACACACCCCCCTAACTCATGGTCACTAGCATAAAAGCATGGGTGATAAGGTGATAAAAAGACGGAGTGGGCAGCATGAGGAGGAGGCAGATGGAGGTGTTTTATTTAGATTTGAGCAGGTCGTTGCCTGCAGGGACCAGATCCATCTCTACACCTTGCTGTACAGGTAGAGTGAATTAGTCACCAGCTCTTACTTTACCTTGGTTCAATATTTATAAAACCCACAAACAGTCTTAACCACTTTCACATTAACTTAAAAAAGCTGATCTAAAACAACAGCTACATCTATATCTACAAGCTCACAACACGTCATGATGAGATTGTGAGCTTGTAGATCGTCTGTTTTTGCTACTTTTACATACTGCAGTGTGACAAAACGTTATGGAGATACATGGTTTCTGCCAGACAGCAAGGATGAGCCCTGAGCTGAGGCACTGCCACAACAACCTCAGTGTGTTTATGTCTTTGTTTACTACACACTATGCACACACTATTCTTCAGCCATCCATAGCAGGACATGAGCACAAACACTATAGCTGTCGATGCCACAAATCACTCTCTCTCTCTCTCTCAGACTGGGATGTATAGGATCAAAGCCTTGCCTTTATATTACGTAACGATACTGCACAAACTGTGTGCATTCTCGTGTGTCTCTCTGTCCCTGGGCTCTAAATGACCATGTCATGCCACTGAGCAGTCAGCCAAGCGGTGAACCTGCCAAACGCCCATGGGTGCTGCGTGGCGTTCCAGCAGCCATCAGCACAGAGACACGCTGCCATGATGATCCATCCACCACACTGACAGACAGTCTTATGCAACCGCTGTGAAATCCACTTGTTCTGGACGCCGCACAGCATCCACAATAGGTTCTTGGAATACAAGAACCAAAAGAGGGAACATTTTCTTATTTTTTTTTGTTCTTTTAACCCATTCTGGGCGGGGTTCCCTATTTGTACCTTACCCCCTCAGGCCGGGAACCCATATTTGGGTTCTGTACAGTATGTACAGTATTCAAAAATGTAAAAATTTTGATTCTGCTATATCAATATTTGAAGTTTTTCAGAAACCTTAGGTCAGGATTTAGAGGCGTTTTTAGAATCGGCCTTAGGCCTGAATGGGTTAAGGAAAGTATAGGCTACGTGTCTGCCGATGCTATCATAAAATATTCATGTCCGTGATCAGTCAGGGAAAGTGAATGCTTCTACTTTGTAGACATAAAAATACTATTGAGTTGTTCCTCTGCATTATTCACATTGCCAACATTACATTAAACCCATTTAGACATTCACTTTGAAAGAATATATTCAAAGATTTGCGCCACATTTTTACGATTTTTCAAAAATAGCAGATCTACTTGCTCATAGCGCGCCAGTGAGCTTGTAGATCTGCTATTTTTCAATAGCTAAATTATGTTTAAAACACCAAAAGGGGTTCCCGCCCCAAAAAGGGTTAAGAGTAACGCAAGTCATGTAGAGAGAATACTACTGTTACTACAGAGCCTCTTGTAGAGAGAATAAAAATCACACCCGTGTGAAGTGAGGGGCGCTCTTATCGTCATACATCATCATACAGTAAATCACACTGCGTGCTCAGCCAATCAAATCATCTCAAATTTGGTACAGACAAACACACAAAGCTGGGCATAGGAGGGGCTGGTAGCGCCCCTCAAAAAAAAATCACACTTGTATGAAGTTAGGGGCACCTTTGGGGGAACGCACAAAGTCAATAGACTGGGCTGTCGCATGACATTACGGGGGGCATGAATAAGACAAACCAAAACTCCATAGACTTGACTTCACGGAGGGCACACACAAAGTCAGACGTTAGAGGGGCTAGCGCCCCTCAATAACCACACTGATATTTTATATTACTCTACATCAGGGTTGGGCAACTTTGACGATGGAGAGGGCCACTATATTTCCACACTCACTCCCTATAGGGCCATATATTATTGTCGTAGCAAAAATAGCTGATCTACAAGCTCAAAACGCGTCGCAGCCTGCGACGCGTTTTGAGCTTGTAGTATTTTTGCTATATTCGAATTGAAATCTTTAATTTTTGCTATTTTTGAATTGGAATCCTGAAAATATTTTTTTGTTATGTAATTTCAAATGCCTTTAATTATACTAGTGTTGAAGCAATGAGCTACTAATTTAGACTGAAGCGGGTCATGTTTGCATGTTGTGGAATAGTAACAGCTGAAACCAATATTATATCAGTATTCTGACATTAACCTGAGGGCCACATTAAGTGAAGCCGCATGTGGCCCCCGGGCCGCCAGTTGCCCACCCCCTGCTCTACATCATGAGAAATCCCAAATCCCCCCCCCCCACTCACCCCCAATCGCCGCTTACTACAGCTCAGATATTTTTGTATTATTCTTTTGAGTCCTGGCACAACGACAAAAAAATAATAACTCTATGAACTTGACGAGAGGTCCCCCATTCCTCTATGCTGGGAATAATGGCTCAAAAAAGTAGCTAAGCTTAGATCTGGACGAGTCGACGAGAAACATCTGCTGAAGCACACTGAAGCTGTCCACAAGGCCCTGGACAGTGTTTACAGCACATGTTGGCTGGCTGTAATGAGACGTGCCACATCTCAGCGCCGCCATGGGGTCACTGGCTCCACGGCCTCGACGCGCAGCAGCGTCAAATCACAGATAAAGAACGGTATAAGAAACCGAGGAAAAAGAGCATGCAACGAAATAAGAGGCGCTGCACAAATTACAGTGGGGCTGAGCCAGAACCCCTGCTGTGCATGACTCAGCCTAGAAGAGAACAACGCATCAAAATCAAGCACATTAAGCTCATAATTGTACCGACACGCTGCAGATTTCTTGCTTGACGGGTGTTATTCATTACTGGGCCAAAACATCGTATTATGCGAGACCTGACCTCGTACTGTACTGTACACGAGGTACTGTGTGTGGAAATAAAAGAGGCCCTCGTGATATTAGACACGTTCGGCGAGGAAAGGAATTCTCGGAACGGTGTGATTTGCATGTTTCCCAGATTTACTGATCTGCAGTCCTTCCACTCAGGGCTCATTACGCTCCCTGCTGGGCTCATGTCAATATCAATATCCCTGAATCAATAATGTGAACAGCCAGGATTTGTTGTTTTGAGTTGAGAGGTCCCTGTGTCCCAGTCCATTTCTTCTACCCTTTTGTTTTAGTACATTATTTAAACAAATACAGTCCATGACCTTGGTTTTCTCCAGGGACGGTTGAAGTATGCACGTTTAATCAATGGTGTGTTCACATTGTTCGATTTATCTTCTCCCTTTCTTTTATTATGACTTATTTTGCTTATCGATAGTTTGTTGACTGTCATATATACTATATAATAATACATTTAAAATCATACTATATATTATATAGTATGATTTTAAATGAGCAGAGGTGGGGATGGTTTACCAATGAGGCCTATACTGGGCCTCGGCCCAGGGGGTCAAGACCAGGGCGGTCCTGAAACAGAACGTTTGCGTTACCGTGGTAATTAGATTTACATTTCTTCCAAAGGGCTTTAGTCATTCACATCAATAACACAGCCCAAAAAGTCCTACGGAAAACTAAAGGAAAAGCCCAAGCATTCACTTTGAAGATGTCCTAAGAAACAAACAATCATGGTAGCATTTAAGTGTTTGTTTAGTGTGTCTAAAAGCCTAATTTATATACTATACGGAAATCTCTGATCTACAAAAAAAGCTACAAACTCAACGAGTTGCACGCACAAGGCATGGGGAGCTTGTACAAATACGGCATACAACACCATCGTACGACGGAGTCATGAATTAGACATTATACTGTAGTTCTTATGCTTTTGCAGTTCATTGTGTGTGTTGTAAAACTCCAAGTACTGGACCCTCGTCCGGTTTGACAGACAGGTAGTGTGTGCCGGCTGGGTGGTGTGTGATAATCCGGTTGAAGTATTCCTTTGGTACGGCGGCAGCGGCGGCGGGCCCGGGAGAACAATAACGCGACACGAGATAGTCGAATACACAGTATATATGCATACATATACACATATGCATATACATAAACACACACATGTGTGAACACACATATGTGTGATGCCGTTATGCAGGCCAAACACTACGTCTATTAGTCCACAGTTCTATTCAATGACCCATTAAGGAAATAAACAACTCAAGTACTGCTAGTCATATAGTATAAACAATAACAGGTGGCCAACATCCAAGCCAAACGACAAAGCACATGGGCCGTGCAATGAAGTGAGTCCATGATGGGTGATTAATAGTTATGGCAATGAATAAACAGTTGGGTTTCCAGAGGCTTTCGAACGCACGTTTGGTTAGTGGACGCACAAAGTTGGAGAGTGAAGAGAGATGGTGCTGGAGGTTTGGTATACCAGCCAGTATGGTGAAGCATGCATGAATGAGTGAGTGCATCTAGTCCTATTTGTAGCCTCTCACACCTGTGTGCAGTGAGCAAGCTGCCAGCCACTCAGCCTTGATTGCATGATTGGCAGGGAGGCTCCATCAATGGGCCTTTTCACAATCACGCTAAAGGTTCACAAAGTTTATTACACACACAGGAACATATATAGAGCTGGATCCCAATGACGTGACCACAACACTTGAGACATAACAACCGCTAACTGCAGCAAGCTGACCTTGCTGTCTGAGATGTCTCCGTAGCGAACTGTAAAGTATGCTACAGTTCAGGCAGTACACAATACATTATCAAGTACACTGTGCTCTCACGTACAAGTACACAGCCATGGGCCATCACATTACAACAGTGTGGTATAGAGAGATCTTTGGTGTGCTACCCCATGAAAGACTCTGTGCAATGCATAGAGGCAACGACGCTTCCTTTCAGGAGGTGTGGGCCCCACTAATAGTCTATTTTCCTACTGAAATATCTCGGATCCTTCTAAAAGCCCAATGCCCCATTGTTTGGACAGATCTAGGATAAAAAAAATAAAAAATAAACTGTATGTGAATGGGCTCGAGACAGGTGCAATATTCGGGTTATCTTGGATTGTTTTTCTTTTTGCTTGTTTTTCATTTGGTTCTGCTTCCTATGGTATGTTGTGAATGATGGTGTAGAGGAAATGGAGGAACCCCCCCCCCCCCCCTGTCCTAATGTTGTTGTTTTATTGTTTTAGTTTTTTAGTTTATATGTTATGTCAGTTAGGCAAAGTATGTCCTTTGTAAAGGTTTGTAACTGTATGTGAAAATTCAAAAACCAATAAAAAAATATATATATAAAAAAAAAAGAAAAAAAAGATTACAACAGTGTGTATGTGCATGCGCTGCTGATCCTGTTGTGTGCAGGTTTAGTTACTGTGCTGTTGGCTGTGACTGTGAGTCAGCGTACCGGTCGGTGTGGGAGGCCCTTTTACGAGGCTGTGTCCAGGGGCTCATTGTCTCATAATGGGCCTGTTAACCCAGGAGCATTAGCATGTTGGAGGGAGGCTAATTTGGAGCCAATAAAACAAGCAAATAAACAGGGTCTCTGGAATGCAGTTTACTGTACGACTTTTTCCCCCTTTTTTAAATTCAGAATGAAAAAGCGGATATACAAGCTCACAACAAGTCGAAACATGGTGTGATCTTGTAGATCAGCTATTGTACGTCAAAGTATCAAATAGGGCCAACATGGTTAATCAGACTAATCTAATTTAGTCGATTAGGCTATTAAAATATCAATGATCAAAATATCTGAAAAAAATAAAATAATCGATAGTTACAGCCCTGCATGCTCGCTTGTCAGTATGGGCTGGAAAGGAAGCTTAGCACCAGTATTTTTTGTCCACTGAACTGATCCGTTTTGTAGATTTTTGGAGGGTCCAATTCACACAATACAGGTTGTCACAGCAGTCAAAGGTAGACGTGTGTGGTGCATGACTCGTGAGTGACTGGAGAATATCTACAGACGTTACGCAGGCTAAAGTACATTTACTTAAGTACTGTTTTTTAGGTATTTGTACAGTACTCTGTACTGAAGTATTTCCGATTTCCAGTACTTTTACATCTACTCCACTACATCTCAGGGAGGGCAAATATTGTACTTTTACTCGACTACATTTATTTGAAAACGTTTTTGATTATTTTGAAAAGATTTTGATTATTATTACAAAACCAAGCACTTCAGCCCTATATCATTTTGGCCATTTGAAAATAGCCGATCTACAAGCTCCAGGTCTGCTATACTTTCAAAAGATTTGTAGACATTTCACACATTTGATGATCCATCCACCACACTGACAGTCTTATGCAACTGCTGTGAAATCCACTTGTTCTGGACACGACACCGCACAGCATCCATTCCACAATAGGTTCTTGGAATACAAGAACAAAAAGAGGGAACATTTTCTTATTTTATTTTGTTCTGTCTGTCGATGCTATCATAACATATTCATGTCCGTGATCAGATCACAGTCAGGGAAAGTGAATGCTTCTACTTTGTATAAAAAGGCCATTTGAAGACTTGTGAAACGATCACAATGAATACACTTTCTTACTTTGGTACTTCAAGTACATTTTGATGCCAAGTAACGGAGTATAGTTCTATATTGCAGTATTGATACATTTACTTAAGTAAAACCTTTTGAGTACTTTTTCCACCACCGTTGCTTATTAGTCTCAGTGGGGATGGAACTGTGGAGACCAACATGTGGCCTCCAGCCATGTTCTAGCAGTCTGACCACATTACAGTTACGCAACGCACTCAGGCTACACACACACACACACACACACACACACACACACACACACACACACACACACACACACACACACACACACACACACACACACACACACACACACACACACACACACACACACACACACACACACACACACACACACACACACAATGCAATTTGCCCTCTCTCTCTGTCTCTCACACACACACACACACACACATGCACGCACGCACGGGTTTAGAGCATGTGATCTCACACAGCACATTGTTATAATAATTCATGTCATGTTCAACAATAACACCTTGTTGTGAGTAGTTACACAGAAACAACCAACGAGCAGTGATCTGGCCTCCTAGTACAGCCTGTTTTCAGCTTTAAACTGGAACCATAAAGTTATGCAAGGCTTTCTCACACAGAGGAACCATACTGTATATACAGTAAGTCTGTGTCCTGTGGTTAGTGAATCACCCTCTGAGGGTTGTAAATACGTATGACCACCATATACGCTTCATAGTTACAGTAAAGTCATGGTCCATGACTGTAAACCTCAAATCTATAAATAATAATTCAGCCCAGGATTGTAAACATGGACTCTCATACAGATCCAATTGATATGATAGATAAACACTATTACACTGTATAACAACACTATAGAACTGTAAGTCTGTCAAAAAATAGTATACTCTGCCGCAATTCAAAGTGTTCAGTTGTCAGTAGCATTTCTGTAGACTTAGATAGCATTTGATACAGTCTGAAAACCCACCTTTTCAGACTCCATCATGGCCCATAGCACTTACCCCACCCCCTTAGATAGCATTTCTGTAGACTTAGATAGCATTTGATACAGACTTATAGCATATTATGTAGACAGCACTATAATTGCATTGTATGTAGTCATAGCACGTCATAGTACATAGCATAGTAGTAGTATAGTTTATACATGTATGTATAGCTTCATTATATAGATATTCCACTGTTACTTTCTTAGTGTTTCTTGATAAATGTTTTTATGTGATGTATTCCCATGCTTTTTGTTCTTGCTTAATGTAAGTCGCTCTGGATTAAGAGCGTCTGCTAAATGCCTAAATTGTAATTGTAAATTGTCAGTATTTCTTGGACATGTGCTCGTAAGTGTGTGTTTGTCTGAACTGAACAGGTCTGTGGTGTGGACCCCTGTTGGGCACCAGTCTAAAGCAGACTGTCTACTTGGTTGCTAGGCCAACCTGCCAACCAGTGGTGTGATTTCATCACTCAGTCAGTCAGAGACGCTGGAGTTTATAGGGCTGGCGGGCGCCGATGTTGCAGCACAGCCAAAAATACAAACTTTGTTTTAGGTAACCTTCACACTTTGAGCCTGTAGAGAGAGACCTGCTGGTTTAGTTACGTGGGGTGCCCGAGCCTATTTAGACAGTTATAAAGTGTTGCATTCAATCAACTGTTTCAACCTTTTGACATTGATGGATTGCCTTGATGAAAGAAATGTGTGGAAAAACTAAAACTGGTGATATTTTCATTAACCCGATATCTGTACAAAATGTGCCAATGTTCCACATAGTATTACATGCACAGGGCCTACGGTCCTTACGGAATAGAAGGAGAAGGTCTGCACATCGTCTTGAATGTTTCCAAAATAATGTATTACCGCGAGCGGTCAAAAATACAACGTTTTGGCCTATAATTGTGGCCCTTGTCAGGTACCCTGTGCTGTTTTGTCGCGAATAAAACATTTGGAGCATTCAAAAGTGAGTCGCTAGTGGCCCTCGCATTGTTCCACATTTTCTGTTTTTTAACAGTTTAGCTCAGCACCAATTAACGGAGGCTGTGCGTTATATTTTTCGTCAGGAATACCCAACAGTCTTTAAACTTTAGTCCCTAAATATTCTTCGTTAAGGATGACTACATGGTCTGGGCTGTGGCTCAGCGGTCCAGGCACCTTGGCTGGTAATCCAGTCTGGCTGCATACTTAGTTTAGACTAGTCATTGGTTAGACATGGGTTAAGGTTAGGTTTAGGTGTGCTGCCCCGTGGGAGGTTAGGGTTAGAGGGTTTGAGATAGGTTGATTGATTGATTGATTGATTCTTTATTGCAGACTCAGGGGAATCCATATCACAGTACAGTACAACAACACAATAGATAAAAAGAATAATAAAAAGTAGAAAGAAATATACAATAAAAAGAGTTCAATTCAGTTTCGAACATACAGACAAGTTCGCCAATGGTTCCATAGTCTGGAGGAGAACCTGACAGAACTACGTATTGTGTTAGTGATGACATTAATTATGTCATTTACTGACTCAGATACCCTATACATGAATTGGTACATAAGATTTCGTAGTACAGCAGAGCAGGTGGGAACCCCAACACTGACAAACATTTGGCTTGCACTGGAGCTTCTTGGAGCTCTCAGAAGCAGCCTCATACAGTCATTGTATGCCACTGTCAATCGTCTTATACTGGCCTGCTTGTAGCGGCACCACAGGTGTACAGAAGGATTTAAAAAGTGAGGTCTTCACTGGTACTGAGCACATGCAAAATTTTCTACACAGCATGTTTCCTTGTGCATACAGCATCCGACGATGTCTAAATATATCCTTGTCATCAGAGAGGTCATCCGAGATGATGTGGCCCAAATATTTAATCTCACTGCAGACACTAAGGATAGAGCCAGAGAGATAAAAGTCAGGAAAGGTTAAATGTCTGTCTTCCCTGCTACGGGCAATCATAATCTTGCTCTTTTTTGCATTATATTTGATATCAAAGTCAGCACCGTATTGTGAGCATGCACTCAGCAGCTGTTGAAGGCCAGCACTATAAGGACTAAAGATGACCAAATCATCAGCGTACATGAGGTGATTAATTAGCAGGTTTCCAACCCTGCACCCTGTACCACAAGCATTTAATTCCGTGGATAAATCATCCATATAGACATTGAAGAGAAAAGGGGATAAAATCCCGCCGTGCCTGACAGGTTGTAGTTGTAGGACTAATGACTGGTCTAACCAATGACTAAACCAAATACTGTCTAAACTAAGAACTGCACCCAGTGTGCCGCGGGTTCGACTTCCCCCATGCATGTCATTCCCCCCCATCTCTCTCCCCATTTCCTAGCTGTCAGCCTACTGTCTGTCCCTCCATAAAAAAACTATAAAATAAAGCCAAAAGAATAACATTAAAAAAAAGGATGACTACATGTAAAGCTGTGCTGTTTTCAACAACACCTCGCTTCACGTGGTGGTTCAGCAGCTGGACTGTCTGATGGCTAATGGGTACTGGAGCATCTGTGGGTATATGAAGTGGCGTGCTGAGGGCCACATTCTGTGGTATAAAGTGGCGTGCTGAGGGCCACATTCCCTGTATTTCCAAACTGTCCAGGGTTCAAACTGGCAGCCTTTCAGACATTACTCACTGCCTGGGTGGTCTTGAGTACCCTGGAGAACCTGTTGTGTACCTCAGTGAGTATAAACGTCGTGGAAAACAAGCTGCATCTCAACACTTGGTGAGCTTGTAGATTTCCAAATAGCCAAAGTATATAGGGCTGATGTGGGTAATGTTTTGTAATAATGTTAAAGTTTTTCTCTGAATTTAGTTGTCATGCAAATTAACCCGCCCCTTTTGACCACCAAGCACCATCACTATACTGCAGAGTGCTTTGGATAGAAATCACAACATTACGTGGTATATAGTACCACAGAATGTCATCTCGTTCTTTCAGCAGACAATTATGTGCAAGTCATAAAAAAGCGACAGTTTTCTTTTTTAACACGGCGGTTATAACGTAACCCTCAAGAGTGTGAAGATGCACCACGCGGCACGGTATTGCTGCCCTGTGTGTGTATATACAATTTACAATTTAGGCATTTAGCAGACGCTCTTAATTCAGAGCGACTTACATTAAGCAAGAACAAAAGCATGGGAATGCACAAAAAAGCATTTATCATGAAACATGCGTAAGCTAAGAAGGTAACAGTGGAATATCTATATGATGAAACTATACATACACTATACATAATAAACTATACATATTCACTACTATGCTATACATATGTACTATGGCGTGCTATGACTATATACAATACAATTATAGTGCTGTCTACATAACATGCTATAAGTCTGTATCAAATGCTATCTAAGTCTACAGAAATGCTATCTAAGGGGGTGGGGTAAGTGCTATGGGCCATGATGGAGTCTGAAAAGGTGGGTTTTCAGACTATGGCGGAAGATTGGGAGTGATGCTGCAGTTCTGACTGCAATGGGAAGTGCATTCCACAGTTTTGGAGCCAGAAGGGAGAAGAGTTTGGGACGTGTGGAGCGTTGACCCGGCGTTGTCCCGGCTCTATATACAGTATAGAGTACTTACAAAACCCAGAGAGAGTACTACATGCTGAAATAATTCCGGCGCGTGGGGCTACTTTTAGCTGCCCCGTTTCTATTCTGGATCCAACCGGGGCATTTCATTAGTCAGAGTTGGGGTACCCTATCTTTAGAAGTCCCCCCCCCCCCCCTCCCCCCCTACTGAGTGCTGCTGGGCAGAGAATCATTCATGAGGCCTATAAATAATATATTTGAGGCAGTGTATAGATTTACCTCAGCAACAGTGGTCGATGTAGGGCGCCTCGCCTGTTGGAATTCAGATATGCGATCTATCCTCAATTCCTCATGACCTGGTTTGTCACGAGACCTCGTATTTAAGAATGGAAGCGGAGTTTAGGGGAAGGTGGGCTGCATGCAGGGGGCGTGCATGTGGGTATATTTATATTTATACTAGCACAGAGGCACACACTCAAAATACACTCATATTTAATGTTGCCAGATTCTGCGAGAGAAGCAAGCAACCAGCAGGTAGCCTATATGAAAACAAGCCCAAAGGGAACAAGAACAATCTATACAAGCTCATAACGTCTTGCATCTATTTTTAAATCTTGAGGGAAAAAAAAATATCCAATGATCGAAATTCATTTATTATTTTGGGGGGCCTTGACATGAAAATGTCAGAGACTCTCAGGAATAAATATTTTACAGGCGACTTTACAGAAGAAGAAAACCAAGCCCAAAGTCACTTACAGTATAATAAGCACTAAGAGGATATGCTCCTATACAGACACTCTCAGCCCTACACACACACACACACACACACACACACACACACACACACACACACACACACACACACACACACACACACACACACACACACACACACACACACACACACACACACACACACACACACACACACACACACACACACACACACACACACACTCCCTGAATGGCTGAACAGCTGTCCTATAGTTGTCACCAAGACGTTGAGGGACAGACAGACGGAGGAGACAGAATATCAATGAGGACAGTCAGGACACTACCGGGTTTTTCCTGCATATTAAACACCAGTCACTGGAGCTCATCCTATTGGATGAGCTACTATAAAGAGACCAACATCCCCAGGACCCACACAAAAAAACACTAAAGCACCATTTACAGTAAACATGCAACAAATGCACCAAGTCTCTCTCTGTGTGTGTGTACGTCTGTAATCCACGTAACTCGAGAATACAGTATTCAAATTCGACACACGCGTTCCACACCCCCACAGGGAGTGCAGTGCCCGGTGTCGAGTCGGTCGGACCCACGGTTGTCCGGAACCGCCACAAAAGGCTGACATCACACAGCTGACATCACAAGGCCTCTGCCCGCAGGCCAGACTCAATATTCTGCATATAGACTCCATATTTGCAAATGCCTGACAAAGAACTCCATATATGGGCATAAAAGGGGCTACCGCTGACATCACTTCTGACATCTGTCCAGACCGCCACAAATGTCCTCTGCCCGGGCTCTGCGCAGGGCCCCTGACCAGGCTCCCACGGGTACTGGCCCCCGGGGCTCTGCGCAGGGCCCCTGACCAGGCTCCCACGGGTACTGGCCCCCGGGGCTCTGCGCAGGGCCCCTGACCAGGCTCCCACGGGTACTGGCCCCCGGGGCTCTGCGCAGGGCCCCTGACCAGGGCCCCTGACCAGGCTCCCACGGGTACTGGCCCCCGGGGCTCTGCGCAGGGCCCCTGACCAGGGCCCCTGACCAGGCTCCCACGGGTACTGGCCCCCCGGGCTCTGCGCAGGGCCCCTGACCAGGGCCCCTGACCAGGGCCCCTGACCAGGCTCCCACGGGTACTGGCCCCCCGGGCTCTGCGCAGGGCCCCTGACCAGGGCCCCTGACCAGGGCCCCTGACCAGGCTCCCACGGGTACTGGCCCCCCGGGCTCTGCGCAGGGCCCCTGACCAGGGCCCCTGACCAGGGCCCCTGACCAGGCTTCCACGGGTACTGGCCCCCCGGGCACCGCTCTAGCAGATCATTCTCCCCCCCCCCCCATCTTTTGAATACTTTTTTTTTACCTTTACATATAGTTAATATTATGTCTGGCTTCTTCCCTCACAGATCTGAGTTTACGCTCGGTCAGATTCTTTTTTAAATGTAGAGGTCGAGTTTCTGCCCACAAACACTGTGCATGCTCAAGGCTGTTTCCTTCTCAGCTTCACTCTCAATAAAGACAAGAAATATGAATGTTTCAACTCCTGGGACCTGGGAGAATATACAATTGAATATGGTGTCTAGTGTTCAGTGTTCACAGCTGCTGTTGTTTATGTACTGTAGTATGCCATTTACATAGATGTTGGGTTTGATGTCCAGCCTACATCCTATCCTATCCACATTTAATGCCATATAGTTATGCATTTCAACAACCTATCCATCGTTTCTTCTTGTACCAGTAGCTTGCGCACCTGCAGCGTGCTCACGCCTAACGCCATGCGTCCGTTGTTTCTCCGTGAATATCATGTGAATGAGTGAGACACACATACTGACACAGACCGTGTGTTTTGAACGTCCATACTGGCTGCATTCAGTGCATTGCATGGTGTTGATAAGGGCTGATCACGCCGATTAAATCATCTGATAACATTCGAAGGCGCTAAAGCTGGTGAAAGGCTGGAGAAATTAAAAAGTAAAAGTTGACGAGTTAACGGAACAGGCAACTGTCACATGCAGCAGCTTCACCGCGGAGTCGAGAGCTGCAGGAACAGATTCTTTGAGTGTAACCACCCCCCCCCCCCCCCCTGTATTCACTATGAATGCACATTCTTCATAAAGATAACACACATAGTGTGTGTGTGCGTGCGTGCGCGCGTGTGTGTGCCTGCCAGTGGCCTTCCTACAATTCCAGTGCGACAGACCCCAGGGTGCCGAGAGAGAACAACAACAACAGCACAGAGAGGAAACATCTGCAGAGAGTGGGGTCAGCGGCACAGAGCTGCGTTTCCGTACACAGATGGCCGCTGCATGCAGAGGATTACTCATAAAAAAAATGTCTTTTTCCATTCCTGTGAATGGCTCTCGTCTCTGACATGGAATTTATATACTGTTCAGAGCTTAAAGGAGAATTCCATACTAAAAGGCTTTCTTACCTTTCTTTGTAGTTGTTACGTCCCCACCAAAGAGGTCCAGGTGTTATTTTGTGAAAAAGCTCCTTATTGGCTATTTCCCCTACCATAAGCCTTAAATGAATTGCATTGAATGGAAATTGAATGGGGCTATGGGGTGTTGTGCTAATTCGCTTATTTCCATCGCTCAAAATTATAATTTCTTTGTATACATCCTCTCTTCATAATGTAAATAATATTCCAAGCGGCACACTTTACTACTTCTTTCGATGGAAATAAGCGAATTAGCATAACACCCCATAGCCCCATTCAATTCCCATTCAATGCAATGCAATTCATTGAGGGCTTATGGTAGGGAAAATAGCCAATAAGGAGTTTTTGCACAAAAAAACACCTGGACCTCTTTGGTGGGGACGTAACGACTACAAAGAAAGGTAAGAAAGATAAGAAAGCATTCTAGCATGGAATTCTCCTTTAACGTGTTCAAGCTAATTCAAGCCCATGATGCACTCGCAAAGCTGTGAGATATTGACAATGCCATCGTAGTGTCTAAATCATTCTGCGTTCTGCGACGGTGAACTGTGTGTATTGCCCTGTTTTGTCACTTCACTTGCACTTTTTTTCCTGTGTTTTGTCTTTTTCTTGCACTATAGATGTTTGTTTATGTCCTGTGTATGTAAGACAGAGTGCTCTGAGCAAAATATATTTAATTGTATTTATACTCTATCTATACACATGACAAATAAACCTGAACCTGAACCCGAACCTAAAATGGCAAATGTTCAAGCTTGCGACACGTACGTTATGTGACACATTGTGAGCTTGGGAATCTGCTGTTTTAGTTGTGCGATACCGTCAACGTACAGTATAAATCAGGCTTATGAACAGTGGCGTGCACAGATAGACACTAGGGGGTGCTAGAGCACCCCCTGCCCTTTTGGCAATTTTGCTCTTAAAACAAAAAGAAAAAAAAGTTTTAGTGTGTAGTTGTAGGTTGTAGTGTGTGGACCATGCGGTGACATTGATCAAATCTTGATAAAAAAACGCTTCTACTATATTATTTAGGCCCCCACATAATCTAAAGCTATGTGTTTCTATGTCAGTGGTTCTTCGATTAAAGAAAAATAGCAGACCTACAAGCTCGTAGCGCGCCACTCGGTGGCGCGCTATGAGCTTGTAGATCTGCTATTTTTCAATAGCTATAAAGCACCAAAATGGGTTCCCACCCCAAAATGCACTGCACAAGGTGCCCTTTTTTTCACTTGAGCACCTGCCCCTCTAAATGTCTGTGCACGCCACTGCTTATGAAGAATGAGGCAGGGTGCAGTTCACGGTCAACTATAGTGTCAATGTATGACCGTGAGTTAATTACTGCCTTTATACCACAACAATAACATCATCATTCATAAGCATTAACAATACTTATGATTGGATGACAAGACAATGACACAAGCTTATTGTGCAAGTTTGTTCCATGAAGAAAAGTTATTCATTAATTACCTGCCATTCTATTTCAACTTTATTTATTTAACCAGGCAAGATAAAGTTTAGTATATTATTAATGTATTGCAAAGAAAAGCTGACAGGGAGATTGTACCGGTCGACACATGCATATGATTCATCCTCTGTTTGAGGATGAATACAGTATATGTGTACAGAAATAGACGCCCTTTCCTACATTCAGAGTCTCAGAGGTCTTAGGATTCAGGATGAGTTAAGATAGTTGCAAAAGGTTTATCCATCTCCAAGTCAGTTTCCTGGAGAATATGTGTGAGATCACAGCCAAATTCGAGATTGTTGCGTGTGTGTGTGTGTGTGTGTGTGTGTGTGTGTGTGTGCACGCGCGCGTGTGTGGCTGTGTGCGTGCATTTACGTGTACACACATTCGCATGAACGGTTTCCCAGGAAGGAAGAATAATCGTCCACTATTTTGGTCCCTGCGAGGAGGAACTCAGTGCACTGTTGTGCCAGAATCCAGACACAGTTCAGACTCGGTGAGACCTTTACTGTCTTTCTGAAAGACAAACAGTGTTTACACAGACGGACGTAAATCACAGTAATTAGTCTGCGGACGCCATGACTCCTTCCCCCTGCCTGGCCTCCTCCAGTTTGCCAGTTTGCCTGACACACACTGGTCTGATGAACCCATTCTGACCTGAGATCAGATTCTAAAAAATGTCAGTCGTTCTTTTGATTTTTCAAAAAATAGCAGACCTACAAGCTCGTATGTAGATCTGCTATTTTTCAATAGCTAAAGCATAACATGATGCCGACACCAAAATGGGTGCCCGGTCAGAATGGGTTAAATGCGTTTTATTGAATTTAACCAAATCGTCAAATCGTATTTAAAATGGAAATTCTCAATTTTCATCATTTTCGCTTCAGTGGTATGTACAGTATAATCTGCTCTTAGTCGATCTAACTGTCGATTTACTTTACATGCGTAAATATATCCCATTTAATATATTATATATTATTATATTATTATTATTATTACAATAATAACAAACTTTTAGTTTTTAATGATTTTCTTTTCTTTGTTTTTCCTCTTTTGAGTGCATTCTCTGGCAGCGGCTTCAGACGCGGCGCTGCCAGGGGGTGGGGTGGTGGCGGTGTGTGTGTGTGTGTGTGGGGGGGGGGGGGGGGGGGGGTGTTATGACACACGGCAACAGCAACAGCAGCAGCGATGTTTCCTTCTGCCGGGCTGTGCCACGGCGTGCGGCGCCGGCCTGTGGCCGCCGGTCCAGAGTCCAGACACGAGAACTGCCGATAACAATAACATACGTTGCTGGTATAAGAATAATAAGACACATGCGTTGCTGGTTAAAACTCACATGTGGATGGATCCGACATGTGTTGCCGGTTAAAAAGAATCATGCGTGGCTTCCCTGTGAGGTTATAGGGTTTGGGGTAGTAGCAGTGGCGTGCACAGATAGACACTAGGGGGTGCTAGAGCACCCCCTGCCCTTTTTGGCAATGTGCTCTTAAAATATATATATATATATATTTTTGGTTTGTAGTGTGTGGACCATGCGGTGACATTGATCAAATCTTGATAGAAAACGCTTCTACTATATTATTTAGGCCCCCACAATCTAAAGCTATGTTTCTATGTCAGTGGTTCTTCGATAAATAAATAAAATAGCAGACCTACAAGCTCGTAGCGCGCCACTCGGTGGCGTGCTATGAGCTTGTAGATCTGCTATTTTTCAATAGCTTAAGCACCAAAATGCGCTGCACAAGGTGCCCTTTTTTTCACTTGAGCACCTGCCCCTCTAAATGTCTGTGCACGCCACTGGGTAGTAGGGTGTCGGAAAACAATGCGGTATCAATATACGTATATATTTTAGATAAGAAACAAAAAAACATAGTGACAGCTATAGGGATAGCTTTAGTAGGTTTAAAGTGCCGGTCACTCATGGGCAGGTCACAGGAAGTTCAGTCTCAACGACAGCCATTAGCGCTGCTATAGCAGCATGAGTGAGTCACTGGACTGCTGTGGATATATAGGAGCCTCACTAAAATAACTGAAATGACAAACCCCCCAAGGGCCTTACGAAAACATGTCACAATGACATTAAAGGGCCCATTTTGGAAACTGGAACATTATAAAATGTTTTTTTTTTCCTAATGGATGAAATTGTTATCCAGACGTGAACATTTATTTTCTGTTCACTAAAGTGCTGGAGAGAGGGAGACCCATTTGTATACACAATCTGAGTAACAATGGACACAAAAAGACTGAACATTATACTGTGTCCATGATTGACTGATATAATATCACCACACGCGCCACAACAACTGGAAACCGCTTTCAAAGCTGTGAACCCCAAGACAGGACACACACACATCCAGCCATCTCTCACCAATCAATCCCCCTTAAGTCAAACTGAACCAAGCTTGAATTCCTTTCACGAGTGCACTAATTTGTACACGCATTCGCAACATGCAGACGTTGACAGACAGGTCGTCCTCGGGTCAACAACTGTGTCTGCATGTGGAATCAATGTCAGGTTATAGTTTCTGTTTACCAGCATTGTTCATCATTTTGTGTTTTAGAGTTTTGGCCCTATAAAACACCCCCACACAGCCCACACACACACACACACACACACGCCCCCCGGAGGCTTGTCTTTATTGAATCTACGGTGCACATCAGACCAATCTAATTGCCAGGGGTTTACAGAAGATGAGAATCTCAGTCACAATCCAATTAACTACAGATGACGCCTGGGAGTGATAGCAGAGACATCATCATTGACAGCAATATGATCCACACATCGTCAGCCATAGCTGTCACTGCTTCATTGTCTTTCCTCACTATGCCAGTCGTCACCCGGGGCTTCCATGACGCAAACACATATAGAGTATTCCCTCAAAAACCTATTTAAACAATTCTGCTGTCAGGTGTAAAGGAGCAACTTGGACACTCAGGCATGAAGGAAGCATGAGTTCAAGTCTGTTGCTCTCCCCATGTCCCCCATATATGGGGACTAGGTTGGCGGAGGGTGTGTAGAGCCCAGGATGACCCCGCTGTCACGCATAGATCTCCATACATGGAGCTGACCTGTTCTGACATTCCATAATGTTGATCTTGCCTCATCAAACCCTGTATACTCAAGACACGTTCCATATAATGGCCAGTACAGAATTCATTCCATATGTTGATCTGACCCCCCATTCCAAAGCGCCAGCGCTCGCCCAGCAGTCTGCTGTCACCCAGGCACGCCAGGCGTCCTACTGGTTATGCATTGTTGTTTCGCCCTTGGCATTTTAGTATTTTTCTTTCTTTTTTGGTACCGAGTGTACAGCACTTCAACTCTGTTGTTTTAAATGTGCTTTATAAATAAAGTGGATTGGATTGGATTAGGTATAGGAGGAAGGCTTCACTGAGCATCACTGACCTCATAGTGGCCATTTAATGCCTCCCTCTATCTACAGATCATTCGTTATGTATGCCTCTCTCCAGACTCCATCTGCTGAACAAGCCACGCACGCACGCACGCACGCACGCACGCACGCACGCATGTGTAACAAACAAACAATTTCCCAGTCCAATCCTGCATTGCCACCCAGTGTCATATCGTTCTTCGTAGCGTGGCTTTGTCCCATCGGCCCAAAATCCACCCACTGTTTTTCCGATAGCGGACAACACACCGCTAGAAGGCCAGGTCAAAGACACTGCTTTGGAAGGCCAGCTCAAACACCTCTCTTCCTGGTACTGTAGCTGCTCACAGGAATGGTGACCAGGCAGCACCAGCTGTCGGTAGACTCCATCTCACCGATGGAGTATACCGGCAGCTGGTCGGCACTGCATTGCCTTGTTGTTGTATGCAAGCTTGCAATGATGTTGAACATTGAATGATGTTTCCACGGAGGTTGCAAATGCATCTTAAATCTTCACCCACTACATTAACGGTAGTTACAACGGAGCAGTTTAACGTCATGCTCAGAACACACACACACACACACACACACACACACACACACACACACACACACACACACACACACACCCCAACTCTTCTTCCCTGACCTACATCATAATGACCCCCCCACCCACCCACCCCACCCACTAGCGCATTGTGTTTCATCTGCGATCAACAAACATGGTGCATGGTGGCATTGTTTAAATTAATGTGTGCCACAGTGGGACACTTGCCCCACTTACCATGTTTATTGGTATTAGTGAGGTTGGGTGGCTGAGGGAGGCCCACAGGATGCACCACTTAGCAGTTAGATGAAATGAGGATAATATATACAGTAGATATATTGTTTGCCACTTGCATGCGTGACTTTGATCCCAGCAAGTGGTAAGTCCAAACGCAATATGATATAGTATATATGCAATAGCATATGGGCAAGTGCAATAGTATATAGTATATAATATATTCCCCCATGGTCCCCTCCTACTGTTGATGAATTTGCATATGAATTTTATGATTGTGTGGTCCCCTTATTTTATCATTTTAACAGTGTATTAGAATATTTAATATGGATTGAGATGACTTGACTGGACTGGACTATGACGGACTAACAGTTTTATGCCATGAAGTTTTAGCCCCTTCAGTGTTTTTTTCGTTGTCTTTGCGTCCTCTCTTGATACTGTTATATGTTGTGCTGCACTAAACAGAATTTCGTTGTATGTCTCATACAGTGACAATAAAGATCTTATCTTATCTTAAGTCCCCGCATGGTTCCAGACCTTGAATTGTTATGCTTATTTACGCCTGTCTCATCTCACCCACTTTGGTTGAGTAACCGAGGAGAAGTCAGAACCAACCACAGAACCAAAGAGTAGTTGGTACTTGGCACTGTATGAGTAAACTACAGCTTCTATCCTGCTAAAGGCAATCATCAATACGCAGGTTATACGCAGGTTATACCATGTACTATACAGTGGTCTTCAGTTGGTTTGGAGGGACATCATTATTATATTATATTATTTGACAAATTACCATGAAGTCAGGACCAAAATGACATAACGTAAATAACACAATACTCCTCTTTGTTTGGATTTGACCCTGATCTCAGCAGAACATCTCATGGTCCAATTTGGAGTCTGTTTTTTTTTTCCTTTTTTTTTTTTTTTTTTTATAACCCTGTTGAATATCTCAAAACTATAACAAAATAGGATATTATCCTGTGAAAAATGTTCAAGTTCATGCCTCAACATTCTCAGTCAAGGTCACTCACTATCACCAATAACCCAATCATGACTTAACCCATTCTGAACGCGCACCCATTTTGGTGTCAGCATCATGTTATGCTTTAGCTATTGAAAAATAGCAGATCTACAAGCTCGTATCGCGCCACCGAGTGGTGCGATACGAGCTTGTAGGTCTGCTATTTTTTGAAAAATCGAAGAACGACTGACATTTTTTAGAATCTGATCTCAGGTCAGAATGGGTTCATCAGAGCAGTGTGTGTCCGGCGGAAACCTCGTATGAATCTGATCTCAGGTCAGAATGACTTAACCCATTTAGGACCGACATCGAAATTTAAAAAAAGGTCCTCTAAATCACGAGTTTTCTGAAATACCAATGTGGTGCTCAATATTTCATGTCAAGAACCCCAACAATTATCTGTATTTGGCCGACGACCCACATCTGAACATATGTTGTCCCAGTAGCAAAGATATGAGTTAAAAACGTTCGCTCTGAAATTAATATATATTCAAAGATTTGCGCCACATTTTCATGATTTTTCAAAAATAGCAGACCTACAAGCTCGTAGCGCGCCACTCGGTGGCGCGCTATGAGCTTGTAGATCTGCTATTTTTCAATAGCTAAAGTATAATACTTAAAACACCAAAAGTACAGTACCTAAGTAACTGTACATATAGTAAGTTACTTTCCACCACAAGGGGGAACAGCCTTTATACCCTTTTCTAGTTTCCTTTCACTTTATTATGCACTAAAATATGCAGCAGTGACTTTTTAACAATAGAGGGTATGCGCGTGACATCATCGCACCTGAAAGTTATGCGGGAACGCCCACTGAGCGTCAAAAAACTACTTTCTGGCCTCGACAGCCCATTCATCCAAACAGAGAAGTCCTGTCTGATTGCATTAAACAATGTTAAACTCACCAACATTGCAGCTGTACGAAAAGCTTGAATTTTCTTTCTATGTGACATTTAGAAACAGGTGGTACGGTTGAGTGATTTCCAATGAGCGCTTCCAAACTCCACCACTCCATCCATGCTGCTCAATGTTTTGCCCCTCAGTCTAGGTGAGGAGGGGGTGTATTGGTGGGAAAATCATGCATGTGCATACTAATGTCTTTGCCCAAAAAGGTCTAAAGTTGGAACACGTAGGAGAGCCAGATGGGTGGGTTCATTGGACAGCATTGGAAGGAGGGCATCCATCCTATTTATCCCATTCTGACCGGGCACCCATTTTGGTGTTGGCATCATGTCGTGCTTTAGCTATTGAAAAATAGCAGATCTACAAGCTCATATCGCGCCACCGAGTGGCGCGATACGAGCTTGTAGGTCTGCTATTTTTGAATAATCGAAGAACGACTGACATTTTTAGAATCTGATCTCAGGTCAGAATGGGTTCATCAGACCAGTGTGTGTCCAGTGGAAAACCTCATATGAATCTGATCTCAGGTCAGAATGGGTTATTGGGTGTGTCACCCCCTCCCCCCCCCCCCCCACCATACTGAGAATGAAGAGTCCCTGTATGTGGGGAATGAGACTGCCATCCAGGATCAATACCACCCCTTGTGTCCTGGGTGGGTGGCAGAGGCTCTGATCAAACCTCATGCATGATTTCACAAGTCAAGTCAAGAGCAAGGCCATCGTGCTCATAAAAGAGGAGTTATGGTCCTCAACGGGGCGGGGCGGCGTGCCCAGCTTCCTACTGTAACTCCACTCTAAATCTGCGTTGGCAGATTTAGACCCTGTTCTTGCTCAAGGACTTCAGGCCCTGTCCCGTTATAAAACAGACAGAGCGCGCGTGTGTGTGTGTGTGTGTGTGTGTGTGTGTGTGTGTGTGTGTGTGTATGTGTGTGTGTGTGTCCTCGCACATACTGTACATGTATGTGATGATTCATCTTATGATCAAAAGCAAGTGAATTATCATCTTATATACATAATTGCTGCAAGCACTGTATGGTGTATGTACATTCTTCAATCTCCGTACTCCCTTATGCTAGTGTATAGTGGTAGATCTGACATGGCTGTTCGTCAACCAGTTACTAAAACGTATTTGTTGACCTATAGGGTCTCTGCATGGGGGCATCTTATCTAACAACAATAACACAACTATATCTGTCTTCTTGAGCAGAGATCTGCATGACCGCCACTGACCTGCGTGAATAATTGCACATCTCCTCCATGGGGGCGACCCGAGTGGTCACAGTACTGCATGGGTTCTGGCGCCTGGCAGCGAGGCCCAAGCTGCTCTGATCCACGGCCTGCCCCCCCCGGACCATTTCCTGAGTGTCACTCCTCTGCTCTCTGTCCGCATTTCCTGAGTCTCTCTTCGTTGTATCCGTCTGAATGAAAATGAAAAAAAAAGAATTAAAATAAAACATTTGTGTGTGTGTGTGTGTGTGCGTGCGTGCGTGACCGCATCCCAAGTCGTGGCAATAATCACGTTAACCCACACCCTCTCGTGTAATATTGCTTAAATATAGGTCTTAAAAGTAGCTAAGTAGCTACGCTACGTCACTGTTTTGGAAAAAGTAACCAAGTTGTCTAATTGCAAAACTAACGCGTTAGGTTACTCCAAAACGTAACAGCGTTAGCCTCAACACTATGGCAACGTTATGACCTCATTATGCTCACACAGTGAGAAACAGGCGCAGGTACAGTAGTCACACACATGAACGTTAATCACACAAACAACTGTAGTTGTTTACAACATGGTGAGTGTGGAATGCATTGTGGAACGGATGGAATGAATGAGTACCATTGCCGTCAGTCCATTGTACTATAACCACTGTAGCCATGCAGGGTCTCACTAATGAACCTGCTTCAATTCAGGGAAATATGTGGGGCCCCATGAAATAAACATGGTACATACATGACTCTAATTACTGGACTGTGGTCTATACGCCGTGAGGAGCATTCCTACTCACTCTCCCTTGTGTCTATTTAAAATTGTTTATCTATTCCTACATACGTATATCAACCATCCATGAACCAATTAAACCCACAGTACTTTGTCCTATATGTCAAACAGCACAAATAGCCCATCTACGTAAGCTGTGTGTGATAAACCAGCACAATATTGCATTGGGCGTTGCTTTCGTTGACATCCTCATCTGACCTAGATTTGTGCAGAGATGGTGGCATTTATTCTCTGTCGGAAACAACAGATTTCTAGAAGCCACGTGCAGCGAGAAAACGTGCACGGGTTTGCACGTGTCTGTCAGGTAGTGAACTAATGGTGATCATTGTGCAGTTTGATGCAAATGAGGCAGTGGTGACGAATGTAGGTATAAGAACGGGGATATAGAATCACGTAAAATCCTGCATTTGACCTCCACTGATCTCTATAAGCACAAGGCCATGGGTTAAATCATACTGTAGGTGGGAATTAATCTGCAATGCTTGGTTACGCTGCTATTGATTGTGTTAGTGTTGTGTGTATCGTAGAGCTCAAAAGTGACCACCCACGTACTTTTGGAATGGCCAGGACATTTTTAATTTCACCATTAATTTAGTCCATAAACGTTTCAGAAAATAATTATATAAAGAGTTTTAAGCCTGGAATCAAGCCAATCACCTAGGCTACACTAATGAATCATTACCATAAAACGTTGATTCGGGTAAAATAAAGAATATTGGAAAACAAAAACGGTACTGACTGGTACAGACTGTACTAGACATATTTTAAGGATGAAGGAACCATTTCATCTCATGAACCATTTCCAATGTAATGACCTTTGTCATTATTGTCAGTAGTGGATAACGCAGAGTTAAATGATGATGTCATTGTCACTCCTGGGGAGACTTATGAAGCCATTCTGAAGCTAGGTGATAACGAGGCCTGTGGCCGTGACAATATAACGGCTGAACATCTTAAATGTGAACTCCACATTTTGGAGGTCAAATGCGGAAATGCGCCCAAAAAGGCGGAAATAGACGGTCCCTCCGGCGGCTTCAAAACGCCACTGAGCAACTTCCACTGACATGAATAGCGGAGGGGGCGGAGCTTCGTGCCAGATCAGTCTCTATCCTTTTAATACTCCCTTTTAATTGCAAACGCAATGAGCACTAACTATGAGACCCTGCAGATCATGTCTGTCTGTGTGTGTGTCTGTCTGTCTGTCTGTCCCGCTGTGACACCACCCGCCCGCCACCAGAGGGCGCAGCTGTAGCACACACACACACACACACACACACACACACACACACACACACACACACACACACACACACAAACAACCACACACACACACGAGCTGCGTTCGCTTCCCGTGTTTGCGCGTCTTACTTGTAGTATCCCTACGCACTATTGTGATCTCGCAGTAGCAGAAACTCGCATGACATTTGTGGGGGCGAGCGAGTGCCACAGCATTCTCCATGCAGGAGATGGATGTGATGATGTACAAAGTTGATTATTTTGACCTGAGGCTTGTGCTCTACAAAAGGTCATAGGGTAACTGAAGTGGTTTCTTGGCAATCTGCCAATTAGACTTTGAGATATCTTGTGCGCAAGTGGAATATTTGGCACAAAATGTTAACCAAAATCAGTAGGCATAGTTTCATCCATGAATGCACCAGGCAGGTTTCACGACAACTCATCCATATCTTGTGTCGCCTAATTGGAACAGTTAGCGTAAACTGTTGTGGCTCTATAGGAAACAGGCCATAGGCTCACCAACATCAGAATGCCTACCTCTTTTCTAGGTAGGACATTGGTTCTCAAAGTGGGGTCCGGGGACACAGGGGTCCTTGAGGTGGTTCCAGGGGTCCCCCAAAAAGGGTCAATACCCCCTTTATCCAGGCTAAGTAGTAAGTAAGTAGTTTTGATACAGCTAACATATGAAACAGTACAAGTACAATTTTAACATTGTTTTGATTTTAAACAATACGTTTAGATCAAACCAGCAATCATTGATATTTTGCCACACGCACACATGAACGCACGCACACGATTGATGACAACGTGTACACCTAATGTCTGGTACTTTCTTCTTCAAGTAACTGGAGAAGCGATTTTTGGGGGGCTTATCAGTGATGAGCTCATGGATGATGACATGTAGGGTTAACTGCTGCTTTGTAACAAGAAAAATGTGATTTATCTGCATTCTGCACTACAGCCTTGAAACCATCCTGAAAAGGACACAAGAATAGTTCTGTACCTGGCCCATGCTAAAGCCAATGGCCATAAAGGCATTTGTCTATCAATTATAGTTCTTGCAATCCACTTATTTGAGACATGAGCATCACATCTCTGGATTGGCTTTGGCTCTCTTCCATGTGCTAACAGGCTGTGAATATAGGCTGTTTTGGAGGCAACACTGGATCTGACAGGTTGCCCTCACCTTGGAGCCTGTGCAGACAACTCTGATGTCTAGTGACTCCTTTATCTGCGTCTTCAGCTATCTCGATTCCCCATACAGTACATCTAGCGATTCTAGACAGTTGTGATTTTCACATCAGCATCTTTCTTTAGCACATTCATGTGGTTTCAGTGGCTAGTCCCATCCCACTGCTATTGTGTCTGCATGGTTGTCATATTCATGATTTCAGTATATGGGACTCCATAACAGTAAGTAGTACAAGTAAGTAGGTCAGAGTGCCTTCTTATCAGAGTCGGAGGTGCCCAGGATCAAAGCCATGGCATAGTCATAGAGGGTACACGTGACATCATCATCATCATACACAGAAGTTATGCGGGAACGCCTACGGAGTGGAAAAAAACACTTTCTGGCCTTGGCAGCCCATACATCCAAACAGAAATCTGATTGCATTAAACGACGTTAAACTCACTTTGCCACTCACTTTATGCATGCACAATTTGCACATTGTGGTTGAAAGGTGAGTGCAGTCTATATCTATACTGAGCAACCAGGCAATGTGAAGCCATTGCACCAATAATGAGGGTCCAGACGACAACATACAGTATAAGAACCTTCCAATGTTTCTAAGGATATATGCCAATATAGTGTCAAAAGTTAAGGTACAACAAGGTATTTTCATATTGCCTCCATCTTGGACATATGCAAATTAGGTGTCCAGACACACCCAATCATAAAGATAAGTATTCCAAAATGTTTCTTATTGTCAAACATCCTGAAATGGACACCAAGTTTGCATTTGTAGCTCATCTGGTTCAGCCAAAACCGTTTTCAGGTGGCAGCCATATTGGATTTAGCCACTATGGCGACTGTGAAGGTCACCAGGTCAGGCCCCCTAGCTAAATCAATCAGCTAGAACATGCCCTGGACTACATCTGGGCCAAATATGGTGCTTTTAGACTGATTAGCAAGAAATATCCCTAAGGGCCTGGACTAAAGAGGCTAATTGTCACTATAAATTATATAAAAGTGGTTTCTTCACAATTGATCTTAAATCAGAATATTTCATTGTATTCCCCATAAATGAAAACATAAAAGAGGACATTTCAGTCTATTTTCTACCTTGTTTAGTCAAAGAAAATGTGTTTTATTATGTTTCAGCATAGTGGTGGCCGCCATCTTTAAATCCTCCATTTTGAGGGCTTAGCGGTCATTTTTGAGTTTGGCATACAACAGATTTGGATTCAGCAGACCTTAATACCCCTAGAAAGCATGTATGCCATAAATTAACACGATTTGCCTTCGGGGTTCATATATTTGGGAAAGCGGTCCAGACTAGGCATGGCATTACAGGAAAGACTAATTATTAAAACAAAATAAAAAGAAAGGCGAAAATAGCAGACCTAGTAAAAACCTAAACACCATGTGTGTAATAATAAAATGCCGAGTGTTTATTAATGGTCATAAAATACAGTAGAACACGAGTTCACTCAAACACCTCACGAGAACACCTAGTGTTCAAATTCTAAACACCTATATGACTGACTTTGATTGTAAAAACTAAACACGTTTATGTGTTTAAAAAGTGTTACAGGGATTAAACATGTTCTTCTCTTTATAATCTAAACACTGTGACACGTTTAAAAAGTGTTACAAATATGTGTTTAAAACTGTTTATAACCTAAACGCTTGGGTTTAGTGTGTACTGTACAAGCTCAACGTACTGTATGGTGATGTGCTGTGAGCTTGTTGTAGATTGTCTATTTACACTATACGTTTAAGCAACACTGTCATGCGACGACATTTACTGCACTGTAAAGATATAGGACATTCATTTATGGGGGTAAAAACATAAAAGAAGAAGAAAGAAAGAAAGAAATATGGAGATAGAAGGTTTCTGCCCCGACAGTTGGTACTTTGAATTGGACCTGCCGATTCGAGGCAATTTAGGAGCGGAGTGGGATTTCACGTCAGAGTAGCTTCTGTGCATCTGGAGGGTCAATTTAGCAGCATCTGTGATAACGGCAGGTAATGATTCTACGCTCTGCAGCAAATTTCCACTACTGAAGAGGAGATGAGGTTGAGTTAAGTTCACACATCAGAGAAATGCTGAGTGAGTTGAGAAGTTTAATCAGTTTTAAGAGAAGGTAAGGTACAGTACACCGCTAGGTTTAATATGGCCCGAGACGGCTTTCAGTTCCCTGACACAGTTGAATGTTTCAAACTTTTTTAACCATGTTTAACCATTCTGACCGGGCACCCATTTTGGTGTCAGCATCATGTTATGCTTTAGCTATTGAAAAATAGCAGATCTACAAGCTCATATCGCGCCACCGAGTGGCGCGATACGAGCTTGTAGGTCTGCTATTTTTGAAAAATCGAAGAGCGACTGACATTTCTAGAATCTGATCTCAGGTCAGAATGGGTTCATCAGACCAGTGTGTGTCCAGTGGAAACCTCGTATGAATCTGATCTCAGATCAGAATGGGTTAAAATGTATATTGAAACTTTTACTGGTGTTACTAATGTTGCCTTATTTGTGAAGTGAGTGGTGCAACTCAGTGTGGGGGTTACCCCGGACCCACAGGGGTTACCCCGGACCCACAGGGGTTACCCCGGACCCACAGGGGTCACCCCGGACCCACAGGGGTCACCCCGGACCCACAGGGGTTACCCCGGACCCACAGGGGTTACCCCGGACCCACAGGGGTTACCCCGGACCCACAGGGGTTACCCCGGACACACAGGGGTTACCCCGGACCCACAGGGGTTACCCCGGACCCACAGGGGTTACCCCGGACCCACAGGGGTTACCCCGGGCCCACAGGGGTTACCCCGGACCCACAGGGGTTACCCCGGGCCCACAGGGGTTACCCCGGACCCACAGGGGTTACCCCGGACCCACAGGGGTCACCCCGGACCCACAGGAAAGCGGCCAGGGTTCCGGCCCAGATCTGGTGAGCCGCCCCGCGTCCGAAACGATCTAGAAATGACAGTTACCGTGTGGGGGTCCCCAGGGGGTCCCTCTATTGTACTGTACTGTACTTTGTCATTATAGTTCATATTGGAACAAAGAGCACAACTGCCATTTTAAGTGGTTACTAATCACTGATTATTTGTTCGTAACTAAGAAATGCGTTTGTTTTAAATAATAACGATGGATTGAGTGCTGGAGTTCAGTTTGTTTTCTTTACTCTAAGTTATACGATAAGTTATACTATAAGTTTTTCCAGACAGTGGGAAAGAAAGAAACAAAGAAACAAATCTGTTTTAGATTCAAATCTTTATGAAAGAAAGTATAAACCGATTATGGGATGTTGGTGTTAATCAGCATTAGTTTTAGAATGTGACCTTTGACCTTACATATCATATAATGGATTGAATATCATATAGATTATCTACTATTACTCTCCCTCTTCCCCCTACATAAAATACAAAAATATAAAATCTTGTGAAGAGTTAGAAGGTGCTCTTTGGTTCAAAGAAGGGAAAAACTAAACTAAAACTAAAATGAGCTTCATAAAGTGTCACAAGGGTGACATACTGTACATAGTCATCCATCCATCCATCCATCCATGCACACACACACACACACACACACACACACACACACACACACACACACACACACACACACACACACACAGAAGTAGGCTACTACCAATAATCCTATGTGCACAGTTACTCATTGTAAAGGCCAGGTCTATGAAGCTCTAATCACACAGTAGTACACATTGTACTGAAAGTATACACCACTACTTTCCGACAGTGAAGCAGAGAAAGGACCAGCTCTTGGAGGATACAGGGAGTGCATGCATGGGGGCCCATGCATGCACTCAGTGAGAGGATGCAGGGGCCCATGAGAGGGGGGCCCATGCATGGGAACCCATGCATGCACTCAGTGAGAAAAGGACAGCTGCTATGGAACAAAAAAATGCATAGGTCACCCCCCTGACCTCACTGATAAAACTCTCCCAGAGAGGAGGAAGATGACATCATCTATTGGCCCCTTCCAGCCACACTGTGCTCAGAAAGCAAACAACATGCCGTCAAAACATGACACGCTCATTCTTTACCTTTGACAGTATCTAAACTGCTAGTATAGCTGACCTTGCAACGCATGTGAACCAATGAACCTGTGATTCTCAAAGTCCAGGGACCCCCACCACAGGGACCCCACCACAGGGACCCCACCACAGGGACCCCACCACAGGGACCCCACCACAGGTCTTGAGGGGGTTCCAGGGGGTCCCCAGCTAAATTAGATGATATGGCATCAAAGTCAGTTTAACTACTTAAAGGACAACTTTAGTTTTTTTCAACCAAGGTTCATGTTTTAGGTTGTTATTAGAGAAACTAAAAGGTGAGTGTTAATTTTCTTTCATTTGCTGCTTTCTTTAGTTTTGGGGAAATTAGCAGTTTTTGACAAGGGGACGGGGGCATTCGAGCATGGGGCTAAATATGTATTTTTTTTTACAAAATATTATGGCGATTTATTTTTTTATTATTTACTATAGTCCTAATAAACCCCAAGAAATTACATCTGGTCACAAAAGATCACAGGATCTACTGAATGTGACAAACTGACATATTCAGCCTATACACACAGTATAAGCCTCCCCCAGTAGGCTACCTTCACATTCTGTAGATCCTGTGATCTTCTGTGGCCAGATGTAATTTCCTGGGGTTTATTAGGACTATAGTAAATAATAAATAAATAAATCACCATCAAATTTGGTAAAAAAAACGAAAGAAAGCAGCAAATGAAAGAAAATTAACACTCACCTTTTAGTTTCTCTAATAACAACCTAAAACATGAACCTTGGTTGAAAAAAACTAAAGTTGTCCTTTAAGTTCCATACATACAAAAATGTGATTGCCTGCCTGGCACAATATATGTTCAGATGGGGGTCTTTCTTGACATGAATACATAATTTGAGGGTCCTTGACATGAAAAGGTTTGGAGAACCACTAATAATAATAATAAAACTTTATTTGTATAGCACCTTTCATGACATGAAATGCAGCTCAAAGTTCTTTACAGAGCAATGGAGAAAAAAAGAAAAGAAAAGCAAGGCATAAAACATACAAAAAACAAGCAGTAATGCAATACAGTGAGGACATGAATAACAAAAAATAAAAGATCAATTAAAAGCAAGGGTGTAGAAGTGGGTCTTGAGCTGTGCTTTAAAAAATGTCTATACAGAGGCTGCCTGTATCACTGTGATAAACAACCATTTGGGTGATTTCAGCTCATCTCTATTGCTACGCATTCCAGTTATCTCTGGCTCTGGAGCATCTCTAGTCACACTAAAATCTGATTTATAGTTGCGTTCCAGTATAATAGTTGTATAGCTGTATATAGTTTGTTGTGTGCTTATTGGTGCTGCACAAATTGCATCTATTTTTTGATGCATGACACGATGCACAACCACGCATAGCCTAAATCAGCCGTAATAATAATTGTCAGACAGAAATGTGACAAAATAAGAGGAAATTACCAGATGGTCTCTGATAAATGGCTCCCACGTGAATAAGGCCTCTGATTGCAGACACAATTCCATTGACCTCATCCTCCCCTCACCCCCATCACAGGGTATTACGTTCTGATTCATGAAACCATGCTATGAATTTTGCGTCACATTAATTACAGGGTTAACGTAGATTATAGGCATGAAACAAAACGTCAGGGTGACCTTTAAAAGTTCAAACTTTTCAAAGGCCAGGCTACGTAGATAATGTCATCATCCAGTGAATGTGCGGAGGACGGAAGTATAAGGTTGTGATTGCCTTAATAAGGAAACCACAATCTGAAGATAAAGGCGTCGTTGAATCGAAGGCAAAATTATTAAACGTATTAAATCGCAGCTGCCATCTCTGATGTAGAGACTCATTCGGTTTTCAATTCCAGACACACCTGAGGTCAGGGGCCAATTGTTTGTTGGTTATAATGTGATGTGATTTTCATAGAACCAGTAAGACGCCTGAGGGCGAGGAGCGACCGTGCACGCGGAGGCACACATCCGTCTGGGTGAAGCTGGCACTTTGGCATGGGGGGGGGCAGATCAACATATATGGAATTAATTCTGTACTGGCCATATACGTGGAGCGTGTCTTGAGTGTACAAGGTTTGATGAGGTCAGATCAACATAATGGAACAGGTCAGCTCCATATATGGAGATCTAAGGGTGGGGGAAGTGTCTTGAATGTACAGGGTTACTAACTATAGGTAGGACCGGGCCTTAATTTTAGGGTCTGTTGAGAACTCTAGTTTTCCTAGTGCTGCCGAGCGCGGCTGCACTAATAACTTTGGGGCGGGCCCGTCTAGAGTTTGAATGGACAGGTATGAGTCAAAAGGGACACATCGAAGAGGAAGGATTGATGGGGAAGGATCAACATATGGAATGTCAGAATGGTGATCTAAGGGTTTGAGGTTTGAGGTCAGATGTAGAGTTGCTGGCCAATATTGATGACATCAGAGATCTCCATATGGGCAATCTACTATAACTAACTGACGGTAATAGTATCCCAAGCGGCACACTTTACTACTTATTTAATCTACTATAACTAACTGACGGTAATAGTATCCCAAGTGGCACACTTTACTACTTATTTAATCTACTATAACTAACTGACGGTAATAGTATCCCAAGTGGCACACTTTACTACTTATTTCACACTTTACTACTTATTTCACACTTTACTACTTATTTCACACTTTACTACTTATTTCACACTTTACTACTTATTTCACACTTTACTACTTATTTCGATGGAAATAAGCAAATTGGCACAAAAACCCAACCCCCATTGAGGGCTTATATTAGGGGAAATAGCCAATAATGCACTTTTGCACAAAATAACACCTGGACCTCTTTGTTGCGGACGTAACAACTACAAATAAAAGGTAAGAAAGCCATCTAGCATGGAATTCTCCTTTAACAATTTTGATCCCGGTATGATCTCTCCAGCCAAAACAGATGTTTCATCACTCTGGAAAAACATGGCACACACAGTACTGCATGAGCGATGTATCATTTAACATGCAGTGTGAAAAGTCAGCTTGACACTTACAACTAATGAGCTCCCGATAGAACACAACGTCTCGGTATCCATCTCTCTGGCAGTCAACGCGCACACATACACACTCATACACAAACTCAATAGCCCCAGACTGCCCTATAAGCTTTACATTGACGTCATCTTAATGTCATCTCTCTAATGCTCTATCTGCATCTGTGAGGTGTTAGGCTGAAGACATGGTACTGTACATAGTAAAAGTTGAGAAATAATAAAACTGGTGCAGTTTACTATAGGAACACTTTTGTGTTGAAAGCGTCAATAAATGTCAATTGTCAATACATTTTGGGTGATATATATGTATCCAAAAACATGGAGATCAACAAAAAACAACAAACAAACTACAAACATTCATCAAATCAACTGTGTCAGGAACATCCTAAACATCCGTTGGAGGGATAGAACATTGACCCTGTGAGAAAGAACCAAACAGGACCCTAGCAATCTGTAGAATACTAGCCTGGTTAATAAACCAGACCGAATCAGCCGTTGGCAAAAAAAGAATTGCCTGCCGGCGGATTACGGTCTGGAGAGGCTCAATTGTACGCCCATTTCCTACACCAGAGAAATGGGGCGGCCAATCGGGACACGGTATGCAATATGGGCGGGCTTTGGTACAGTGACTTTCAATGCTTGAGACCTTTGACTGACAGTAGCTCTGACCAATTGCGTCAAAGAGAAAATGTTTCAACCCGCCCCCCTGGAAATGAAATCCAAGCTGAGCCTCCCCAGACTAATATCCCGCGGTCCGTGCGATATTAGTCTGGTTTATTAACCAGGCTAGTAGAATACATGAAAGAAAGTTGGATATATGACACACTTTAAAGAAACCAGCGGCCACCAACATCACTCAATTTTGCCAGTCTATAGAAAAAGAGGTCATGTCAAAGATGGGATATGTTGATGTTTGAACTCAGATTGGCAGAAGTCTGGTGACCACAGGCTAGCACTGGGGTTTGGAGGGAGCATGTCTGACTCGGCTAAACCCCTTATCCCTAAACTTCTTTGACTATTTTTTTACTCTTTTGAAAAAACATAATAAAATTTGCCGATCTACATCAACACGTCGTGAGCTTGTAGATCGGATATTTGAACTATTCAAAAATGTTTTAAAGATAGTAAAAAAAAGGCAAAGAAGTTTAGGGATAAGGGGATTAGCATTCACGAAAATAGGGTCCTCATGACCTATGCATAATTGGTCCCCAAACCTTTTAGCTCGAGACCCAAAAGAGTTTGCCACTAGTGAAAATAGGAAATCTGCAACGCGGCGCCCTGTCAGATGAAAAGAAGCAGCATGAGGTCAGGGAGAGGATGCAGGGGCCCATGAGAGGGGGGGGGGCCCATGGGGGCCCATGCATGGGGGCCCATGCATGCACTCAGTGAGAAAAGGACAGCTGCTATGGAACTAAAACATGCATAGGTCACCCCCTGACCTCACTGATAAAACTCTCCCAGAGAGGAGGAAGATGACATCATCTTTTGGCCCCTGCCAGCCACACTGTGCTCAGAAAGCAAACAACATGCCGTCAAAACATGACACGCTCATTCTTTACGTTTGACAGTATCTAACTTCTAGTATAGCTGACCTTCCAACGCATGTGAACCAATGAACCTGTGATTCTCAAAGTGAGCGTTGCAACTATATATTTATATTGTTATGGTTACTGCTAGGATCGGGTGATCGGAAATCGGCTCCGATCACATGATTTTCAAAAGATCGGAATCGGGGAGACAAGATCGGATTTTTAATTGTCTAATGTAAAAACTGTTGTGTTTATGCTAGTTGTTTTCCTTCTGGTCCCAGTCAGAGATCATCAAACAAAGACTAGTCACACTCGAAATGCAACACCCTCTAAGTACTTAGATGATGGCATAGGTGTTTGTAGTACTCTGTATGAGAGAGATACTCTTTAAGAGTTTTAATTTGACTTAACCAACAGGGCTTGACATTAACTTTTTGAGGCACTTTGTGAGCAATGAATCGAGAATATATGAAAGTTTCACTTTTTGAATTATATTACTGAAGAAAATGAACTTTCTAATTCTATAATTTATAATGAATCCTTCCAATTCGTTTTTAGAAGGATCTGTATAGTGTAGATAATAATGTATTTATTTTGCCAGGATTACTTTCCCAGCTCTTCCACTCTTTATATCTTTCCTTGTGGAAGGATTGCATCCACGCCGTGTAATATTCAGCTCAGTGCCAAGCGAGTACTATTGCACCATCAAATGGCAATGTGAGCCCAGCCGAGCCTCATCTGTTGCTTAATGCCCAGATTTCACGAGATGATTTGCATGACGAATACGATCCTATGAGCACATGTAGGCGGACAAGAGGAATCTATTCCTGAGTGGTTTTAACCCATTCTGAACGGGCATCCATTTTGGTGTCAGCATCATGTTATGCTTTAGCTATTTAAAAATAGCAGATCTACAAGCTCATATCGCGCCACCGAGTGGCGCGATACGAGCTTGTAGGTCTGCTATTTTTGAAAGATCGAAGAGCGACTGACATTTCTAGAATCTGATCTCAGGTCAGAATGGGTTAATCAGACCAGTGTGTGTCCAGTGGAAACGTCGTATGAATCTGATCTCAGGTCAGAATGGCTTAAGGAAGAGGAGAGAGACACTGTAACTGTAAGTACAACACGATAAGGCAGGAGATATATTATTAGTCTGGCTCTGGCACATGCCTGGGTTTCCCCCCCTGTATCTCTTTGGATGGCTGGCTGGTTACGTGAGTGTCTAAGCTGTGGCTTACACACACGCACACGCACGCGCAGAAATGTGTTATGGAGTGAGGTTCAGGAGTGCAGTGAGAGCTGGGAGGAAGTGGGGTAGGGCTGCTGTTGCAGACCAGTTGCATCAACCTGAGGTGTAAAGGAATTATTTATTCAAACACGGCTTAGATATAAAGAACAGCCAAGCCGAGTAGACGGCTTTGCTGCAAAATGTCAAATTAAATGACAGATCATTGTTGTTTTAGTCCGTCTGTCCATCCAGATCTCTAATCTCGCAAACTGCTGGACCGATCACCCCAACCCAAATGTCTTACATGCTTTCCATGGTACAATCCCACTATAGGAACTGTATGTTCTACACTTTTTTTAAATATTGAACAAACTTCAACAAAAGAAAAACACTTCATACGCTATAATGGAAGTTAACGGGCTGTCACTACAACACAAGCCCACAGTGTCTACATGGACTTCTGCAGCATGCTGCAGAACGTCCTTTAATGATCATCTGTGTGAACCTAATACGTGTGGTTCACACCAGTCGCTCAGAGTGCACATCGTCTATACTCTGCCGTGTGGTTCACACCAGTCGCTCAGAGTGCACATCGTCTATACTCTGCCGGCAGACACTTCAGTCATGAAGACAAAGTGTAAAGAGTAATTGGAAGTGTCTGCAGACTCAACAGTCACTCTGTTACCATACTAGGCTAATGATGTCATGAGTTACTGTACAACTCATATGCAGATCCCCACACCAGCAAATCCTGTGGATTAGTCACCTAATCACCGTCTTACAAGGATCTGGTCCAGTGACCACGAGCCGTACACGTAACAGAAGATGTTGAGTCTCTCTCTCATCAGCACAGCCTGAGACATTTTCCCCTGCAACCCGTCGTGATTCAATGAGCTTGACGTTTGCTGGTTGACTCACGGATAAAGCCAGGGGAGAGAAAGGCACAAAATGTTCCGTCTTTGAAACAAAATGGTGTAGCAGCCCAATCTATTCCTAGGTGCTTCAGCACGACAGCCACAGACCACTTTGGAGCACCTGCATCATTATGAGTAGGCCAGAAAACATCCAGTTCTTCCACCTGAAGTGCTTCGTTTTGACCCGAGCATGGGCCTGAAGAGCGAATGACATCTCCTGTGACAGTGTCATTTGGAGTGTACGTACGTGTGAGGTGTGAGTCAGCGAGACATTGTGTTCAGGGTGCAGTCAGTAACGTGAAGGCATTTTTGTCGAAACGTTGGTATTAAAATAAAATCGATGGCATCGTAGCTACGAGTCGTGCTACTTGTTTTCTTTTATAACAGGGTGCAGGACAGTCACACAGACGCACCCTGATCAGAGTGTTGCATCGTAATATAGTTATCTCACTCTCAACCTCGGTGTGAGAGAGTAAGCCAGACAGCAGGAAAACAAATCAGGATCATCCCTTTGATGTCACCACAAAGGTCACGCAACCAGTAATCTTGGTGGCTTGGCGTGACCCAGGCCAGACTGCTGAAAATAACAAGTCCATTGCAATGTGCCAATGTTAAATTAAAGAAAGGGGCAGGGTTGACTAGACACATTCAAACCCAACAATACAGTATGTTCCGTCTGTGGCCAAGGTGTCTATGAACGACCGTCCCAGCCCAGGGCGGGTGTCACCTTCCCTGGGCATCCCTGTTCTCTGCTGCCTCTGGTGAAAGACATATGGACTACAGTACATCTATTGTTTATTTATTTTTTGTTATCAAATGTTTTTTATTTTAAGACAAAAATCACAATAATACACGTTAACAACATGAATGACTTAAAGAAAACAAAACACATATAAAACAACACATAACAGCAAAAGCAAGGAACACAAAAACAAACAATCCCACCCACCCCTCCCCCCCAAGACCAAAGATGCCACAAAATGTCATTACTCCTACTACTGTGCAATGGAGACAAAAAATTTATAATGATAATAATAATAATAATGATTAAACCATGCCCTTAACCAAATCTGCAATACCAGACCAAATCTCAATGTTTTCCTCTTTTGCACCATGCAATCTTGCTGTCGACATTTCTAGATAAATCATGTCTAGAAAGGTCAAAGCCCATTGGCGAAATGACAATGTATGAGGCGGTTTCCAGTGCGAAGCAACCATCTTCTTTGCGGCCGTTGCGCCAGCAAAGAAGACACGAATACAGGTGTTATTTAATGGCAACTGGGATACATCATTTAATAAGAATAGAGATGGGGGGCCCAGGCCGTAGCGTAACGGTCTGGGCACCGGACTGGTAATCCAGTCGCAGTGTGCCGCGGGTTCGACTCCCGGACCCGACACGGCCTTTACTGCATGTCATCCCCCCATCTCTCTCCCGTTTCCTGTCAGCCTACTGTCTGTCCCTTCAAAAATCAATAAAAGGCGTAAGCCGCAAAAAAAAAAAAAAAAAAAGAATAGAGATGGGGAGGGTGTGATGTTAACTTGTAGAATAGTCAAAAGGTTAGTAGCAACCAAATTCCAAAATGTGAGGACACTCGGACACTCCCACACCATATGAAAGAATGTACCTATGGCGTTTGACGTGCAGAAAGTGCAGTTGTGATTATTTAAAATCCGCATAGCACACAATCTACGGGGGGTTAAGTATGTCCTATGAACAAAATTTAGATGAATTTGTTGATGATCAGGATTCCTAGAAGACAGGACAACATTAGACCACACTGTATCCCATCTCCAATCTGGATCTAGATTTGGTATGTCATTCCTCCATACAGTATCGACAAGCAAGGTCCCATAACTAGATTCTAATAAATAATCATACAATACGGAAACAAAACCTCTTGACCTAACATCACAGATAAGTCTATGCAAAGGGTGCATTGCAAGGGGGGTCTGCCACTCTGCCATGGCACCCCATATGTCCATTTATTGTTTATTGTTATTTGTTTCTCAGACAGATATGAGTTATTGCATTTGTCTGTGTCTCAGTTGGATATGGGTTACAGAAAATTATTCCTTTGGCATAATTAATCACACATACTCTAAAATGATCTACAAGACACACTGATTTACGAGCAAAAGAAAATTACTGACTAGTATCAACTTTTGTCCGTAATTAAGCATAACGCGATGCAGTGTACGAGAACTCTGCATCAGGCACGTGCATACATAGAAATCAAAGGGGGCTTCAGCCCCTGCCCTTTTACCCGTATGTAAAACAACCCTCTCCAGACCATGAATGCAGCATTTAGCCTACTATAGTGAAATAAATGCAAATGGCCTCCTCTCCTTTCCATGCCATACCCGAGGAGTTTCTTTTTTCTGAACTCTACTGAAGTCTGATCTTGAACGCAGCATTTTGCGTTGAAAGACTTTGTTTAGAAATCCATGTCATCACCGCATCTCCAGTAGCCAACGAGTGCGGGGTCGCGCCCGGAAAATAGCAGATCTTCAAGCTTTCAACTTGAGAGCTTGAAGTACAGTAGATCGGCAATTTTCTTCCAAAATTGCCCTCTTCGGCCTACGGAATTTCAGTCCCCGACTGCAAAAATAGTGGATCTACAAGCTCACAATGCATCACGCTGCGACGCGTTGAGAGCTTTAGATTGATATATGTTAGTCCAAAAGTGCCCTTTTACGGAATTTCAGCCCCTGCCACTGCAACAGTATCTGCACGTTCCTGCTCTGTAGTCTGGCTTATTAGCCAGGCTAGCGATCTGCATGGCAAAACAGAACTTAATTCCAGGCAAGTATTATGGGGCTTTCAACAACGCTGAAACAGTATTGGTAATTAGTGGGCTTGGCAGTAAATCCATATGTCGCAGCAGTAGAGCATGAGGACCAAACAAGAAGACCGTGACATTGGAAGTGTGTTCTTTTGACCCAGATGTTTGAGTGGGAGGACAATGGTGGCCTGGACTGCCAAGTAGGGGAAACCTTGAGACGTCTCCATTAGGGAGTTGTATTTGTTGTGAACTGGGAGTGGTGACAGTGCAAGGGATGATAGGATACAGATAAAAAAATATGAGCTAATTTTGGGGCCACTGTTTTGTACAATGTCAGAGGGGTGTGTTTGTGTGCATGTGTGATGCATCACATTGGGATAGTTTAGTTCTGTCCTGAAGGGTATAACTGCAGTTGGAACAAAATCATTGCATGATTTATTTATTATTTATTCCCAAGCTGCCTGGGGAGTTCAGTCGGCCTAGGAGGGAGGGAGAGAGAACGAGACCAGGTGAGCCCATCCAAGTGGGTCCAAGGGTTTGAGTTCAATCTTGTACTCACTTGTGAGATATCCATCATACCAGCCTCCTCATGAACAGAGTGATTCCTGCTTCCTCACTCCTCCATTAGTCCAAACTGACTCCCCAGGTGCAGCTTGGGCGTCGGCTATTTAAAAGCTTACTGGCTGCAGGTGCGTCCATGTCCAGGCTCCCATTGGCTGCAATACCTTGTACAGGGTAATACACTCCCTCTATCACCTCCCCCAGCCTCCTTCTGTGGGGAATAGGCCTGGCTGTTTCCCCTGGTTTGCCACAGCACGCACGCACGCACGCACGCACGCACGCACGCACGCACGCACGCACGCACGCACGCACACACACACACACGCACACACACACACACACACACACACACACACACACACACACACACACACACACACACACACACACACACACACACACACACACACACACACACACACACACACACACACACACACACACACACACACACACACACACACACACACACACACACACACACACACACACACACACACACACACACACACACACACACACACACACACACACCACCCTGAAGAGGCTTGATTGGGCTCTAGAAAAGACCTTTGAAATATGGATGGAATGAGGTCATAATTAATTTGCTATGTTTGAAATATAACCACATTTCTGAAATAGGAATTGTTATGGAAATATTTCTCAGCAATTAGATGAATCAATTAACAATTAATTTGTCATCATGATGTAATCATTGTTCATTGATTAGATCAAACAGTCAGGGCAGAATGTGTATCTGTGTGCATGCCACGGCACACAGTAATTAATAGGGATTTAACAATATAGTAACTGTATCAAAATATCGATTTTAATTAAAAAAATTGCCTTAATTAAAAAAAACGAAGTATATCGGTATGTAAACAGCAAATATATCACAACATTTCGGGTATAATTGGCCTAATAATGACTTATTCAAGACATAGCACCGCAGCATCATGTACACACGTGCGCAAGCACAACCACACATGCACACTGCTCCTTACACCGTGACAGGCAGCCTGCACAATGAGTACAATGAGTACTTTTACTTTAGGGTGTTTTAAGTACATTTTGAAGATGGGACTTCTACTAGTAACTTGAAGAAGAAAGCAAAAGCAAGCGTCAGTTGAGTAATTCCACGTGATAGTGTAACGGGTGCACGGTTCTGGAAGATACAGACTGTAAACTTACTAAGACTGTAACTTCTACTAGTAACAGAGTAGCCTATATAGTATATATACATTGCAGTATCGATACTTTTATTGTCTCCACCAGGCCGAAGGCATGTGGGGAGAGTATGTTTTGCACTCCGTCCGTCCGCGTGTCCGTCCGTGTGTCCGTGAACAGCTAATCTCGGCCACCGTTAACCCGGTCGATGCCATATTTTGCACACACACTCCCTGGATGCCAACCATGAACCTCTGCCCCAAACTTTCCAGAACGGCCTGTTATAGCGCCACCAGGAGGCCGCTTTCTGCAAAACAAGTTTTTCGATGCCATATTTTGCACACACACTCCCTGGATGCCAACCATGAACCTCTGCCCCAAACTTTCCAGAACGGCCTGTTATAGCGCCACCAGGAGGCCGCTTTGTGCAAAACAAGTTTTTGCACAGTACACCTACAGATTTTGTCCAAACATCACGCAAATTGGTACACAGTCTCTCTAGAGCCATTCAACGAAACGGGTCTTTCAGATTTATCAGACTCCATCCTGATTGGTTAAGATTGGCTTCCAAAGTTCACAGGAGTGCTCAGTTTCAAACAAAATGCTGCAAATCATGAACACATCGCGTGATTTCCGTGAAATTGTGCACCCACATTCCCACTAGGCCGAGGACGAAATGCCACATGAACAATTTCAACTCAGCCTCAAGGTGGCGCTATAACTGGCCCAAAAGTGTTTTTACCTCTAACTGCACGGATCTGTGGATAACCTGGTGGAGACCTGTGCCCGGAAGGGCACTTTTTCTAGTTTAACCTATTCTGACCGGGCACCCATTTTGGTGTCAGCATCATGTTATGCTTTAGCTATTTAAAAATAGCAGATCTACAAGCTCATATCGCGCCACCGAGTGGCGCGATATGAGCTTGTAGGTCTGCTATTTTTGAAAAAAATCGAAGAACGACTGACATTTTTAGAATCTGATCTCAGGTCAGAATGGGTTCATCAGACCAGTGTGTCCCCGGCGGAAACCTCGTATGAATCTGATCTCAGGTCAGAATGGGTTTAGAAAAACATGTGAGTGGGCTATTTCTTCCATCACCGTGTCCTACCTAGCATGACATTGCATGTGGATTCAGCACTGCCTTATGGAAATTGGTCTACAGTCACACGAACCTTGTCCTGATTCAGCACTGCCTTATGGAAATTGGTCTACAGTCACACGAACCTTGTCCTGATTCAGCACTGCCTTATGGAAATTGGTCTACAGTCACACTAACCTTTTCCTGATTCAGCACTGCCTTATGGAAATTGGTCTACAGTCACACTAACCTTGTCCTGATTCAGCACTGCCTTATGGAAATTGGTCTACAGTCACACTAACCTTGTCCTGATTCAGCACTGCCTTATGGAAATTGGTCTACAGTCACACTAACCGTTCCCGATTAAATTGTGTCACTTTTCCAGTGATCCGTGAGAGAGAGAGAGAGAGTCAGACTCATTTCTGGATCTCACTGAACCGATGTTATTGTTCGAGCCCGACAGATTATTTGGCCCGAAGCCGATCCCGATTTCTGCAGACCAAGGTCACTCTACACACAGTCAGTGTTGTGTAGCAGCGCAGCAGCCAAAGGAAGGAAGGAGAGGCGACAGCATTTAGGTGCGCGCGGTTTAGACCAGGTGAAATTCATTGTGTGAAATGTTATAATGAATCTCTGGCTCGGCCCGTTGGGCAGTGACAATTAAGTCGGACCGGGCCCGGCCCGTTTTGGCGACGGGGGCCCGACGGGCGACGGGCTTGCAGGTCTCTACTCTACACACAGTGTGTAGTCTTAGGGTGCGTACACACCTTTCCAACAGATGCTGTACAGCGCTGGAAGTGTCATGGACGTGCTTCCAGCGTGCCTGGCTATATGACTGCATTTCCCCCTAGGCTTTGCAGGAAGTGGGCGGTGCGCTAGAGCGGAATGCGGAAAACAACAGACTCTGCGTGTAGTTCTTTGTGAAGCTGTGGTGTTTTTCTGTTTCTTATTTTTAATAAATTAACTAAATATTTGAAAAAGCTTTTTTCACTTCATCATTATGGGGTATTGTGTGTAGATTGATGAGGAAAAAAACGAATTTAATCCATTTTGAAATGAGGCTGTAACAAAACAAAATGTGGTAAAAGTGAAGGGGTGTGAATACTTTCGGATGCACTGTATATACACTACACCAGCCGCGGAAACTTCGCGAGAGGAATTAATAATTAATTCAAATGCTAATAAGGTGGCTTTTGTTCTGCTGCCAGGTAGAGAGTATAAATGTTGCATTTCAGTACAATACAGGCTTTATTTCCATTCGACTACTATATGATGAAGCCTCCTCCAGCCAAGAAGAGATTCGTCCAGTCCATGCTCCACTTCGGCGGCGCCGCCGCCGCCGCGACCCCGCTCCCAGTGGCCACACCAACGGCCACACAGACTCCAGCGCCCGCTGTCAAGACCCCGCTGACGGCCGCCGCCACACCGGCCCCGGCGCCCGCCGAGATGGCGATGCCCATAGCTGCCGAGGCAGACAGCACTGTCAGTGCCAACACAACGGCTCTTTTAAGAGCTAATAATTCCGCCGCCCACAATTATGTTATTACTGCTGAAACAATTCTTTACTGTTTATCATTGATCATGCTGAAATGTTGAAACAAGATGCTGAAACAATGTAATGTGTTCGTTGTGAACTGAAAGGGCACTGTGTTCAATAGCAATCTGTAAATAAGGTAAAAAAAAAAATACAAGCAGAGTGGGCACCTTGATCAATATATAGGCTATTTTGTCCAAAATTCAGAAGAAGATAATATCTATAGGCTATATTAGGAAAATTACCGTAAGTAATGTAAAGGGTACATGACTTGGACATAGCCTAAATTGTACATCATTATCATCCTATATATATATATACGCTCCTAGTGGAGTCGCTATATAACTTTGATAGGTGATGTAAATGCGCATGTGCTTTGAAAAGCCCGTAGAGAATGGAAATTGGATTTAATTTCTTTCTGATTCTATTAGATTTGAGACCCTCTTTATTTGTGGAAGAGCCATACGTGTAGGCATGGAGATGTCCTTAACAAAATACTTTAATCCTATATGAATAATGAATTATATTTGTGTCAAGTAGGCTAGCCTACATTATGTAGCAGCCTATAGTTTATTTGTTCATTCATTCTATTGCGTATATGCTGCAGTCTGCGGTGATTTTCCATGACACAAGCCTCCAATGAAGAATATCAATAACATTGTGTATTTCCACTATGTATGTCGCCAAATGCTAGAAATATTACACCTTATGTCCAATGTATGTGGCGTCGCGTTTGATTTTATCATAATACAATCGATGTTGTTTTACATATAAACCTGGGTACTGGCTTGCCAAATGAATCAAACGTGCATTGAAGGACGCCATCCTCTTCTGAACAAACAAACCAACACACCGATCAGTGCTTAAATCTGGTACTGATTGTACCATCATCATCATCATAACCTTTATTTAAGCGTGGAGTAGCCTACAATTGAGGGGCAGGCCCTCATTTTCAATGTAGCCGAAATACAAAACACAACATTCAATACAGCAATATAAAATATATGAAATGGAAAACAGAAAGTATTCAAAAGTGAAAGAACTATAATAGATAGATGAGAATTAATCAAAACAGTTACATTGTTGAACAAAGGTGCTAGAAATCATTTCCCTGAATGTACCTATAGGGAAGGTATTTTTAGGGACTGCGATATCTTATTTGAGGTCTCCAAGTTGCGCACGGGTGACAGCTGTCACTCTCCAGTCGACTTTTCTGCGGAACTCTGGAGACTACAACTAAACTCCGCCTATTGGGATACAAAACAGCCCTTCTCTCCTATTTGTTGGTGGTCAAACCCCACCCTCTGTGCTGTGTGCATCACAGTGCATGTTGTGTGGAAGTAGCGCCTACAAGCAGCTGTACAGCAATTTCACGTGTTGCGACTGCCCCCCACACCCACACACAACACAAAGTTGTGTCCAACCACGTGACTCCCATCAGGAATGCATTGGAGCGGCCATGACACTTACAGATGCTGTACAGCGCTGGATGGAATCTGTTGGAATAGTGTGTACGCAAATAGTGTGTACGCACCCTTAAGACCACTGATGTTGTGAGTCTGTGACTGATATTCACAACAAAATGATTGATACCCTGACCGCAAACATATTGTCCTTCCTGGTGTGCACAGTGTAATTAAGCTTTGTGTTAATGTAAAGTCATTAGCCTGGAACACATTGGATTGATGAGACAATTATTATAACGTATTTAATCAGTTTAAACAAAAGGACCATACAGAAAGAATATAGCAAAACAGATGAACAATTATGACCTCAATGTGAAGCGTGGTATATGAACAGAGGGAAAAAAAACATCCAAACCTTCATGTCCTCAAACAATAGACGGCGACCATCATTTCCTGTAACATTTTCTGTCTCGTCTTCTCTGTGTCTGACTTTCAAAGGACTTTGCCAAAGGCTCCTGTTTTCTGGCAAGGCTTGTTTGATGGCCTCTCATCCTCCTTTGTTGACATGAACAATGGACATGGTTCTGCTAAATCCGTCAGCATGGCCCGGCCTATGCTGATGCATTGCTGACCCATATACATAATTAGTAAGCAAGGTGACTTTTTAGATCCGGACCCCCCTCCACCCATCCATTTTGTCTCGTCCGTGGTTTGCCCCGGTGAGGTACAGCTCCGGCCCCCCGTTGGGTCTCAATACTCAGCAGGCACCGGGCGGGGGAAGACGGATGCCCTTGACACCCTCGTTAGCGTTTGTGCTGTCCCTGCTCCCCTGGCAGGTGTGCCGTAAGGAAGAGTGATAACCAGGGAGGGAACAAATCTTTAACCGCCGTGTTGAGCCAGCGGTGGAGAAAACATCCTCGGGCAAACACAGAACTGTCATAAAACATGAGGCAGGGTCACCACCAGCATGTACCAACAATACCAATGGTATTACCAACAGGCACTGCAAGGAAAGCTACTGCAAGCAATTGCTTTGTGGGTTCTTCTTGGAGGCATGGCTGAATTTATGTCCAAAATTCACAGACAAGAAAAGATGCTTGTTAATGTAAGCTGATTGTATCTATTAACTGGTCTTCTATGTTTTCGTTAAGGATTAAATGCAGTATGACTCTACAACACCAGGGGTTCTCAAGGATTTTGGCCGGGGACCCCCGAAAATGCTTTGGCAATGTCTCGGGACCCCCGCCCCACCCCCAATATAAATTGACAATACACCATAGATAAATACTGAAACCAGATATAATCATTAGGGAAGGTGTATGCATGTACTATGTGTACTACTATTATGTAAACTCTTCATTTCCACTTTCCAGCCATTTTCTTTTTTTGGAAAATAATTTGGGGACCCCCAAAATAATTTGGCGACCCCCGAGGGGTCGCGACCCACGGGTTGAGAACCCTTGCTCTACACAGGTCAATGGAGTAACTGGGACATGTATTCTTAGACATTCTGGAGAACAGATGGTATGGTATTAATGGTAAAGACGTTTTTCCCGATAGTATTGTATTTATTCCTTTATTTTCATTGGCTGTGAGGATCATGGCACTTATAATAGCAAAAGGGCCAGATGGAGAATGATGACGTGAATAAGGTGATGTGTACCGTATGTCCCCACATGGTGATGAGCTGAGCTCAATGCCACACTGACTGTGTGCTGATTAATGTAGATCTGAATCTAAGCAGATAAGTATTTTGTTGTGTGTCGAGCTCGGACTGAAATGCACCGTTTCTCCATCCCCAGAGAGATGAAGAGTTTTGTTTTCCTCTAATGTGCAACATTAATGAAGGGCCATATGCCCACCCATATATCAATTCATAATTTAGGCCAGAGCGACTTACAGTAAACTAGAAAAAGTGCCCTTCTGGGCACAGGTCTCCACCAGGATAGGAATGTAGGACATTGCAGCCTGCCTTCATCTGGTGGTTGGATAAAAGGGCAACAAAAGTAAACTAGGGAGTTGGCATACAAAGTTATCCACAGATCCGTGCAGTTAGAGGTAAAAACAGTTTTCGGCCAGTTATAGCGCCACCTTGAGGCTGAGTTGAAATTGTTCATTTGGCATTTCTTCCTTGGCCTAGTGGGAATGTGCGTGCACAATTTGACGGAAATCACGCGATGTGTTCATGATTTGCAGCATTTTGTTTGAAACTGAGCACTCCTGTGAACTTTGGAAGCCAATCTTAACCAATCAGGATGGAGTCTGAGGAAATCTGAAAGACCTGTTTCGTTGAATGGCTCTAGAGAGACTGTGTACCAATTTGCGCGATGTTTGGACAAAATCTGTAGGTGTACTGTGCAAAAACCTGTTTTGCACAAAGCGGCATCCTGGTGGCACTATAACAGGCCGTTCTGGGGCAGAGGTTCATCGTTGGCATCCAGGGAGTGTGTGTGCAAAATTTGGCATCGACCGGGTTAACGGTGGCCGAGATTAGCTGCTCACGGACACACGGACGGACGGACGGACACACACACACACACACGGACGGACGGACGGAGTGCAAAACATACTCTCCCCCCATGCCTTCGGCCTGGTGGAGACAACAAGAACAATACATATAAATAGTCATCAAGGATCATAAGTAAGCTAAGAACCTAAAAGTAGAACAATGAAACTACGAGTATACACGATAGAGTACTACAGTATGTCTACATAAAATGCTATCTAAATTACATATGTTGAACTTTTGCATACGCCTGTAGGTCGTCGAGGCTAGTGCAAGTAAAGTGCTACAGCAAGTGCTACGGGCAGAGCGCTCGGTTGGCGCTCGGTTGGGCCCCACACAGGCACACCTCACACGCTTCTGCTGTGGATTACTGCAGGTCTGATGATAGAGATGGAGGTCCTTGTCCTTAATACTTTGACAAACGGTTGGGTCGTGTGGTATATCTAGAATATAGAGCACGGGCACTCAACAGCAGTACTAGGGACTCCCAAACCGCCCAGCAGGAAAACCCTTTAACAACTTCTTTCACCAACTACAGTCTTCCCCTTGAGCAAGGCACTTAACCATTTCCGCCACCACTCAATAATACTAGAATTCCCTTGGGTTGGCAGATGGTGGACAACGTCACAAATACATGTCCATATATGGAGAGGAGGGCTTCACGAACATGCACTGTTGTCAGGCACAACCGAAACTGTTGGCTAATGTTGGCTAACTGAAATAACTGACATTTATAATTTTGATTTGGACCAATATCCCCCAATATTGAAGTTTCCCAAAACAACTTGGGGTATTTGTATTGATATTTTTAACATTTCCGAAACATATATTAATATTATATTTTCTGCGCCACTTCTTCCTGACAACAACCCAACGAGATCTTGAAAAGGTCATTAGAAATGTGTCACGAATCGATGATGCATTCTAATAGTACCGCACCCTCAGATCAGCAAACAAATTCCTACTCCAGGTTCCTGACACCAACCTGCGCACCATGGGGGACCGGGCCTTTTGCTCGGCACCATGCCGCGCCTGTGGAACAGCCTCCCCATGGACTTGAGAGTGCTGCAGACTATTGACTCTTTTAAAACAGGCCTGAAAACGTTCCTGTTTCGGAAGGCGTTCTTGTGTTAAATTGTTGTTGTTTTTGCACTTGATTTATTATTTTTTTGATAACCCTATTTTAACCTGTGATTGATTATATGTTTTAACCATGTAGCACTCTGAGATTCCGTGAATGAAAAGTGCGATACAAATAAAATCCATTATTATTATTATTATTATTTTGGTTTGGTGTAGGGTGGAATTCTCGTTAATGTAATGAGTATTACGTTTCATGTTCTGTTGTAAGTAGGATAGGCATTTATAAGCTTTTAGCTTCTGCCTACTCCTTTTGATCATCTTCATGTTTTCGGTTTTGTTCTGTTTTCATAACGGCTTACATTCATTGTCTTTAAATATTGTATTTGAAACTGAAGGATGATCAAATAAACTAAACTAAACTATTTTTTATTATAGTACATGAGGAATGGCACTGCATTCACAGCTGTTATTAGAAGAGGGGTGTTGGGACATGGTGTTCCTAATGGGATCCTAAAAGGAGCCTCACTGAAGCAGTGTGAAATGTAAGTGTACATTAGGGTATCATTCCTTTTCATAGTCCTCACTGACTCATTCCACAAGCATTCCCATGCAGCACATAATGATCACTCCATGAAAAGAACGAGTGCAGTCTCTCTCTCTCTCTAAATGTATTTCCAGTGAATAATTCAGAGACTGATGGTGTGTTAGCACAGTCAGTGTCTTCCTGTCTGTCTGGCAGTCTAGCATCAATCTCCCTGATGTTTCACCTCCAGTATACCAGTACAGTCAGTGACCAACCCGACAGCAGACTGTAAAAAAGTCCAGTAAAAAAGGTAATATAACTTTGATAAGAAGAAATATATTTTAGCTTCCAATGATGGGTAGTTGTTTGTTCATGTTTGTTTACCTGCTGTCGTGTCGAGTGTTGAATGAACATGGAGGGCTGAATAGAAAAATGATTATGATTATGATTAATTAATGAGGTTTGAGAGTAACATTACATGGATCAATGTCTAGCAGTACAACAGTGCTAAATATAACTGGCTCCATGATGCTGCGAAGAAAAGATGCAAACGGATACGTTCACTTACACCAGTGTTTCATGCATGGCCCATAGGCCCTTTGGCGTGCCGTTTGAATCTGTCTGGAGATGTTTTATCTTTATTAAATTTTTGGTCAAAATTACGATATTGTTGCATTTTAGTATAACAATAGCGAATAGTCTTATAGTCAAAGGGCATGCAATACCACCAGAATGGTCCTTAAGCTAATAGGCAATAGACAGACATAGTCTGTCTGTCTAAACAGGGCTTCTGTTGTAATGCTCTTAGCTTCGTTACTATAAATATGAGTGAAGATTTGCTCATAAATATTTGAAGGGGTGGCGAAAACAGTTCAGGACTACTTAAACACACGCACATTATGCGTTACTAAACAAACTTCCTTTCTCACACACACACACACACACACACACACACACACACACACACACACACACACACACACACACACACACACACACACACACACACACACACACACACACACACACACACACACACACACACACACACACACACACACAGCTACAGAGCCAGCATTCCAAACAAGCACAACAGACACTAATAAGAACCATGCTACAACAGTACACATCCTGCAGCACGTACATCTTCATGGAAGCTATACTGTACTTCCTCCATCATCCATGAATCAAATGTCTTGCCATGCATCCTCACAGCTCAGCAGTAATGAGCAACTTTAAGACGTTTCTTCTCTGGAACATATTTTGTATTCCTTACATTCAGCTAGCATGCAATGATGCAATGATGCAACACGCACTCTTAATCAGCCTCGGGGCATACAGTATGCATATGCAATAGGGGCGGGTGAAGTGTGGCTGCGCCAGGCTAGTACTGTAAGTGCCCATACAGTATCAGCGGATATGGTTATCGATATGTTGATGATATATATACAGTACAGTATATTACAAGGTTATTATGTCTTTTATGTACGGGTGCATACTTACTATTACTTAGTTTAGACTAGTCATTGGTTAGACATGGGTTAAGGTTAGGTTTAGGTGTGCTGCCCCGTGGGAGGTTAGGTTTAGGGTTAGCCCTGGAACATGACTGCCATGATGATTATCATGACAGTCATGCAGAAACTTTGCCCTGTTTTTTGCGCTCGCTGCATTTACAAGATTTCCGTATATATAAACATTCCGATTTCAAGTGTCCCGGGTGTTAGTTAGTAGCAGCGCCAGCGATTAGAATGGCTGCGTCCCGCGTTGTTTAATAAAAAGCATTTTTGTCCGAGCTCCCCGGCTACTTTTTTCAAACGGGGTTCGTTTGGGAAATCCACAGTTGCACACCGGGAGCGCACTCGCCTATTAGTCTGTATTGGCAGGGCGGTCAGCGTACCTATATCGAACACACCGAGTGCCACCCTCCTCCCGACCGATAGGGGCGCGTAGTTGAAAGCCAATGGCAAAATAACACCTCGGATAAAAATGCTTTTTATTAAACAATGCAGCTGGAGCTGCAACTAACTAACACCCGTGGGACAAATTGTGAGTACTTTATATTTGAAATCTGAATGTTTATATATACGGAAATCTTGTAAATGCAGCGAGAGCAAAAAACAGGGTGAAGTTTCTTCATGACTCTCGTATGAATACGAGAGTCATGAACCGTGGCAAGTTTAGGGTGAGGGTTTGAGATAGGTTGTACTGTAGTTGTAGGACTAATGACTGGTCTAACCAATGACTAGTCTAAACCAAATATTGTCTATTATATATATTTTTTTAATAATTCTTTTTGATTTTGTGAGGAGGAGCTGGAGGGCAGCAGGAGGTTATTTTCCAAAATAATTATAAAAAATAAGTAGGGCAGCTCACAGGTGTCAATGTGCATAACCAATTTTGACCTGAGATCAGATTCTAAAAATCTCTTCTACATCCTGACAGTTTTCTAAAGAAAACTATGTTTTTGTCAGTCGTTCTTCGATTTCTCAAAAATAGCAGACCTACAAGCTCGTATGAGCTTGTAGATCTGCTATTTTTCAAGAGCTAAAGCATAACATAATGCTAACACCAAAAGGGGTTCCCGCCCAAAATGGGATAACAGAGATTGTGCAGCACGGGGTGTCAAATGTACTAAAAAGGACATCCATCCAGACAAAACAGCTCACAGGGTTACATGATTACATCACAATGCCCCAAACAACCCAGATCTCTGGGAGTTTCAGTTTCCGTTGAATGTTGGCCTATTATGGCATGGCCCAGAACAGGGCCAGGAGTAGTGGGACACTGAGCAGCGCCCAGCAGGGCACCGTCCCCAGCCCTACGTACATCCAGTGGCCTGGTCCAGGCCCCAGGGCAGTGACAGGGCACCGTCCCCAGCCCTACGTACATCCAGTGGCCTGGTCCAGGCCCCAGGGCAGTGACAGGAGTCAATGGATCCCCAGCCCTAAGTACATCCAGTGGCCTGGTCCAGGCCCCAGGGCAGTGACAGGGCACCGTCCCCAGCCCTACGTACATCCAGTGGCCTGGTCCAGGCCCCAGGGCAGTGACAGGAGTCAATGGATCCCCAGCCCTACGTACATCCAGTGGCCTGGTCCAGGCCCCAGGGCAGTGACAGGAGTCTTTATGGATCCCCAGTGTGCATTGCTGCGTTTGGTGAGAAAAAAGCAGTACATTTACATCAAGTACTGTTTTCTCAAGTACATCTTTTACTGGAGTATTTCCCATTTTCAGTCATTTTACTGGAGGGACGCGTGTGAACATGATTGCACACAGACTGCACACAGAAAGGCCACAGTCAGCTCCGAACCAGTGTTGATTTTGGCATTACATTTTGATTTTAGTTTAGTCAGTCAAGTTTAATTTTAGTTTTTGTCATATTTTAGTCATCTGAAAGGCTTTAGTGTTAGTCTAGTTTTAGTCGACTAAATGTCATCCGATTTTAGTCGACTAAATCTACAGTTTTTTCGTCGACAAAAAAGTATTTTTGCGGACCTTGATGCCGTAATGCCTGATTTTACGCTTGCTAAAAATAGCCATGTCCACTAGTCCCTATCATTTTAGTGTCGTTTTTATTTGTTGACGAAATTGTCAATATATTTAGTCTTAGTCATCATAGCTTAGTTTTAATTTAGTTTCCGTCAGTGCTCTGAACCCATGACCTTCTCACTGCGCTATATAACCACTGATCCACCATGCCAACCCAATGATTTATCATTCCATTCATCTCAAAGAGCCATGCACGCTCTATAATTACTGCCAACATCAACCCAGAGAAACGGGTGCACATTATACTCTCGGTCACACGAGGGGAGCTGGCTGCTTCCAGTGGTTTAAATATTAATTTGACCTCATTCATGCTTTCATCAAAGAAAGTCATATTCCGCCTTCAGAAAGCGCATTGGCTTTGTAGACTTGGCTTTGATGACGTTGTCACAAGGGGGGGAGAGCGAGTGCAATAGTGCATGTGCGTGTGTGTGCTCGTGCGTGTGTGTGTGTGGGCACTGTGGAGGGTGCTTTAAGCAGAGAGAAGGGATGACTGAGCCACTGAGCTTGGGATGGAAGATTGGTGTGCTGACTCTCTGATTGACTCTCTGCCTGCTGCAGTGAGATAGGAGGAGTTCTCGAAGAGGACTTATGGGAGCAGAGCGCTCGGTTGGGCCCCACACAGGCACACCTCACACGCTTCTGCTGTGGATTACTGCAGGTCCGATGATAGAGATGGAGGTCCTCGTCCTTAATACTTTGACAAACGGTTGGGTCGTGTGGTATATCTAGAATATAGAGCACGGGGCACTCAACAGCAGTACTAGGGACTTGGAATATGGCTGCAGGCTTTTCACTCTAAAATCCCAAACCGCCCAGCAGGAAAACCCTTTAACCCATTCTGACCTGAGATCAGATTCTAAAAATGTCAGTCGTTCTTCGATTTTTTCAAAAATAGCAGACCTACAAGCTCGTATCGCGCCACTCGGTGGCGCGATATGAGCTTGTAGATCTGCTATTTTTCAATAGCTAAAGCATAACATGATGCTAACACCAAAATGGGTGCCCGTTCAGAATGGGTTAACAACTTCTTTCACCAACTACAGTCTTCCCCTTGAGCAAGGCACTTAACCATTTCCGCCACCACTCAATAATACTAGAATTCCCTTGGGTTGGCAGATGGTGGACAACGTCACAAATACATGTCCATATATGGAGAGGAGGGCTTCACGAACATGCACTGTTGTCAGGCACAATCGAAACTGTTGGCTATAATGTTTACAACTGAAACGGATTTCCTGTGCACTAACTTCCTCTTCAAAATAAGAGCAACATGTAATGAGTAGTCAACACTAGTTTTATTTCTAAGTCTACTTACAGGACATTAACGTCACATTTGAGTTCCTTTTGAATGCCTGTCAGATTTCTCTACATAACTAGGGTAGGTACCCTCACAAAAACATGCAGTAATCCTGGTCTCTAAACTGCCTCCCCCTGGCCAGCCGGGGCGCCTGATGGAGGGGAAAGGAACTGGTTGGAATAACGTGTTCCTTCCACGCGCTACGTCCAACCAGGGAAACTCCCCCCTGTCAGGTGTAAAGGAGCAACTTGGACACTCAAGCATGAAGGAAGCATGAGTTAAGTCCGTTGCTCTCCCCAGGTTGGTGGAGGGTGTGTAGAGCCCAGGATCACATTAGAATCTAATGTTCAGGGTTAATGTAACAGATGATTGACACAGGGGTGAAAAATGGGTTACAAAATCGTGGGATAAAAATATATATTAGAGATTTCTCTACATAACTGTCTCAGCTGTTGGTGCGCAAATGCGCCTTGCATGCCTTTGATCTACGTGCAGAAAACATTTTGGCGATTGGTTGTGTGCCCCCCTGATTATTAACAACATCTAAACATGTAAACACAACATGAACATAATACTCTTATTATGCATAATTATCGCATTCTCGCCGATAAATATTGTAGTTAAAAAAGGGCGGGAAAAAATTATAATATAATAAAAGAAAAAAAAACGAATGGTTCAAGCCCATTAATTAAGATTCGAGTGCCAACCCTAACGAGCGAAGGTTCGAACCCCGAATGTTCGGGGACAGCCGTATTGCCTAATATGGGCATTGTTACTCTTTATTCCCCGTTTTATAGTCCGCCCCCTGTGACATCATGTGGGTCAACCAATAGGAAGACAGAGGGATTGAACCCTACAAACCCTCCCACGCACTCAGATCAGCCAACGCAGGGAAACTGGAAGTACCCTCACTAAAAACGCCGGGACACGTCCCAAACTCTTCTCCCTTCTGGCTCCAAAACTGTGGAATGCACTTCCCATTGCAGTCAGAACTGCAGCATCACTCCCAATCCTCCGCCGTAGTCTGAAAACCCACCTTTTCAGACTCCATCATGGCCCATAGCACTTACCCTAACCCCTTAGATAGCATTTCTGTTGGCTTAGATAGCATTTGACACAGACTTATAGCATGTTATGTAGACAGCACTATAATTTTATTGTATATAGTCATAGCACGCCATAGTACATATGTATAGCATAGTAGTAAATATGTATAGTTTATATGTATAGTGTATGTTAGTATGTATAGTTTCATTATATAGATATTCCACTGTTACTTTCTTAGCTTACGCATGTTTCATGATAAATGCTTTTATGTGATGTATTCCCATGCTTTTGTTCTTGCTTAAATGTAAGTCGCTCTGGATTAAGAGCGTCTGCTAAATGCCTAAATTGTAAATTGTAAATTGTAGGGGGTTACATCTCATCCGCAGCTGGCAGTCACAGGTGTTAATGTGCATAACGGAGGGTGCACGACTGTGTGTGCAGCCCACGGAGGTCATTGTGCTAAAAAAAAGCCAAAGACTTCTGTGCTGTGTCCACTTTCCCTGCAGAGATGACCACCAGACAACCCACGCATGGTGACATCACAATGCCCAAACAAACCCAGGGTTCTGAGTTTGGGGAGTTACGCAAGTGGAAATTGAGTTTTCACAGTTTGCACATTTTTACATAATCTGCCGAAGAGAACGCCTGCAGGCACTTTCCTACCATCACACTGGGCAATAAATGAACCTCGATGCCGCCCGGGCAGGGAGGGTGATAATTGGCACCGCACCTAATCCTCCGGCCTAGGGCAGGAGGAGTAGGACAATGTCTCCATGTCCTCTCACTGGGCGGGAGGGAGGAGCAGGACAATAGGGACTTTAAGCAACGACTGTTTTCAGGACGGCTCTGTTACGCGGAAGTACGGCGGCTATGACGGTAATGACGCCCACGCCGAAGCCGTCAAAATCGTTAAGCAAACAGCCGTCGGCGACATTGGTTCCCATGGTGACATGGTGCAGCATGTGTCAAACATAAACACTTATTTTTAAGTGCATCAGCATCAGCTAACTTGCCGATATTGCTTAATTCTTATACATGCGCTGATCCTGGTGGACTGCCGTAGCCGTCGTTGCTTAAAGTCCCTAATGTCTCTACGTCCTCCTCGCCGACAGGTGAGTCAGTGGGATATAACAGCTGCGACAACAACAAACATAAATGTGTGTGGGAGGAACCATTTGGCACTGGCAGTGATTAAATTGAGGAGAAAATGGGTAAAAAGCACAATTTTTTTTTTTAAAGGACCACTTTACCACTTTTTAGCCTACCTTCATATAATTGGTCAACTCCTCGCTTCATTATAAAATGCGTTTCTACTCGGCCTGTGTCTCATAGGAGGGCTGTGGGCAGCTCAGAAACCACCAGTGACATCATCGATGGGGAATCCAAGCTAATAGAAACGGCAGGCTTTCTATTCCTGAAAAGTTGCAATGCGAAAATGGAAGCCATCGTTCTCACGATAATACAAATCTAAATATATATATTTTTAAACTTGCCTAACGATGATGTCACTGGTGGACAGATTTCTGAACTGCCCACAGATATGAGACACAATCTGAGTATAAAATAATTTGTCGTATTTTATCATGAACATTAGTGAGGACAGGGTTAGTGGTGCTCAACCAAACTGTTACAAAAAAAGTTATTAAAAATGGAACAAAAATTTACTAATTCAGAACCCATGTTGCAACTTGAACTGGTATCTCATCTTATGTGAAATGGAATCAAGCCTGAGCAATTAACATAATTAATAAGCATGTTTGCCATGCTGACTGAAAGGCACACAACATTTGTGTTGTACGGCTTTCGGCTGTGTTTCGACTGCCCCCCCCCCCTCCCCCTCATACAACAAAAACGTTGTGTCAAACCATGTGACTCCCATTGCGAGCTTGCATCAGTCAACAAGTCTCATGCATCAGCTATACAACATTCTGTTGTGAAGGTGTGAGTGAAGCCATAGGCAACATCAACCCGGCAGTCTGGGGAGCAGTAGCTGCAGTGTGTGTGTGTGTGTGTGTGTGTGTGTGTGTGTGTGTGTGTGTGTGTGTGTGTGTGTGTGTGTGTGTGTGTGTGTGTCCGACATGTCAGCTGTACTGTAACGATGCTTTGTCGTCCATGCACGTTGTAACTGGCTGCTCTCCCACTGTCAAACTGACACTGGCAGAGTTTATGTCCTTTGTACAAGGTATTCCTGTACTTCTAATTATGTGGACATAAATAAACATTTCAATGGCATTTCTATTTCTGGGACCCCCAATTTACTAAACTATCATTTAGCTTGGGACCCCCCTGGAACTCCATGGGGGTCCCCGGAACCCACTTTGGGAACCACTGGTATAGGCTATGCAGAGGAGAGAAGTGCCCCACTGTCCCAAATCTGGGAGGCCTTCATTTTATTTTTTATAAATAATAATTACTGATGCATTTACTAAAGTGGGTAAAGGAAAATAATAGAACCGCTATAGAACAGTCAGCAAAACGTCACTTTACAACACGTATACAGTAAGCCAGATCAGAATATTTTTGATTTCCAGTCCAATATCACAATATGGATCTACCGTTTGCACAGGCTGATATTTTGTGCGCTACATGAGCTTGTAGATCTGCTATTTTCCAATAGCTAAAGCATAACATTATGCTAACACCAAAAGGGGTTCCCGACCAAAATGGGTTAAACAGGCAGGTTGCTCACGTCGCAGTTCAGGAAGATGCAGTTTTGCTATTTTCACCAAATGTTTGCCTTATTGTTTCACCGGATGTTTGCTAGAAAACTGTTGCCTTATTGTTTCACCGGATGTTTGCTAGAAAACTGTTATGGTTTATTTGGTTAATGAAGAGTACCCGTAAAGCATCTGTGTCATTTTAGATTTTTGATATATATATATATATATATATATATATATATCACACTTTTGGACATGACATGAGGTTTCCACCCGACATATGTCGGGTGGAAACCTCATATGTACCTCATATGTAAAAAGGAGTCAAATTCAGAAGCAGCAAAAGCAGCAGATCTAACGAGCTCAAAATGCGTCGCTTCGAGCTTGTGGAAATGCTACTTTTGATGCTTTTGTGTGGCGCTGTATGGCGTTAATATCAGAAGATATTTTTTTGATCGGCCTCGGGACTTATGGTTAAAAGAGGAAAGTAAGTCTGTAAGCTTGTAAAATGCCTAAAAGCCTTTTAGAAGTGTTCGGTGCTGTTCATTTTTAACAGCTTTGTCATACAGACATGCTCATATGTACAAAAGTGTTACTTTTCAGGAGTCAAATTCAGAAGCAGCAAAAGTATAGCAGATCTAACGAGCTCAAAATGCGTCGCTTCGAGCTTGTGGAAATGCTACTTTTGATGCTTGTGTGTGGCGCTGTATATGGCGTTAATATATGCAACATCAGAAGACATTTTTTGAATCGGCCTCAGGACTTAATGGGTTAAAAGAGGAAAGTAAGTTTGAGGCTGAAGCTTGTAAAGCGATAGAAATTCACACTTCAAATAGGGTTTTAGTGCCTAAAAGCCTTTTAGAAGTGTTCGGTGCTGTTCATATTTAACAGTTGTCATACAGACAGAGTTGTTTGTGTCCAGAGCACTAAAGCTCCCACAGCTGTCAGGACACACAACAGCAAATCCTCTCCATTGAATATACAGAGAAAATGTATCCAGTATCTACTGTGAGCCTGTGAAAAATAAAGCCTTCTGTGGAAATAAAATGGTAATCTGTGTCATGTTGTCATTGCATTATATACATGTTATTTTTTGGACTTAAAGCTGTAGGAAATACTTTACATTAATTGAATATACAGTAGTGATTACAAAAGGTATCAATTGATTGCCCGAGTCCCGTGGTGGGAGTTCTGGGTCAGGTTTTGGTGAATGTTAACCCATTTTGGTGTTAGCATTATGAAAAATAGCAGATCTACAAGCTCATAGCGTGCCAGTGCCACCCAGTGGCACTACGAGCTTGTAGGTCTGCTATTTTTGAAAAATCGAAGAACGACTGACATAGAAAAATAGCTTTTTCAGAAAACGGTCAGGATTTAGAAGACAATTCTAGAATCTGATCTCAGGTCAGAATGGGTTAACTAGTTCCGGGCATTTGGTGGGGGCCACGCATTAAAAATAAATGAATCCACTGTAGTGACATTTGTATTGTTGACCTATTTCTGCCATATAGCTCAACCTTCGTTCAACTTTGACCCCTCTGTCACATAAGAACTATGGATCGTGTGCTACTGCTGGCGTAGTGATACTTTTACAGTGGTGGGACCAGAACTCCCACCCAAGGGAAATAATGGTTCGGGGTACAGTATATTATAGCACTGGAAAATCTTCAGACTTGATTTTCCGGTGCTATCGAACTGTATCCTATATAATACATATGATTTTCACAACTTAGAGAGGCTGTGGAATAAGACAGCGTACAGCAGGGGTACTCAACTAGAAATGCTGAAGGTCCACAAATAATTACTTTTGAATAAGATCATGGTCCAGTCTCATGCGCACGCAACTACAATTGCGGGCCACGTGGGCCCCATGGGGTGGGGCTGCCCCCCTCGCCCCCCCACCCCTAGAAACAACTATGCCTGTTTAGTATACAGTCAAACCAAGCTATACAAACCGCGCAACATTGTCATCATGACATGCCGAGGAATACACACATTCAGAGTGTTAATTGCGTTTCTCGCCATTGATCGAATACAACGGAAAATTCCTTTGCAGTGACTTTTTTTCTTCTCTTTCTTCTTTTTTTTAATGTTTTTTTGTGGCTTTCGCCTTTATTTTATATTTTTTATGGAGGGACAGACAGTAGGCTGACAGGAAATGGGGAGAGAGATGGGGGGGGTCACTCCCACTGAGCCACGGCCCAGGCCTCTTCTCTTTATTCTATCATTTCTCCAGGGTCCGCAGAGAGGCGTGCGGCGGTCCGGTAGTGTGCCGCGGTCCGCCTGTTGAGGACCACTATGTGTACAGTATGTGTTGACTGCTCAAAGAGCCTGTCAGAGGCTGCTGACCATGCAGCAGAAACTCTCACATCTCCATTGGCATGTCCAAAGGCAGTGCATCAGGGCTAGAGTGTTATGAAACATGCATTGCAGACCCAGAGGTTGGTGACCCATTTCAGCGTACATACATAGATACTGTATCACATCATGCATGTTGGATGGACACTGCAGGACTTGGCTTTCCTTTGTTCTCTGCTAAAGAGCAGAAAATAGATGTTTGTCAAAAATTAAATATTCACATTTTAAGTCATATTATTTCCTCAAGATGCTGTGGGAATTTACTTATACACCCAATGTTTGTTTTTGGTTTGGTTGGTGACATCATGTACTGTGATGATTTACACTTAGCTGCAGGACAGTGTCACACACAGCATAAATCAGTGAATTTATTAAGCATGGATGAAAAAAAACCATATGAAAATGTTCTACTCTAAACAAATGTGAGAGGACTTAAATCTCAAAGGTGCCTTCTAAACACCGTTGGTCAAATACATTACTCCACTAGAAGTCAAAGTTGGGAATTTGTTTTGCTAAAATTAGTAATTCAAATGACTAAAATAAGTACTTTAAAGGTATATTCAGTGATTTCACTTAATTCAAATATCACTTATTTTTTTGTTTTGTTGTGATAATCCTCCCTACTATAGAGTGTGCTGGCCATATAAGGAGTTCCTCCCTGTCCCCAGTTAACCCCTGGGGGTCAAAAAACCTTAGGTTTCGTTTTTGACTTGAAACCTAAGATTTTTTGAGTGAAATCACTGAATATACCTTTAAAAGGATTGGACTTGGACTTATTTTCGATCTCACACCCCATGGATCCTTGTGTTCATGGGATGTTTTTGTTTTTGTTGCATTCCTAAGCCAATCATTTGATGACCAGCAGTGGTTCCCTATGGAGACACAAAGCAGACTCTCTGTTCTAATCAATAGAAAATATATTGTTTCCTCCCTTGGGCTTTATTGAAGATAAATAAATAGCCTTTCACAGGAGGCAGCAGCACCTTTGTTTTTGTACCCGTTTTTCCCTCAGTTAAGTGTATTCATGCTTTGTTTTCCATGTCTAATGTAATTAGACATGGTTGTTTTTGTTTTATTAGTTGGTTTATTTTTATTGGGGGGGGGGGGGGGGATTTATGAGATGAAATGAGATATACTTTATTATTCCCAGAGGGGAAATTGAAGCATTACAACAGCATAATGTGACACATAAAAAGCTAAAACTACTGGACAGACAGACAGAACACAAAACAGATACAAATGGACATAACCACAGAAGACCAGGACCACCAAGGACCATAATTATGCCATTTGGGGGGAGTCAGTTCTTATGCATTCGCATTGTATAGTCTGATAGCAGTTGGCATGAAAGAGTCTGTATCGTTCCGTATGCATCCTCGGGGGAGTGTGAGCCTACGGCTGAAAGTGCTCACCCTATCCTGCAGCACACCATTTAAGGGGTGGGAGGGATTAGCCAGCATGGAGTTCAGTTTGTCCCCGATCCTCCTCTCCTCTCCTCTCCGCGACTGACTGCAGGCTCTCCATTCGGAGGCCAACAACAGAGCTGGCCTTCTTTATGATCTTATTGAGCTTCTTGAGCTCACCGGCCTTGATGCCCCCCAGCATACCACTGCATAAAGCAGAACACTGGCCACAACAGACTGGTAAAACATCCCAAGTAGCTTGCTACACACACTAAAGGACTTGAGCCTCCTCAGGAGGTACAGTCTGCTCTGTCCCTTTTTGGACTCCCTATATGGACTGTATTTAACTTGAGCGACAGGTTGATTACAGCTATAGGCAATATGTAAAAAATGTCCACATCTCGGGGCTGTAAATGACAGGGAATCTGTCGCCAGACTGGTGAAGTTCTTTCACTTTCACAAGCGTTAAAAACATGCATGGTTGAATGAGCGGGTACTGTGATTGGTTTCCTCCTGTGAGGAACACAGCGTGTGGCCAAGCACATTTTGGAACAAAATATAAACAAATCAACAGCTGACTCCAAAGCTATGCTAAAAAGAAAGAAGTAACGACAACCTCCATAGAAATGTAAGAGTCAAAAGGACAATATCGTTGAAATGTAAAAGTGGAGTAAAAGTCATATGTTATAATTTTATTTAAAAATAGCTGCCCACCACCATGGAGGTTGTGGGTTCAAATCCACTGTGGTGCATCCGGCTTTGTGGAGTGTCTACCTGCACAAACTCAACTGGCCCGTGGTTCAGGCAGGGGAGGGAAGCCGGGCAGGGAGGGTGATAATTGCCACTGCACGTAATACTAGGGGCTGGGGCAGTACCTGCCAACGTCCTCCTCACTGCACGTAATACTAGGGGCTGGGGCAGTACCTGCCAACGTCCTCCTCACTGCACGTAATACTAGGGGCTGGGGCAGTACCTGCCAACGCCCTCCTCACTGCACGTAATACTAGGGGCTGGGGCAGTACCTGCCAACGCCCTCCTCACTGCACGTAATACTAGGGGCTGGGGCAGTAGGTCTGCCAACGTCCTCCTCACTGCACGTAACACTAGGGGCTGGGGCAGTACCTGCCAACGTCCTCCTCACTGCACGTAATACTAGGGGCTGGGGCAGTACCTGCCAACGTCCTCCTCACTGCACTTAACACTAGGGGCTGGGGCAGTACCTGCCAACGTCCTCCTCACTGCACGTAACACTAGGGGCTGGGGCAGTACCTGCCAACGTCCTCCTCACTGCACGTAATACTAGGGGCTGGGGCAGTACCTGCCAACGTCCTCCTCACTGCACGTAATACTAGGGGCTGGGGCAGTACCTGCCAACGTCCTCCACACTGCACGTAATACTAGGGGCTGGGGCAGTACCTGCCAACGTCCTCCTCACTGCACGTAATACTAGGGGCTGGGGCAGTACCTGCCAACGCCCTCCTCACTACACGTAATACTATAGGGGCTGGGGCAGTACCTGCCAACGTCACTGCACGTAATACTAGGGGCTGGGGCAGTACCTGCCAACGTCCTCCTCGGCTCACTGCACGTAATACTAGGGGCTGGGGCAGTACCTGCCAACGTCCTCCTCGGCTCACTGCACGTAATACTAGGGGCTGGGGCAGTACCTGCTCAACGTCCTCCTCACTGCACGTAATACTATAGGGGCTGGGGCAGTACCTGCCAACGTCCTCCTCACTACACGTAATACTATAGGGGCTGGGGCAGTACCTGCCAACGTCCTCCTCACTACACGTAATACTATAGGGGCTGGGGCAGTACCTGCCAACGTCCTCCTCACTGCACGTAATACTATAGGGGCTGGGGCAGTACCTGCCAACGTCCTCCTCACTGCACGTAATACTAGGGGCTGGGGCAGTACCTGCCAACGTCCTCCTCACTGCACGTAATACTAGGGGCTGGGGCAGTACCTGCCAACGTCCTCCACACTGCACGTAATACTAGGGGCTGGGGCAGTACCTGCCAACGTCCTCCTCACTGCACGTAATACTAGGGGCTGGGGCAGTACCTGCCAACGCCCTCCTCACTACACGTAATACTATAGGGGCTGGGGCAGTACCTGCCAACGTCACTGCACGTAATACTAGGGGCTGGGGCAGTACCTGCCAACGTCCTCCTCGGCTCACTGCACGTAATACTAGGGGCTGGGGCAGTACCTGCCAACGTCCTCCTCGGCTCACTGCACGTAATACTAGGGGCTGGGGCAGTACCTGCTCAACGTCCTCCTCACTGCACGTAATACTATAGGGGCTGGGGCAGTACCTGCCAACGTCCTCCTCACTACACGTAATACTATAGGGGCTGGGGCAGTACCTGCCAACGTCCTCCTCACTACACGTAATACTATAGGGGCTGGGGCAGTACCTGCCAACGTCCTCCTCACTGCACGTAATACTATAGGGGCTGGGGCAGTACCTTCTAACGCCCTCCTCACTGCACGTAATACTAGGGGCTGGGGCAGTACCTGCCAACGTCCTCCTCACTACACGTAATACTATAGGGGCTGGGGCAGTACCTGCCAACGTCCTCCTCACTGCACGTAATACTATAGGGGCTGGGGCAGTACCTGCCAACGTCCTCCTCACTGCACGTAATACTAGCCCATTCTGACCTGAGATCAGATTCATACGAGGTTTCCTCCGGACACACACTGGTCTGATGAACCCATTCTGACCTGAGATCAGATTCTAGAAATGTCAGTCGCTCTTCGATTTTTCAAAAATAGCAGACCTACAAGCTCATATCGCGCCACTCGGTGGCGCGATATGAGCTTGTAGATCTGCTATTTTTAAATAGCTAAAGCATAACATGATGCGGACACCAAAATGGGTGCCCGGTCAGAATGGACTAGGGGCTGGGGCAGTACCTGCCAACGTCCTCCTCACTGGTACAGTAGGTGAGTCAGTGGGATACAACAGTGGTGACAACACACACTTTTGGACATATGAGGTTTCCACACAACATGTGTCGGGTGGAAACAAAAGTGTTACTTTTCAGGAGTCAAATTCAGAAGCCGCAAAAGTAGCAGATCTAACGAGCTCAAAACGCGTCGCTTCGAGCTTGTGGAAATGCTACTTTTGATGCTTTTGTGTGGCGCTGTAGGGCGTTAATATCAGAAGATATTTTTTTGAATCGGCCTCAGGACTTAATGGGTTAAAAGAGGAAAGTAAGTTTGAGGCTGAAGCTTGTAAAGCGATAGAAATTCACACTTCAAATAGGGTTTTAGTGCCTAAAAGCCTTTTAGAAGTGTTCAGTGCTGTTCATTTTTAACAGACATGCTCCAGAGCTCGCGGTGACAACACAGAAATGTGTGTGGGGAGGAACCATTTTGGCATTGGTAATTGCGAACGCAGTGAGCCACTTACTATGAGACCCTGCTGCTCATGTCTGTGTGTCTGTCCCGCTGTGACACCACCCGCCCGCCACCAGAGGGCGCAGCTGTAGCACACACACACACACACACAGGGCGCAGCTGTAGCACACACACACACACAGGGCGCAGCTGTAGCACACACACACACACACACACACACACACACAACCACACACACACGAGCTGCGTTCGCTTCCCGCGTTTGCGCGTCTTACTTGTGACTACATTAAGGAGAAAGAATTGTTAAAAGCACAACAAAAAAGGACAGCTACTCAAGTAAATCTACTTTGTTACTATCCACCATTGCTCAACCCAATATCTAAGAGTGCCACGCACGCACGCACACACACAGTGTGGCCAGTGAGAAACTACCCCAGAATTCTCCACTGACTGAACCAAACTGAATCTTTTCTGAGATGGTGTGTGTGTGTGTGTGTGTGTGTGTGTGTGTGTGTGTGTGTGTGTGTGTGTGTGTGTGTGTGTGTGTGTGTGTGTGTGTGTGTGTGTGTGAGAGAGAGAGAGAGATAGAGAGCCAAAGTCAAGGTTACAGTACAAACTGGTTGATTGAGGTTTACGTGTTAGACTGTGACATAAGCTCTAATTAGCCAGGCTAATTCAATGTGACACTGAGTATAGCGTGGGAATTTCACGTCCAGGAGAAAGTAGTAGCAGGAGTTGTAAGTAAGCTAAACACAGCTAAGTGTACTGTAAGTGGTATACCCTCGGCGTTGCTGTAAAAGGACTAGTTAAAATATCAGTTCTCCTTTGATATGAAAGCAGTACATTATAGCGCGGCTATTTTCCACTGCTGATTACAATATGATAAAAATTGTCTTCATTATCTTTATCTTCCTAAATTTGATCTGATCTAAGCTTCTCCCTCTTTCAGGCCATGAGAGTCATCACCTCAGGGGCATTACGGTGTAGCCCAAGTCATAAAAGAGCATAATGGATCCCCACCCTTCTTTCATAGAACCACTCCATAAACAAACCTCTATCCAAAACACCAACGTGTTCAAACACCAACACCAACACCAATGTTCCTTCAAATCACCTTGTTTTTCTTCGTGTGTGCTTCTTTTTATGAGCAGCTCAGTTTAGCCGTGCTCGTCTAATCTCATTTAAAGCCGAGAGGGTGTGTAAGAGGACCTCATCGCTCCATGGCCATGAGGAGCCTCAGGGACAAATCCCCCGTTGCATTCTGGTGAAAGTGTGAGATAACAGATGAATGAACGTGTCCTGGCCCACCCAGTCTGACCTGGCTAGATTCAGGAAGGTAAAAATAGCATCTTTGCCTGATGTCAGGTTGGGATTGTTCTAAAGCACACAGCATTAGAGGAGTGAGTGAAATCGGGATTATTTAAGGATCTGTGTGTGTGTGTGTGTGTGTGTGTGTGTGTGTGTGTGTGTGTGTGTGTGTGTGTGTGTGTGTGTGTGTGTGTGTGTGTGTGTGTGTGTGTGTGTGTGTGTGTGTGTGTGTGTGTGTGCGCGTGAGTGTGTGCGTGCGAGATTCAGTAGAATCCCAGGTCCAACTACTGGAAGTGGAGACAATGCCTTGCTTTAAGACACCTGCTTCAGGGGGGGGTTAATAGAAGGTTGACACATTCGCTAACTTTCTCCAGTTTCCAGGCAGTTTGAACAGCATACCGTTTGATCAGGTCCACGTCTCCGGAGCAGCCAGTCTATAGTTTCACTCTGATTAAGGTCCATGAACTCAGTGACTGTTTTATTTCCTGCAGCCTTTCAGAAATTCTTACTCGTGACTTTTGGCACTCAAAAAATGCTTCTGACAAACTGCTGCCAAAAAGCTCTTTTTAGAGAGACAAAGACTGTTTCCCCACTGGCTGAATGAGCCCATCGGGGGGGGGGGGAGGGGGGGGCTGCTCATACAGTATGGCTGTCACGTTTTGGCCGTTTCTACACTCAGCTTAACTCAGGGATCATCATCACCTCATCGGCAGCATTATGCATGCAGCATATCGGCCCAGCACAGCATACTTTCTATACTGCAAGAGTGCTGCCTCAAATATCAATAGGCAGCCGCATGATCATTTGTGAGAACCCAACGACAATTTGAATCCCTCTACTGTCCATTTTCTTTTCAATGCAATAAAGGCCATAAAACACGGATGATTAAAAACAGAGCAAGAAAGCAAGAAATGGGAAGCTGATTAGGAATAGACCCCCTAAACAGAAAATCCATTCCATTTACCAATTTGAATCAAATCAGGACAGAGAACTCGTGTAGGACGAATACGGATAAACAAGTGAAATTGGAAATGAAGAAACAAAACACAAATTGGAAATGGAACACTATGAAATTTAAGGTCATAAATTCTCTTTATAGGATTCTCTCTCCTGATGCCACACTTTCATGGCTGAAAGTAGACATTTCGCTGCAAACAACATGACCATTATTAAGGGCACGTGGGCCGTACATACCACATAAGTGCTCCACCTGAGCAATCCATCTCCCAGAGGTCTAACGTACTGAAAAGGGAATTAACACTCTCGTCCTTGGCTGATACCAACAAAAGGCCTATATAAGCCCCACTTTACACGGATACAGTCGCAGCTGAAATGCATTATCTTTGCCACAGACAGTGCATAATGAAATGTGTGATGAATCATAATTACGTTGATGATATTGGCCTGTCTTGCCCCTGTCTGACTGCAGTAGAACGTAAACACTGCCTCCCTGCGTGTTGCATACACAAGCAACCATCAATCAGGGTAGACTTGAGGTATATAGCAGCAGTAGGTTGCCATAAAGCTGTAAAGTCTGATTCATACTTTGACATAACTGTGCCAAAAATAGCTATAGATCTACAAGCTCACAAATGATCTTCTATTTCTGATGTGGGACACCCGGTTGCTATTTATTCAGACTCTAATGCAAGCAAGCAATATAATCTCAAGCACGGCACGAGCAGCTGGCAACGCACAAAATGAATCATCACTGATTCGGTATGTATACATAATTCAGAACACACATTTATCAACTACCAGTATCTAGTGTATTGGTGCAGCATACACTGTGTTCTGCATTTAATATACTGTTTTTGTTAGGCAGAAGAGGAGAGAAGTCCAAACAGAAAAGTCCTGTCTGATTGCATTAAACTCACCATTCAACATTGCAGCCGTACGAAAAGCTTGAGTTATCCTCTTTCTATCTGCAAAGTTTTCGTTTCATAAAAATCCACCATAGAAACGTTATATGAGCTACTTTCTGCCAAGAAATGCCCTGCATTAGATTATTTTTCTAAGTGTCAGAGTTTGGAAGTGCTTGTTTTCAATAACACATAACATTTTGCTGCCTCCTGTATCATGTGACATTTAGAAACAGGTGGTACGGCAGGACGGTTGAGTGATTTACAACGAGCGCTTCCAAACTCCAACACTCCATCCATGCTGCTCAATGTTTTGCCACTCAGTCTAGATGAGGGGGGGGGGGGGGGCGTGTCCTGATGGGAAAATCATGCATGTGCAATACTATCTATTGAACTTGCACAGGTTAATGAGACTTCAAATACAACGTATACGATGGGGTATTTTGAAAGCGGACATCACACCAAGTACTACTCTTTCTCCCTTCCCTATGACACACACACACACACACACACACACACACACACACACACACACACACACACACACACACACACACACACACACACACACACACACACACACACACACACACACACACACACACACACACACACACACACACACACACACACCTTATATAATCCGAATAGCGTGCGTCTCAGCTGGTAGAGAGGGAGAAATGGAGAGAGAGAGATCTTTGGGTGTAACACAAAGGGGCTGCTGTTTACGAGGCTTAACGGGGTTGTCGATATAATTTCTCAGATCAAAGTTCACGACGCGGCTGTGTAACATGAAGATGTTGTGAGACAGCACGGATGGTGGGGGAATACAATGGTCTCATTTAGGAGTCTGACCACCGTTGGGGTTGCCTGCACCGTGTCTGGAGATATGGAGAGATATGGGGGGGGGGGGGGAGTGGGGGGGGAGAGATATAAAAGTACTACTTTGTGTAATTATTCGGCATCTATTCCTGCATTCGATTCACGGTGGCAGTGTTGGTGCCTCACAGCGAGAAGCCCCACAGGGTTTAACCCATTTTGACCTGAGAACAGATTTTAAAAAATATCGTTATTCGATTTTTCTAAAATAGCAGACCTACAAGCTCGTAGTGCGCCACTCGGTGGCGCGCTACGAGCTTGTAGGTCTGCTATTTTTCCAATAGCTGAAGCATAACATAATGCTAACACCAAAAGGGGTTCCCGCCCAGAATGGGTTAAATCCAACTGGGGGCCAACCCAACCCGGGGCCTTTCAGTGTGGAGTTTGCATGGTCTCCCTGTTTTGGGATTTCTTCCAGTTGCTCTGGTTTCCTCCCACACAAAAAGACATACATGGCAGAGACGTACTCCTGCCAAGGCACTGGACCTCGAGGTTGGTTCTGGTGAATAGCTGCCCACGGCTATTAACACTTACCCATTCTGAACGGGCACCCATTTTGGTGTTGGCATCATGTTATGCTTTAGCTATTGAAAAATAGCAGATCTACAAGCTCATATCGCGCCACCGAGTGGCGCGATACGAGCTTGTAGGTCTGCTATTTTTGAAAAAAATCGAAGAACGACTGACATTTTTAGAATCTGATCTCAGGTCAGAATGGGTTCGTCAGACCAGCGTGTGTCCAGCGGAAACCTCGTATGAATCTGATCTCAGAGGTTCAAATATATTTATTTAGGGTATTTGGGGTATATATATTTGGGCACCAGAACCACTGCCTTCATGTGCTCCCACTATCCTGTCTCATGTCGTCAAGAGGACAATTCGACAATGGAACGGAAGGTTTGCAGAGATCAAACCTAAACCCCTCTGGTTGTGAGATAATCCCTTTAACTCCCAAGACATTCTGCCTGTGTGTCCGCAAGACTATTAAATATCCATGAAGACCAGCTTGAAGGCAAAGCTCAACCAAAACAAGTTGTGGGCACAATCTGTGGTGGTTATTCATGGATGTGAAAAAAATTTGTTTACATTCCATGATGGCAGATGCTCTTGTTGATTTGGGTGTTTAAAGGACAACTTTTTTTTCAACCAAGGTTCATGTTTTAGTTTGTTATTAGATAAAGTAAAAGATGAGTGTTAATCTTTTTTCATTTGCTGCTTTCTTTCGTTTTAGGGATTTTAGCTGTTTTTGACAGGGGGGCGGGGGCATTTGAGCATGGGGCTAAATATGCATTTTTTAACACAATTTTATGGTGATTTATTTTTTTATGGTTTACTATAGTCCTAATAAACGCCAGGAACACCCCCCTGTCAAAAACTGCTAAAATCCCTAAAACGAAAGAAAGCAGCAAATGAAAGAAAATGAACACTCACCTTTTAGTTTCTCTAATAACAACCTAAAACATGAACCTTGGTTGAAAAAAACTAAAGTTGTCCTTTAAGCAGGTCTAGCAGAGTCACTAATCAGTTGGTCGTTCTTCTGCATTCACTCAGTATACTTTAAAAGCAGCAGGACAAGAAGCGCTAACTAATCATAATAATAGACATGTTGGTAGTACTATTACAGTACAATACAATATGTCTTTCTGCCTCCTTTCATCATTTGAAACTCATAACGCCCATTCTGACCGGGCACCCATTTTGGTGTCAGCATCATGTTATGCTTTAGCTATTGAAAAATAGCAGATCTACAAGCTCATATCGCGCCACCGAGTGGCGCGATACGAGCTTGTAGGTCTGCTATTTTTTGAAAAATCGACTGACATTTTTAGAATCTGATCTCAGGTCAGAATGGGTTCATCAGACCAGTGTGTGTCCGGCGGAAACCTCGTATGAATCTGATCTCAGGTCAGAATGGGTTAACCACAGGGTGAGAGGCAGAGAAAGGGATAGAAGAGAATATTACGAATGAAAGATGAGCGAAAGAGAGACATACAGATTAAATAGAGACTGGGGGGGGGGGGGACATAGCTATAAGTGGGCGAGAGAAGAGACAGAGAGGAACATTTGAAAAGGTCTAACGCAGCCATATGCCACTAATAACCGGCTTAATGATACGGATTCCCAGAAGGCGCAGCCGTGACATCCGTCTGTCAGGTCAGCGGAGGTGACACCGCAAGAGAGAGAGAACGAGGTCACTCCCAACTCCATAAAAACGGATGAAAACTCATAAAGATTATTCACTACCTCATTATTCCAAAAAGACTGAACAAGGGACGGGTCAAACCTGGCCCCCCTGCCCTTTGCCGTGTGTGTGTGTGCCAGGGACTATATTGATCCAGCAGCTCCAAAGCAATCTGGCTCTCCCTCTACGCTTGTTAAGGCGGGGATTCTAGACTAATACCTTTTGATTTAACGACGCGTTCGTTTGCAATGAATTACAACAAATGGAACAAAGCCAACATATAGCTACCAACCCAGTTGAGGAAAAACAGGCCATGCAAGCAGGCCATGTATAAAACACAGTCCAAATGCAGTGTCCTCCGTCCTGGCACAGAGACACTAAATCAAAGCCAGGCTAACTAAATAACGGTTCCATCTATACCTTTTGTTTTAGCTTCTTCTTTCATATATTATGTCATCATCAGATGTCCAGCTCAATGTCGTGCAGCCACGCCCTCGTCTCAGGTCCCACATCAAAGAGGCCGGCCTTCGATGGTGGTCTACAAAGGGGACAGATGGTGATTATGAGGTCGGCAGTCTGCTAAAGTTCCCTACACTTGCATGCTGCGCTGTCTGCCAGGCCCTACTTCTTCATAATACTGTAGTCGTTTTGAAGCAGCCAACCCCAGCATACTATACATCATCTTCTATCTATCTATCAGTGTCCCGGAGCACAGATGTAGCTTATAAAGTATATACTTTATTGAATATAAAAGAGCAATATATTTATTACGGTTTGGTGATGAATCGGATCTGCTTTTTAGGTACTCTGATCAAGCGCATCAGTCCCACGGCCGGCAGCAACTGCACTGAGTTTCCTTTATTATTATTTTTTTTATCCCATGATTTTGCAACCCATTTCTTCACCCAGTGTCAATTATCTTATGTAATCCTGGGCGCTACACTTCCTCTGCCAACCTGGGGGGGGGGGAGGGGGCAGCGGACTGACCTCATGCTTCCTTCGATGCATGAGGAGTCCAAGCTGCTTCTTTTCACCTGACAGGGGAGAGTATCCCCGGCCGGACGTAGCGCGTGGAAGGAGCACGTTATTTAGACCAGTTCCTTTCCCCACCGTCAGGCACCCCAGCTAGAGACCAGGATTACTGTATGTTTTTTGTGACGGTATACCCTAGGCCCTACAGAAAGGCCCTTTTGCCAACCCCGCCTCGGGTACGTATGGGCACTGATGACGCCGGGGAGGGAGCATGCCCACGGCGGGGAATCGAACCTAGGTGTGAGGCAACAGCACTACCGTGCCCCTTCGCACTGAGTTTCCTGACTGAACTTGCTTTGTGCATGTCTGTGACAGGCGCAAAACTCATGTGTTACAATTGTTATACTTCTATTTTGACAAATACTCTTCTGATATTGTATTTTGAAACTCTTGTTATAATGTACTTTTGACCTTGTTGTGTTTGGTAGTTTAAAGAACAGTGGGTTAAATATCACTTACCAACAACAAAGCAATGTAAAGTTAAAAAACACTTGACACAGGTCGGTTCTTTATAAACGGGCATTTATTTCAGGCATTCTTCTCATCCCTCTGTGCATGCCGAGAGAACTACACTATATGTTCACACAAAATAATAAACACATAATAAACATCTCAGTACATGATAATATTGACCAAACAAATGATATTACAAAACATGTAGAAATGCGCGATGCGCAGGCGAACGACCGTGTCCGTCAAACAAACACAACAATTAAAGAGACTAATCTAAAATATAGAATACCTCGTTGGCCGCTTGTCTTTGGAAAAGGTTCTTGAATCTGCTTTGGCTTCAGACGTCTTTCTTACTTAACAGTTTGATATCACACACTCAATAATATAGCCTCGATACCCAGGCTTTCATTTCGTCACTCTACACACTCAACTGTGTCTGAGCGCTGCTTCCTTCATGCAGAGTCAGACCAGAGTCTGAATGAGTGAGACAAAGTTTGTAGTACCACCTGTGTGCAATGCCATGCAATCATGCATCAATTAATCAGTCAATCAATATCAATCATTGTCCAGTGTTGCTACTGACAGACAGCCAGACAGGGAACTTTGTTCTGCCTCAGAAAGTTATCATCACATCATGTTTTTACATCATATGAAATGAAATCAGTTATGATGAACTACATTTATTGTACATCATCAAATTATTATGAATTGTGCTTTATGAACTTATGACCACGAGTTGTTGTATTTTAGCAATTTTATTATTTTTAAAGTAAGCATTTTAATAACAGCACTTACATGGTGGATATGGACACTTCCGGTGTGAGGTGCCCACATGTCCCTAGTGCCCAGTTGTCGAGGTGAACACCTCTCCAGGTGCCCACTCTACAGGTGCCCAGTTATTCAGGTGCCCAGTTATTCAGGTGCCCAGTTATTCAGGTGCCCAGTTATTCAGGTGCCCAGTTATTCAGGTGCCCAGTTATTCAGGTGCCCAGTTATTCAGGTGCCCAGTTATTCAGGTGCCCAGTTATTCAGGTGCCCAGTCTGCAGGTGTCCAGTTATTCAGGTGCCCAGTTATTCAGGTGCCCAGTTATTCAGGTGCCCAGTCTGCAGGTGTCCAGTTATTCAGGTGCCCAGTTATTCAGGTGCCCAGTTATTCAGGTGCCCAGTTATTCAGGTGCCCAGTCTGCAGGTGCCCAGTCTGCAGGTGCCCAGTCTGCAGGTGTCCAGTTATTCAGGTGCCCAGTCTGCAGGTGTCCAGTAATTCAGGTGCCCAGTCTGCAGGTGCCCAGTAATTCAGGTGCCCAGTAATTCAGGTGCCCAGTCTGCAGGTGCCCAGTAATTCAGGTGCCCAGTTATTCAGGTGCCCAGTCTGCAGGTGCCCAGTAATTCAGGTGCCCAGTTATTCAGGTGCCCAGTCTGCAGGTGCCCAGTTATTCAGGTGCCCAGTTATTCAGGTGCCCAGTCTGCAGGTGCCCAGTTATTCAGGTGCCCAGTTATTCAGGTGCCCAGTTATTCAGGTGCCCAGTCTGCAGGTGCCCAGTTATTCAGGTGCCCAGTCTGCAGGTGTCCAGTTATTCAGGTGCCCAGTCTACAGGTGCCCAGTTATTCAGGTGCCCAGTCTGCAGGTGCCCAGTTATTCAGGTGCCCAGTCTGCAGGTGCCCAGTAATTCAGGTGCCCAGTCTGCAGGTGTCCAGTTATTCAGGTGCCCACTCTACAGGTGTCCAGTTATTCAGGTGCCCAGTCTGCAGGTGCCCAGTAATTCAGGTGCCCAGTCTGCAGGTGCCCAGTAATTCAGGTGCCCAGTCTGCAGGTGCCCAGTTATTCAGGTGCCCACTCTACAGGTGTCCAGTTATTCAGGTGCCCAGTCTGCAGGTGCCCAGTTATTCAGGTGCCCAGTTATTCAGGTGCCCAGTCTGCAGGTGTCCAGTTATTCAGGTGCCCAGTCTGCAGGTGCCCAGTAATTCAGGTGCCCAGTCTGCAGGTGCCCAGTAATTCAGGTGCCCAGTCTGCAGGTGCCCAGTTATTCAGGTGCCCACTCTGCCCACTCTAAATAAGTACCGGCATGTTCTTTTATTATTTTCTTTTTCGTGTTGACACCTGCTGTAAAATCATCCCCTGAGAGCCAATAAGGGCCCCTGAGAGCCAAGGGCCAATGGGCAACGGCCCCACTGGCCCAATGGCAAATTTGTCCCTGAGGTCACATTCTCAAATGGGGTTTATTAGGACTATAGTAAATAATTAAAAAAAAATCGCCATCAAACTTTGTAAAGAAATACATATTTAGCCCCATGCTCGAATGCCCCCTCCCCCCTGTCAAAAACACCTAAAATCCCTAAAACGAAAGAAAGCAGCAAATGAAAAAAAAAATCAACACTCATCTTTTACTTTCTCTAATAACAACCTAAAACATGAACCTTGGTTGAAAAAAAGACTAAAGTTGTCCTTTTATGGCCGTTTCCAAATGTTAAAATGTAAAAGACCAATATTATTATGAAGAAAACAAGATGGTATAAGACAGCTAAAACAAATAGAATAAAGTTTAGCTTCAGAAAAAGCGTTGTTTATGGCTTCTGAAAGTAGGTCTATGGAGTGACACGTCACGTCAACACCACTAGGTCGATCTGGAGAGGGGGCGTGGAATGGCTGTGAGACAGGCCTATGGAAACAAGTTGTGTTATCCTTTTAGTCTTAACCCATTCTGACCTGAGATCAGATTCATACGAGGTTTCCACTGGACACACACTGGTCTGATTAACCCATTCTGACCTGAGATCAGATTCTAAAAAATGTCAGTCGTTCTTCGATTTTTCAAAAAATAGCAGACCTACAATCTCGTATCGCGCCACTCTGCTATTTTTCAATTTCTGACCAATAAAGTATTCAATCAATCCCACTGGCAAGTGAGCCAGCAGAAGAAACAAAGGAGATCTGCACATCTGTAGCTCCCTTACAGTACAATTTATTAACACATCCAAACAAAAGTGACATGCATGTATTTTTTTCCCTTCTGAAAATTAAAATCTCACACAAAGAGATTCAGTGTTTGAACAACACCGAGAGCAGATCAGTCAGGGGGGGAGAAAAAAAATAAGAACAACTTTATTTTTATTGCACAGCCTAGGCAAGACGTGTAGTAGATCAAAGTAGCTCAATTCATAAAGGTTGGTGCAGGACGTTCCATAAAATGATTCCTCACATTACATAGATGCGACACTGCTGGTTGAAACTTATATTATAATCTAACAAAAAGCTATTTCTGAACATCCGTTTCATGGCGCAGCTGCATGCGGGGTAGGCCTAAAGTTTGTTCCCCACCACCATGAAGACTGGGATAACCCCAGTCTTCAAGGTGGTGGGGTTCGGCTTCTCCGCGTGGTACTGTACTGTAATAGAGCACCGAAGTCCTGACGTAACTCGCTCATCCCTTCGATTCCCCTGGTTCGCGGAAATAATTTCTCTATGGAGAATAACATGGGGTGATCTTAATATTGTCTACTCTACTATAAGCGTTGTGGTCCAAAAATAAACAAGCTGTCTCGGCGTTATTGTGTCTCTGTATCGTTTGCAACAGTCAGTCACTCATATATGATACAGTCTGCTTCTAGCGAAAATCTAACTAATTCAGCAGCAGTAACATTAGCGTTTTCTCTCAGTCAGTTGATTCTTCATATCCATATGAGTGAAGCGGCCGGGGTGACATGTTTATTTTTCAAACACAGTTCTTATATGAAGCGATCTAAAATCGCCTCAATGGGGATTTCAATGCAACTAAACAAATACATGAACCTGGGGACTGACGCCCTCTACTGAAAGTGACGTCAGACTTCGGTGCTCTATTCAGGCTTGGTTAGGGGATAACCAAAACCAAGGAAGACCAGGCTGCTCATTGCTCAGGGAGCCTCCCTCTTGCGTGATTCTATTCTATTGACGATATTCAGACCACGGCCATCTTGCCAGCAAGGTACTAACTAGGTGCAACTTCCCATTCATCCAAACAGAAAGGTCCTATATCTAATTATATTAAACAACGTCAAACTCACCAACATTGCAGCTGTACGGAAAGCTTGAATTATCCTCTTTCAATCTGTAAAGTTTGAGTTTTTAGTAAAGCAACCTCCTGCATTATTATGTGATTATTATATAATGTGAAATTCAAAACAGGTGGTACGCAGGGCTGTTGTGTGATATCCTGTGATATCCTACGAGCACTCCCCAAACGCTGACACTAAATAACCTGCACGGAATTTCTTGACAGAAAGTAGCTCATAACGTTGTCTATGGTGGATCTTTATGAAACAAAACCGTTACAGATTGAAAGAGGATAGATTTCTGTACAGCTCCAATGTTGGCGAGTTTGATGTTGTTTAATACAGTTAGATAGGACTGTCTATGGGAAGTTGCACCTAGTTAGCAGAACTTAGCACCTTGCTGGCAAGATAGGTCTGAATATCGTCAATTATTTTCTGTTCTATTCTGAGTGTGTTTCTTAAGTTTGTAGGCTTAGGCTGTGTGTCGCACAGTGTCGGCCAACTTCCCAAGTTTAATCTACAGTATGTCATTCAACTGGAGAAAGTTGTGACCTGATGACAATGTGCGTTTCACCATACTGACTAAGCTCCGTATAGCGCAGACTTTTGGCACGTGAGTCGCCTCTCTTCTCACACCACATCACCCCCGGCCGTCTGCAGTAGCCAGCATACTGCGGCCTCCTCCTCAGTGACAAACACATGTCTGCTAACGGCAGTGATATGCACCGATTATGGTTTGTTATAATAATACATCAGACAGCCAGAGAAATTAGACAAGTGTGATTACATAATTATAGGTGTTTTCAGTCGAGACAGTGTACAGTACATACAGTACATACATAGATTGGGAGCTTCTGGAAGTCCATATACTTTGAGTGATATAATGACAATGCCTTGCAGGTGTGTGATCAGTCTAAATGCCAAGTCTCATGGGAATCAATGGGCTGCCTGCCTGTCACTATATGTATGTGCCTGACGTGTGTGTGTGTGTGTGTGTGTGTGTGTGTGTGTGTGTGTGTGTGTGTGTGTGTGTGTGTGTGTGAGGGTGTGTGTGTGTGTGTGTGTGTGTGTGTGTGTGTGTGTGTGTGTGTGTGTGAGGGTGTGTGTGTGTGTGCGTGCGTGCGGTGAATGCACAATTCTACTGTAGCTTTGACGGAACAGTAGTTGCCTGATAATGAGGTTAGAATTTTCTCTGAAGCAGGATCCAATTAGAGCATGTAACCCAGAGCATGTAACCAGGCTCATGGCTCATGGCAGTAGCAGCATTAGTTACCCTAACTTACCCAGAGCATGTAACCAGGCTCATCATGGCTCATGGCAGTTGCAGCATTAGTTACCCTAACTTACCCAGAGCATGTAACCAGGCTCATGGCAGTAGCAGCAGCAGCATTAGTTACCCTAACTTACCCAGAGCATGTAACCAGGCTCATGGCTCATGGCAGTAGCAGCAGCAGCAGCAGCATTAGTTGCCGTTACCCTAACTTACCCAGAGCATGTACCCAGGCTCATGGCTCATGGCAGTAGCAGCATTAGTTGCCGTTACCCTAACTTACCCAGAGCATGTACCCAGGCTCATGGCTCATGGCAGTAGCAGTAGCAGCATTAGTTACCCTAACTTACCCAGAGCATGTACCCAGGCTCATGGCTCATGGCAGTAGCAGCAGCAGCAGCATTAGTTACCCTAACTTACCCAGAGCATGTAACCAGGCTCATGGCTCATGGCAGTAGCAGCATTAGTTACCCTAACTTACCCAGAGCATGTAACCAGGCTCATGGCAGTAGCAGCATTAGTTACCCTAACTTATCCAGAGCATGTACCCAGGCTCATGGCTCATGGCAGTAGCAGCAGCAGCAGCATTAGTTACCGTTACCCTAACTTACCCAGAGCATGTACCCAGGCTCATGGCTCCCCCTCTCCATAGTGCTGTAGGGCCATCTGCTTTGAGATAAACACACATTCAACATGGCATGAACCAGGCCAGATAAACACACATTCAACATGGCATGAACCAGGCCAGCTCAATCCAATAACAGCAGACCGTGAAGCCTCTTTATCTGGTAGTGCTGTGTGCATCATGTATATAACGTCTGTCGGGTGGAAAGTAAAATTGTTGCTTTTCATGATTCAATAGCAGATCTACAAGCTCAAAATGCATTGTGTAGGGGGAAAAAAGAGGTTGAAAGAGACAATATACATACGAACTACTAGTGTTTCTTAAAAAAAGAAGAGAAAAGACAATAAAAATAAAAGGTGTGTAGCTGAAATTAAGGGTGAGGGACTTTTGGGGGGACAAATGGAGGCCTCCAACACAACCAGATTATGACGGCTGTTGTTCTGTGTGTGATTGATGTCAACTGTCAACTGTCAACTGTATGCAAATAATCAATCCCTCCAAACCCCAGAGGGACAGCCTGGAAATATAGGGCTGTATCTTGCACCACCCCTTAAACTTATTTTTTACTAAAACTTTAAAAATAGCTGATCTACAAGCTCACAACGTGTAGATGTAGATTGGCTATAGTTGAACTATTTTAAAATGATTTTCAAAAAAGTGGGATTCCCTTTCTTCCAGACAGGTGCATTCTGAACCTGTCACCCTCCTAACCGAGAAGCACAAACCATTTGCTCTCCCCATCATGCAGCACGCCTCCGCGTCCTCAAACAACAACAACATGTTGTTGTTCATTTCGATCTGGATGCCAGATGGAGCAACCTATACAAAAGGGGTAATTTCTCATTTGACAGCTAGGGTCAGCTAGTCTATTGTGAAGTCTCCCCAAATAGTCTCCCCAAAAAGGTGCATTTTGTCATTTGACAGCTAGGGTCAGTCTATTGTGCATTCTCCCCAAAAAGGTGTAGCCACGTGTCACATGCTACACATGGCCACCACACCGAACATGCCAGGCTACATTGACGTTGGTACTGCCGCGGGAAAAGAACAGAAAAGTCATCTTGCTTTGTCCATCACACAGCGGTTTGCTTTAACCCATTCTGACATGAGATCAGATTCATACGAGGTTTTCCACTGGACACACACTGGTCTGATGAACCCATTCTGACCTGAGATCAGATTCTAAAAATGTCAGTCGTTCTTCGATTTTTCAAAAATAGCAGACCTACAAGCTCGTATCGCGCCACTCGGTGGCGCGATATGAGCTTGTAGATCTGCTATTTTTCAATAGCTAAAGCATAACATGATGCCAACACCAAAATGGGTGCCCGGTCAGAATGGGTTAATAGCACGGAGAGATGAAGAAGCCTGAGTCAGGGCATGTCATTTCAAGAAGCGTGCAGTTAATGTGCTTCAAATCCTTGTGATGAACAGAAAGAGAGAAATGAAAAGATAGGTTTTTAGGAGTTTCTTTTTCTTTTTCTTTTTTTGCTTTTATTCAGGACAGAGAAACAGGAACTTGAGCGAGGACAGAGAAATACGCAACACAGGTCTCCAGTCGGATTCAAGCTGTGGATGTTCGGAAGAAAAGGGTCGGCACACTGTAGAGCAGTAGTTTTATTAGATGACAACGTTTCGGTCTAAACGACCTTCATCAGGTATCTAGGTTCGAAACGTTGTCATCTAATAAAACTACTGCTGTATAAGTGAAAGACAGTGTGTGCGGGACCCTTTTCTTCTCATGATTCTCATTTGGTTGCCGGCTCCGACGCACCTGTCCTTGTAGGAGTGCACAATTAAGGCCTTTTCGTTACAAAGCTGTGGATGTTGCCATTACGTGGTCGACACATAGGCTACTCTCCGTTCAGCTATACCGGCGAGTCTGGAAGGATATGAAAAGATGACAGCAACTGATGGTATCAGATACCCTGTCTCCGTTTCACACAGGAAGGTTTCAGACTTTTAAAAGGTTTCTCGCACCTACAATCCTCTTGAGGACAGAGAGTCTACTGGTCCATCTATGCACCCGTCAACAACATAGCAAAAAAAGTGATGTTACTGCATGCAGTCATTGTCCATTGTATCAGTTTGTATCTGCTGTTTGAACTTAAAAACACAGTGTGCTGTGCTTGTGTCTATATCTATGCACGTCTGTGCATGCATGAGAGTTCCGCTTCCTCCTCTCAAATATATCCCTCTTCTCTCTCTCTCTCTCTCTCCGTCTCTCTCTGGCCACTGAGGCCACGAGTAACACACACCCACACACACCCCATCGACAACACATTTTTGACACCTAAATAAACCCTTTCCCAGCTCAGTTAAAGGATCATAGAACCACCAATAACTGGTGCCCAGATTACTAAACTGTATTCTAAATGTATTTGTAGGCCTATAGATTATTTTTTCTTGCAGCTGAGAGAATACGATTTACCATTTACATTTCACATTTGGCCAAGTATGGCCCCTGGCTTTCAGATCGATGTCTTTAATATATATAGGCCAGCTCATTCAATAAGACAAGAGGTTCGGTCGGGCATCCTCGCATCGCATTGCGGCCCTCACCGATCCAACTGATATGGCCATGTATCTGGACTGGAGATATCTATCTGGCAGTGCTTGTCCCTTTTATGGGCAATTGGGCATAATGGAGATGTCTGTATCTGTCAGGCTTCGTCCACACAGTATGCTGACTGATTTGTTAGGGCCTGATGCCATAATGGCACATTGAGGTGTCCATATTTGGCCATAGCTGCGTTGGGAAGTCCTTATCCCATTCTGACCGGGCACCCATTTTGGTGTCGGCATCATGTCATGCTTTAGCTATTGAAAAATAGCAGATCTACAAGCTCATATCGCGCCACCGAGTGGCGCGATACGAGCTTGTAGGTCTGCTATTTTTGAAAAATCGAAGAACGACTGACATTTTTAGAATCTGATCTCAGGTCAGAATGGGTTCATCAGGACCAGTGTGTGTCCGGCGGAAACCTCGTATGAATCTGATCTCAGGTCAGAAGTCCTTATATGGGCATGGCAGATCATGGTGACATGAGCTTGACGATGTGTTTCGTCCGCCTGCCACGTTGGCAATTAGTGCCGATCATTAGTGCCGAATGCTATCTATAAAAAAAAGTGTTTTACAATAGTCGGCCTCCTGGTGGCGCTATAACAGGCCATTCTGGAAATGTTGGGGCAGAGGTTCATCGTTGGCATCTAGGAGTGTGTGTGCAAAGTTTGGCACCGACCGGGTTAACGGTGCCGGAGATTAGCTGGCAATGGACGTACGGGGACACACACACACACACACACACACACACACACACACACACACACACACACACACACACACACACACAGACAGACAGACAGACAGACAGACAGACAGACAGACAGACAGACAGACAGACAGACAGACAGACAGACAGACAGACAGACAGACAGACAGACAGACAGACAGACACACACAGACGGAGTGCAACACATACTCTCTCCCCATGCCTACGGCCTGGTGGAGAATATATATATATATATAAGTTTCCCCAAAGGGATATGCATCTGACAAAAAGCAGGGGTACATATAACTATAAAAGATATCCCACCTGGCAATACAAATCAATGATCAGAGGGGGATATCAAAAGCAGAGGCATGGATTTCATCCCCATCGACCACCAGCAAATCAAACCTCGACAATCAAACAGCCGCCATTCTAATGCTATTGTACAAATGTTATCTAATACTTATTATACAGCAAAACAGAAAAGCAAGGTTTTCCATCTCACGCTTGACCTTAAATCATAAAATTGTCCCGCGTTCGCCTTCAACCTGCAACGATGCAAGAAAAGGGACAAAATGTTCCCATTTCATACTAAAAAAAACAGGGAGAGATTGGAGAAAGGTAATAACATGGTGACATATTGAAGGAAATCAGAACTCTCCTATAGATGTTTGGCACGTGACACGTGTACACGTGTTGTCGTCTCCGTCTGTAACAACTGACAAGCATCCACCTTATCGCCTTGTTCACTTTGCTGCTCTTTGGCTGTCACCTCTTGAGTTTCTTGCACTCTCAATCTTGTCTAGAGGCACATTGCAAGCCGCACACACGCACACACGCGCGCACACACACACACACACACACACAGGGCTAAGTGGGGGAAACGTTCCAGCGTGTGTCAGCCTTCTGATTGGTCCCTGACTGACTGATTGGTCCCTTGTTCCGCCTTGTTTACAGAATATTGAACATCTTTTTTGGAATAAACTAAAAACAAACCCAGTCACCCTGCATGCTGCACCTGTACTGTTCCTTTTTAATGACATTAAGTTTAAGTTTAAAACAAGAATTGAGTGCCCAGAATATCAATACGAAGCAACTGAAAAACACGTTATTTCAATGGTAGTGGATGGAGAGAGAGGATTTTTGTCCAACCACGAAACGGCAACCAATGGGTGTGAAGAGGAGGGGCACAACCACGGGCGGGACTTGACAAAGGGTGAATTGGAGATGGTCGATCATATCTCGGTGTGTGACTGACCATGTGGTAGACTGACCGGACTGACCTCATGCCTCCTTCTATGCATGAGGAGTCCAAGCTGCTTCTTTTCACCTGACAGGGGGGAATTTCCCTGGCCGGACGTAGCGCGTGGAAGGAACACGTTATTCCGACCAGTTCCTTTCCCCTCGTCTCTCAATTTCCCTTGTGATCGTTTTCTCTCTCCTATTATACCCACTGCTGTCGCTCTCTCTCTCTCCTCCGCCAATTATCAGATATGCATGCATAATTATGCAATATGATTATATTATAATATGCATATACTGACTATTACGTTTTTAGTTACTTGTTCTGCTTTATTATATGAGCATATAGTATTTGCAACATATGCCATTTGCACAGTTTGATTTTCTTTTTTGACATTTTGCTTTTATGATGAACTATCTTGATCTTGTGGTATTTTTTGTGGTTGTCGAGCTGTTTAGAATGTTCTATGCGCATCACCGCATGCCATGGCTGACATCTCACAATGGATGTCGTCTTACCACCTCAAGCTGAACCCAGACAAGACTGAGCTTCTCTTCTTCCCAGGTAAGTCCTGCCCCATGTGGGAGCTAACTATTTCCATATAGACAACACATGGCGGCTTCAGTTTCAACAGCCAAGAGCCTTGGTGTTGTCAGCTCTCATTCAAAGCACACATTACAGCGCTCACTTGATCCTGTGGTTCACACTCTATAACCCTTCCTCTCAGGAGTCAGCCCAGCTCCTTATACAGTCATCAATCATATGAAAACTTGACCATTGTAACCAAGTTACACCATGTGCCGTTTCCATTGCATGTCCAGCATCTCTCTAATGTAACTGTGTACCGTATATGAATACTACTTGGTCTACATTTGTTTAACAAATCAGATAATTGGGGATGATAAGGTTGGGGGACGACAACAATACAGGATTTGAATGTACATGAAAATTGAGGGGGAAATGCACACCACTCTAGAATGCACCTCCGCTTGAGCAGCTACAGCAACAGAGCATCTCCTATACTGTCTGACCTTATTCAAACAGACTGTTTCTAGCTATAACCTAATTGGAGAGGGCTGGGGCCTATAGAGCGTCGCAGTCCCTCCCCCTTTCAGAACAACGAGTGGCCCAGGAAATGGTTCTCCATTCATTTTCACCATAGGCGATTCCTAAAGCATTTATTTAAAGACGGTTACGCCGCGGACAAAGCCAAGTCATTGTCATGATTTGTCACGATCCGAGGTGGCTTTGTCCGCGGCGTAACCTGTCTTTAAATAAATAATTTAGGAATCGCCTAATGGTGAAAATGAATGGAGAACCATTTCCTGGGCCACTCGTTGTTCTGAAAGGGGGAGGGACTGCGAGGCTCTATAGGGACATTGAATATCGGACATGAGGAACACTGCATTAGGAACTAACTTCATCAAGTGGTGGAGTGCCTATTTAATTCACAAAGATACCGGGTGTAGGGCACAATTTTAATTAATTTAATTTAATCAGAAGCCTGAGGAAGGTCGCAAGACCGAAACGTTGCTCAATTAATAAAATTGCTCTGAACTAGCAAGTGGCAGTGTGCGGATGTCCCTTCTTCCACATTGTATACTCTCTGTCATCATCGCACCTGCTCCAAATTGCCTGCCGGGTGTGCGGAAGTCTTCTCTCTATAATTAGCCAATGCAAATTCTCAATGGCTCTGAACAAAGATTAATATTCAAACTAAAACTATAGCCATGAGTAAACACTTGGATTAGGTAACTAAACAAGTAAACATACAGTAGGCCTACGTGGCAATTAATAAAACAAATATGATAAAAATAATCTCACTTTTGGGGGGCAGAGCAAACAAAGGGTAAAGGCACGGTCAGACATGCACTTCATACGGATCAGGATTAAGCATCAGCTTCCACGTGCATTATGGCTAGTCGACTGGCGACAGCATTGATGTGTGTAAACTAAGAAGACCAAACAAACACCTGAAGCTTAGAATTCAACAGTCTTGAACTTTGTCCGGGCCACAGCCAAATAGGAAAGAGTTTGTCTCCACAGTACAGCAATGAAGTCAAAAGCACAACACACTGGAAACAACGTACTGCCCACTGCAAGACGCATGACGCCTTCTGACGCAGACGGGTGACCTTACACAGATTGTTACTGCTCCTTGCTAGTAGCACTCATTCAGACCAGATTGAGTTCACCTGTGTCTAGTTCAGTGGTTTGCCCAATGACAGACCCCCATAACTCAGTGTAAGATGCACATATAAGAGAGTGTGTTTTTACATTCTCGGAGTGGACCTTTAAGAGTCCATTTGGTTCCTACTACTAGCTATATTTTGATTGATTGATTGATTGAAATATTTATTAACAGTTTGCAGAATTACAGTACATTTCAAGCACAAACTCAATACAAAGACTGTTGACTGTGAGTGGACGACCCAATTAAGCATTACACATTACACAATTCATCAAAACATTGCTGGCCATCATTATTTAGCTGGTGACACACTGGAACACACAGTCGGTGGTGTGCGCTGAAAATAGCCGATCTGCAAGCTCACAACACACCATAGATGCGGCGTGTTGTGAGCTTGTAGATTAGTATTGCTGGCACGTGACACTTGCACTGGCACCATCATACGACAAATCGTAAAATGGGCTTAAAATAGTTTTGTCTTGTCACATATATCTTTGGTCTGAATGAACTAGGCTGAAGACTTTAAACAGGCTGCACATTTTCCATTCCTTTCTCCTTTTCTCCTCTGCTTCCCCCGTTGGCCACGTTGTCCAGACTAAAGTGCAACAGACTATAAATATACTGGGAGTATTGGATTCTCTGTCCTGAATTTTCTGGGCCAGTTTACCCAGTTAACATCACCCCACATAGCCTCATTTACTGGGCCAGTTTAACCAGTTAACATCACCCCACATAGCCTCATTTACTGGGCCAGTTTAACCAGTTAACATCACCCCACATAGCCTCATTTACTGGGCCAGTTTACCCAGTTAACATCACCCCACATAGCCTCATTTACTGGGCCAGTTTACCCAGTTAACATCACCCCACATAGCCTCAGTGCTGGAAAGGAACTAAAGTATGTCTAGTACGCTTGCTATACTTAAAAGGACCACTTCACCTCTTTTCAACCTATCTTCATAGAATTGGTCCTCACTAGATTAGATTAGATTCAATTTATTGTCACTGTACTTTACAGGGTATACAAATACTTAGACAATGAAATGAAGGGTGCACAAAGAGTGCACTGAGCCGCTGCAACTGAGTGCGACGCAACTAGTTTCGTCCTTCTAAAAATAAATCTACCCACAGCCCTCCTATGAGACACAGACTAGAGTAGAAAATAATTGTGCTATTTTATCATCATGAACAAACATCAGTGAGGACCAATTATATGAAGATAGGTTGAAAAGTGGTGAAGTTGTCCTTTAAGTACAATTTTGAGATACGTTTTCTTTACGGCATTGTACTTTTTACTCCACTACAATGATTAGAAAACTTTAGTTACAAGTTAGTTTATGTATTTAGTTTATCATTACAAAATATAGGCCTACATGAACAAATGAAGCCCTATATATATACTGCAGATATTGAAAAATAAGCTATTTTTTAAAGATTTGGACACATTATATTCGGAATGCCACTCTGTCCGCTGGCACTTATAAACTTGATACTTTTTCTGTTGAATACATGCTCTTGAATACAGGCCCTTTTCTTATAAGAGAGTATTTCTACTGTATCTTGTGATAATGCTTCTTATTCTTCCACCACTGCCTGGCCAGGCTGCTGCCTTCATGGCTGTGTTCAGCCAGACAAGGACACATTTAATAGGCCTACCTCCATTGTCCCCGTGGGCCCCTCAGTGTGATTTGATTAATTAACCCAGCCAGCGCACAGCGAGCCGAGGGCATGTGAGGCAAACAGCTGGGTTGATGCAGGGACTCGATGGTTCGTGGCTGTGTGCGTACGCATAATATAGTGATGTGAGAGACATGACACCAGTGCATGTTTCTGATAATACTGTTTAGTTTTTTTTATTGATTGATTGATTGATTGACCGATATTAAATGTTTTGCAAAAAAAGGTGTGGTCACACATATTTATACAAAAGAATACTATAATATTAAAACCCAAGGCTTCTTTCTATTGAGTACGTCCTTGTGTATTCAATTCATCAAGACAAATGTAAACACTTTCAATCTAGCATCCCTATTTGCCTAAATGTTCAAAGATTTTCTAAGATAAACAAAATGGCTGCAATGCGATACATTGTGAGCTTGTAGACTCATTAGTTTTGCTGCTTTTGTGCGACACCATTTTATGACAAACTAGAAAAGGTGCCCCTCAGGGCACAGTTCATTTAGCATAAATTGCACGCTGCGTTCATGATTTGATAACCTGACGCTGCCAGATCCAAGAAGCTTGCTACACAAATTTGTTTCACAGCTTATTGGGATCTGGGATCGCGGAAGCAAATTCGATGACGGGGCTGTTCCTTTTTTTCAAGATACTTGGTAGATGATTGGATGGGACCGTCTGTCTATCACTGTGTGGGCGTGCAAACAAAACCAATCATATTGACGTGTCTATATAGCTTCACGTCCGGTTTCGCACATATCCCGCCCTTAGCTCACGCTGATTGGTCCGGTACGGAACGGATTTTTGTCAGCTCAACTCCCTGAGAGATCCCAGATGAAGGCTGTGTTGGGGAACATGGTTACCCAATACCGCCCTCATCTGGCAGCGTCAGGTTAATGATTTGAGGCATCAAAATCCAAAATCCAATACCCAACATCTCGGCCACTTGCTTACTCACACTCGCTCACTCCAAGCTGGTGTGTGGTGTTATGGTGAAATTGGTGACCCGCTGAAATATGTGACAATGTTATGTAGAGTCAAGACAATCACATAATGTCAGTGTCCGAATGTAAATAGTTTGTTTATTAGCTATAGAGTTAAACCTATAGCGGTATTTAGGCCACACATTTAAAGACCTCCATCTCCATGCAACAACTTCTGCCTTTAGCCTTTTATGTAGCCTAGAGTACAGTACAGAAAGATGAGTGAGTATAGAAGGTATTACATTTTGAGGCAGACCCACTTTGTGCATATTCACGCTGGTACCTGGCTGAGGCTGCCAAGCAGGAGGCAGTGACACGTACAGTTTGAGGGATATCCACTTACAGTCAAAAGTTCACTTCATAACATAGCCTTCAACAGGGGGTCCTCAGAGTCACTACAGGGGGGGCTGCCAAATCTTTGTTTGATGATGAGAACCACTTATTTTATTTTAACCACTTGAAACCTAGCATCTCTATTCTGGGGGGAAAATTCACAGAAAATAGTAGATTTATGGGTTGTGAGCTTGTACAGTACAGTATAGCTTCAGAACAGTGTGTGGACTGCCTTCCTTTTCATTGTACGTATTCTTTGTTCATCACCTGTGGACTTGTTTTTCTTCCCCATGGACAGGTCCACAAACACGTTTCAAGCATTTTATTGACCTCCAAAAGTGTCTTTAGACAAAAATAACTACTGGCCAAAACAATGTTCCAACTAGAAAAAGTGCCCTTCTGGGCACAGGTCTCCACCAGGATAGGAATGTAGGGGAGTTGGCATACAAAGTTATCCACAGATCCGTGCAGTTAGAGGTAAAAACACTTTTCGGCCAGTTATAGTGCCACCTTGAGGCTGAGTTGAAATTGTTCATGTGGCATTTCGTCCTCGGCCTAGTGGGAATGTGGGTGCACAATTTCACGGAAATCACGCAATGTGTTCATGATTTGCAGCATTTTGTTTGAAACTGAGCACTCCTGTGAACTTTGGAAGCCAATCTTAACCAATCAGGATGGAGTCTGAGAAATCTGAAAGACCGGTTTTGTTGAATGGCTCTAGAGAGACTGTGTACCAATTTGCGTGATGTTTGGACAAAATCTGTAGGTGTACTGTGCAAAAACTTGTTTTGCACAAAGCGGCCTCCTGGTGGCGCTATAACAGGCCGTTCTGGAAAGTTTGGGGCAGAGGTTCATCGTTGGCATCCAGGGAGTGTGTGTGCAAAATTTGCCATCGACCGGGTTAACGGTGGCCGAGATTAGCTACTAACGGACACACGGACGGACGGACGGACACACAAACGGACGGACGGAGTGCAAAACATACTCTCCCCACATGCCTTCGGCCTGGTGGAGACAATAAAACAAAGCAAACACTTGAAAAACTATATACAATCAAGAGACAAGCAGGAACTGGTACAGGCTTTTCCCTGGCTGGCAGTTCTCCTCTGTTGTCTCTTACCTACAGTAGCCTCAAGTGAGACTGAACTGCCTCCACCTGCAGCAATCCTGCTCTTAAACAGGTGGGGCAAACCATCCTCTAATTAAGTAAGTGGTCATTAGTTAACTCGCCACACGGCTATCTAAGGCCTATACGAGTAATTCTTCCACATAACTATCTTTTAGAGGAATATACATTCAACTACATTTGATTTATAGAGCGTAAGACAACATAATACAATGAAAATGTAACATAAAAAGGAACAAACACCCCTCCTCCTCCACAGTACATGGCACCCTCCAATCTAGAGAGGAGTGCCAGCCCTGCAGAGGGGAGACAGGTGACAGACAATGCAACCTCAGTGTCAATACAAATATATATAAACATATTTAAACCTCTTGCAATCATTGTGTGGAATAATAACAATGTCATTTGTACAATATATATATAGGGCACGGGCTGCCCCGTGACAGTATTCATCTTTTTATATCTAGGAACTATAACAGCAGTTATGGAAATGCTGTAGTTATGCAATATTCGAAACCGTGGCCAACTGGTGGATGCGGGGAGAATGTGTTGCACTCTTGACTGTGGTGGTTATTGTGGGATGTGAGATGGAAGCCAACCAAAGCACCGCTGCCTTCTTTGTGACAATGGGGTCTAAGTGGGAGCCAACATTGTGGGAGTGATGTACTAATTACATAGGTTTGGCATGGAGACAGCCAGGCAGAGACATTTGAAGAGGTCGAGACATGCGACTGCATGCAGGGCGATATGGCTAAAATGACAATAATGACATACTTTTGATCAAATACTTCAAATACTATATCACTATATTGCAACGATAATATCATATTGTGATGATATCGGCGTTATAATAGCACATAATATCATCATATGTATTTTTCCATCAACGAATAGATGGAGAAGAGATGGAGAATGTTTCTACATCTCTTCCCATCAGATATAGCCTGAAAGTACCTGAGCTTTTCTTGACATAGAGGGTGGGAATGAAAGAGGAGGGGGAGGGAGTTTGATGAAGTACATGCTGAGTGAGATTTAATGAAGTCAGGACTGTTAGCTAATGAGATGAAGAACTGGGTCTGTCTGAAGTTAACACACACACACGGTGCGTGCGGCGTGCGCACAACACACACACACACACACACACACACACACACACACACACACACACACACACACACCGGAATAAGAGTTTTTTAGTTTTTTACCATGTCTGGTCTAGACCGGATGTCCGGATCACACCAGGCTTTTGATGAATATGGGATTCCATAATTATACAATGATCTTCTTCCTTGTGTGATTGACATGCTACAGTGGACCTATTTTTGGTGATTAGCACCTACGAGGGTGTCGGCCTTCTGGGTGATATATCCTGGAGCCGAATTCCGGTGGCTAGCCTATCTGTATGACAAAGGAGTTTGTTGACCTGAAGGAACAGACTGGTTGATCAAAGACTTTGCCACTAATAATATGCAAACAAATGTCGACACCCCACGCCAATGTGAAGTGCTATAAGTAGTCACCTAAAATACAATCAGTTGTTCAGTTGGGCGCAAGCCTTGTGTGGAGACGTGAGCCACTTTGCTGGCTGGCGTGAGCTTATGCTGTGCTTTACTGCTGTGCTGTACTTCGTTGAAATAAACATCATGGAACATCATCTCGTCTGTCTGCCGTGCACATTTCTCCTCTGTATGGTATAAAATATACATCACTTTCCTCCGAGGTGGAACGTCTGGTGACGTGAGGTTAAGCTCAGCTGTCTGCCAGTTAACATTGAAGGTGCTGTATGTGGGGTGGAGAGCTGGACACACCATGCCATGGCGGGTGCTGGAGTCTTTTCTATGTCGGTGAATAAACACACCTTTTGGTTGCACAGTGTCATGCCTCTGTACTGATTTCTAGTCGCTAATTGGGGCAGCCTAAATATCTCTTTGCTCCCCATTTCTCTCCTATCTCCTAATCTTAACGGCCCCCTCTCTCACTCACACCTTCCTACCTTGCCTCTCTCCCTCCCTTCACCTTTCTCTTCCTCAGTCAAAGGCCTCTGCAGTATATGGATTCCAGGTTTACCAACTCTTTCTTTCATTTCCTTCCTCTGTTTGTATAGTTCTCCCCGCTCTCTGTTTTGCCCTCTCTCCCTTATTACTCTTTTTCTCTCTCTGTCCCATCTTTCACTTCAACTGTCAGTTCAGTTCTTCTTCTCACCCTTTCTCTTGTCTTTTCCTTGCCTTTTGTTAAATCCACCTCTCTCCCTCTCTCTCTCTCCCTTTGCTATCCTCTCTCCCTCTCTCTCTCTCTCTCTCTCTCCCTTTGCTATCCTTTCTCCCTCTCTCTCTCTCTCCCTCTGCTATCAGCAGCAACACTCTTACTTCCCTCCTCCGTTTCTTCCTCTTCTCCTCCCTTTCTTCTTGACAGGAAGCAGAGGTTTTCAAAGGTAATTACAGTCTGCTCCTTTTTGACGTTCTGGCTTTTGCAGTGTTGGCAAGTAACTTAAGTAATATACTACTTTCAGTAATATTATTACTTTTTTCCAGTAATATGTAACTTAACTAGTTACTTTCACATTTTGAGTAATAATATTACATTTACTTTTTTTCAAAAGTAATATTATTACTATTTTCACGAGCCTTGGTGGAACTGTGGGTTTGAGTGTTTATTTATAATGGTAGACTGGGTTGAAGTCAAGTTGCTTTGCAGACTGCTGATCCGCTCTAGATCTAGACTCTAGAGCGGATATGGAAACGATGCACACTCGTCGGTACGTATGTGTGAAGTATCGGATGCAGAAGGGCGGGCCTTAAACCGTCCGGTACACGGAACAACAACCTAAACTAGTGTGTGTAACTCGTTAGACTGCACTTTTAGAGAGAAGAGATGTAAATAAACTAACAATGGAGGAGGTGGAGGAGACAGAAACACCGGCACAACAAAGCGTTATAACATTCAATACTTGGAAGTATTCGCATTATTTTGAGTATGTCCGCGATCAAGACGAGATGAACATTATTGTCCGCTGCAAGTTGTGCATATGGAAGAAGCTATATTCCACGTCGAAATCTACTTCTAATCTATGTGTACAAATGGATCCATCATCATGAGTTAAATAAACACTGCAGAATAGGGGAGGGGGGACTGCTAATGTTGAAAATGCAAAGTAAGACTTTTGGGGACAAAATATGCAATTACTGGGGGCGGGAGAAAAAAGTAATAAGTAAAGTAATAAGTAACTAGTTACTTTTCTCAGGGAGTAATAAGTAGTGTAACTTTATTACTTTTTTTAAAAGTAATAAGTAATAAGTAGTATATTAGTGTTAAAGTAATATTTTGCCAACACTGGCAGTCTTTCTTTCCTTCCTGTGGCGTACACTCCGTACAGTACAGTACATATCGACCTGGTGTGAAAACAAAAGGCGGTGTGGTCATTGGTTACTCATGTGTTCAACGGGCACATCGTTGGCCATTGTTTACATTGTTTACATGACAACACGAGTGGCCCTTGTGTTCTTTTACCGTTCTTCAAGGGACTGTAAGTGGCCATTACAGTATACAACATTTGCACAATGAATAACGTTTAAGCTATCAGGTAGACGGCGTCAAAGGCCTGCGCGTCACGGTGGGATAATTTGAAGTGTCAACATGTCTCTATTATCTATTATGCTGTATACGGCTGAACTGCAATTATTAATAATGTGAACCGCATCGACCCGAATTAACCCATTCTGAACGGGAACCCATTTTGGTGTTAGCATCATGTTATGCCTTAGCTATTGAAAAATAGCAGATCTACAAGCTCATATCGCGCCACCGAGTGGCGCGCTATGAGCTTGTAGGTCTGCTATTTTTGAAAAATCGAAGAACGACTGACATTTTTTTAATCTGATCTCAGGTCAGAATGGGTTAATCAGACCAGTGTGTGTCCAGTGGAAACCTCGTATGAATCTGATCTCAGGTCAGAATGTGTGAAATGAAGGATGTAACACTCCACTTGTCTCCATGTTCTCCATATGTTCCATCTCCTCTTTCTCTCTCCAGTCCACTTGCACTCTGACTGCAGGGGCTCTTGAACTTCAATCTCAAACATGTAACGTACGTAGGCTACTTTGTATACATCATCCTCATCCCTCTGTTTGCTGATTAAAGTGCAACCTATGTAAGATTGGACTATAGTTTCACAGACAAACCTATTACCGTAATTTCCAGGATCTGTGCAGGCCTGTCAATTTAATTGAAAACAACAGACTTGTTTGCCAATAGTTTTCTTAGTACGAGAGAAAGGAAAACAGAGCTGAGCAACAGAGTGCCTTGACATGGCTATGTATGTTTTTAAAGGTATATTCAGTGATTTCACTCAAAAAACCTTAGGTTTCGTTTTTGGCTGTGGGACCCAGCCTTTCGTCCAATCAGGATAGAGTGTCAAAAACGAAACCTAAGGTTTTTTGACCCCCAGGGGTTAACTGGGGACAGGGAGGAACTCCTTATATGGTCAGCACACTCTATAGTAGGGAGGATTATCACAACAAAACAAAAAAATAAGTGATATTTGAATTAAGTGAAATCACTGAATATACCTTTAATGCTTTGTTTCCTAATTGCTTGTTTTGTTTTGTTTTATGTTTTTATGTGGGGGACTGTGGATGATAATTAGCATTTTTGCTAAATCCGGTGTATTTACATTGCATTTATGTGATGCCCATTAATATGCATCCGTCTAAATAAACAGATAAAGTAAGGAAGGCAAGCTTCCACGTGCGTCACAGACATAGAGTTAGAAAGGATAGAGGGCGGACTGCCCCGCCCTCTGCTATTCATTTTAATGGAAGTCGCTCAGTGGCGTTTTGAAGCACCCGGAAGAACGCTCTACGTCCGCATTATTTGTGCTTAAATGCACGGGCCTGCCTGCATTCTCAACTCTGACCAGTAGTAGCGCTCAGTGCTTCAACGTTGGAGAGCCTCCCTGGGGGCTTGGTCACAGAAGGGGACGTTTGGCAGGCCAATCAGAGGCAATGTATAAACGTTTGTTTTCTCATGCCAATAAAGCTTCTTTGAGTTGAATTGATATAAGTCCCGGAAAAGACGCGCTGTGAATGGCCAGTAGTCACTTTGAGTGGCAGCGTGCAGCCTTCCGCACTTCCACTGCGACGCAGTGGAACATGAGGTGAGGTGAGGTGAGGTATCTAGGTTCTTCTATCTATGCGGGTGATGGCTGATTTACCCTGTGTGCAGGGAAGCAGTCACACCTGGCCTGGATCCAAACAAACGCTGCTGCACAAAGGATTAATCAGCCGTCACCCTCACCACCTCCGACTGCTTTGAAAAAGGAGTCCCACTGTGCTGCAGCTGAATTATTGATCTGTGGGTCAGAACCGGTCAGAACTATAATAGAACAGACCAGACGTCCAGGATAAAAAAAGACTTCCATTGGAACACGTTCTTCTTTTCCTGCAAACAAAATGTGGACATATTATATAGGCCAGCCTACAAGGATTTCCCCTGACTGACATGTTTATCATTCCATTCGTAGCACGATACGATACGTCATGCAATGCAGTATACTGTAGCTGTCGCCAAAAAAAAAGCCCATTTTTAGCCGACCATTTAGATGTATATTAGACATCTACTCTATTAGACAAACAAATGCCGCATTGCTTCAGTATTTGCACACATGTATATTTTTAGCCAGAAGGAAGGAGTGGAGAATTGCAGCCGCCCACAGCCATGAGACTGACACCACCTTGGAGACCTGTGGCAAAGAGGTGACAGACAGCTTTGGTGCAGATCGAGCTACAGTGTGATATGGATCATCTGTTCTGTGACTTTCTGATCTTCCACTTCACCTCCAAGACCTACAGTTACAGTATACTCCTATAGGGACTGAGATGAAGGAGCAACTGAGAGAGAGAGAAGACAGAGAGACAGAGTAGAGACAGTCAGAGATGATCTCCTGAAGGGATATCTGCTGTTATGCTGTACTATCTTTTTTAGGCAAAGTTGTTACCATTACAAATGACTCCCAGGTAATTCCTTGCAACTTCCAACAAAATTTGAAATGATTAAGAATTCCTGTCGCTGCTGGGGTGCAGTATAGCTAGGCATGCAGTAGCCTCGATACCCAGGCTTTCATTTCGTCTGCGCGAAAGATGAAAGCCTGGAAAAAGCCGTGGGCTGAACCAGTCTAAAAGTGGGAGTCAACCCTTCCGGGTGGGCGTCGCTCTAAATGATGTGACGTAGCGCTGCACTAGGGGGGAGAGGAGGGGCCGGGGGTGACGGACAGATCGATGAGATCCAATCAGGGTGCGCGCATTTCTGAGGCGCGACCCGCCCCTCTAGACCAGAAATGTCTCTGCTTAGGTCAGGCTAGGCATGCAGTAAAAAGTGGGATTTCTTTTATGTGTCATTGGATTTTAAAGTCACGTGTTTGAGTGAGACTTCCATTACATCGGTTTGTCACTGGGATGTCACATAATGCCGGCAAGTACAGTATTTTGTATGCACTTATCAGTCATTGGATCAGTAGAAGAAGTCATGACAACAGTGTTCCACTTCCAACCATGTTAAGTGGGCTCAAACAATCGATTGTGTTTTATGTCTTGAATGTTGAAAGTTCCCACTTGCAATGAAATACTTTTCTATGTTTCAAGGCTTTAAAGAAATGTGGTTCTTTTTAGTGATACACATTACATTGGTAGTGTTTGCCAATCATCTGTGGACCCACTTGCAACAATGCTCTCGCAGAATCAATCAACTTCC
>NC_139701.1:5116050-5133343 GCF_964188405.1 Protomyctophum parallelum | reverse complement strand
AAGCAGGGGGTAAAGGGGTAAAGCAGGAGGTAAAGGGGTAAAGCAGGGGGTAAAGGGGTAAAGCAGGGGGTAAAGGGGTAAAGCAGGGGGTAAAGGGGTAAAGCAGGGGGTAAAGGGGGTAAAGCAGGGGGTAAAGGGGTAAAGCAGGGGGTAAAGGGGTAAAGCAGGGGGTAAAGGGGTAAAGCAGGGGGTAAAGGGGTAAAGCAGGAGGTAAAGGGGTAAAGCAGGGGGTAAAGGGGTAAAGCAGGGGGTAAAGGGGTAAAGCAGGGGGTAAAGGGGTAAAACAGGGGGTAAAGGGGTAAAGCAGGGGGTAAAGGGGTAAAGCAGGGGGTAAAGGGGTAAAGCAGGGGGTAAAGGGGTAAAGCAGGGGGTAAAGGGGTAAAGCAGGGGGTAAAGGGGTAAAGCAGGGGGTAAAGGCGTCGGGGTAAAGCAGGGGGTAAAGTATCTGCCCACCAGCGTGGAGACATGCAGCGCTCAGTGACTCCGGTTTGGCCAGGCACTCCACTCCGTCCGTGGGTGGGAAATTGGAATAGCTTGAGTTATTTTCCTCTAAGGTGGGAGGCCAGCAGGAGCTTGTGTTCTTTGTCGTGGCGCTATAGCGCCTCCTACAGCAGGGAGCGGAACTGGCACACGTTATTACGCCCACCCTGTGAAACTGTGGGCGGGCGTAACTATTTCACCGCGACTATTGGAGTAAGACGTGTGGTTTTCTGGACCCTTCCCCAAGACCAACAAGTTCACCGTTCTAGGGGAATTGGCATAAACAACTACGACATTGGGAGAGAAATAACTAAATAAATTGATGAGAGGGAACACAGGAAGAGGGTGAGGGGGAGGGGGGGGGGGGTCTGGAGGCCCCCCACAGGCACGTGTCCGAGGTGAGCTGCCTGCTGTGACACAGTGCTGCATTGTGGGGCAGCAAAAAGAGAAGGAAAAAAAAAGGTTGATTGGTTTTCCCAGCAGTCAATAGCAGGCAGCACTCTCTCTCTCTCTCTCTCACACACACACACACACACACAAAGCAACAAGCTGCACAAGGGGAGATCGAGACCAAAAAGAGAAAACTAGAAAAGTGCGGTCCTCAGAGCACAGATGTCCAGCAGGCTTACATGCCTTACATACGCCAGTCTGTGTCAGTGTGGGGGTGAAGTGTCAAAGTTAGAATGTGTACGACAGACGGTGAAACAGTATATTAGGCGTATATTTTTATTAAAATGAACATAACTAATCCCTTTAGGCCTACTAATTTTATACTTTGTTCCACTACTACGGTGTTACACAAAAATAGCCAACCTTCAAGCTGTCCCATCATGATGCATTGTGTGCTTGTAGATCTGCTATTTAATTTAATTTTAAAACGTTTTGTCATTAACACTAAACAGTAATTTATAGAAGATCATACTGCAGCTATAACATCTCTCTCTCTCTCCCTGTTTGTTCTTCTATTCCAATCACGTCGGGGCTAGATCGAGGGACTCACGTGGCCACAGAAAGCACTTCATGCCTTCATTGATTAATCTCCACTCACCCGACTACAAACATGTCACGTTGAAAGACACTCAATTCAATTCAATTCAAAGGGCTTACATTGCCAAAGCAGAAAGAACAATACAACAATACAGCAATACAATCAAAACAACCATCATTGCCCATTCAGGCATAGGTGAGTGACGTGAAGAGAAGATGATGTGCTTTGTGTGAATGGCAGAGATCTCTGAATGAAGAGAGAGAGAGAGTAGGAGAGAGAGTAGGAGAGAGAGAGAGAGAGAGAGAGAGAAAATAATAAATAGAATAAAATGAATGAAACTACTCCTTTATCCTAACGTAGCGTGAGGGTATAGCTGAAGAGGGACGCACGTGGTTGCAGTAACTACTGGTCTGGTATTTATTTATTGATTACACAATACACATGCACCCCCCCTACAGCATGTCACGTTGACAGCCCTCCATGCAAGGCAGCAGGTGAGTGACTGCAAGATGATGTGTTTGTGAAACACACAGACAGACAGACAGACAGACAGACATGCAAAGAGAGAGAGAGAGAGAGAGAGAGAGAGAGAGAGGAGGTCTTAACCTGGACATGAGCACCTTGGCCGACTACTTGCGCAAGTGGCGTCTGCAGCTCAGTTCCGGGAAGACAGGCAAAGAGGGAACTGTCGGTGTCTGTCGACAACGAGTGCCTAGACTAGAGCACCAACTAGCCCCCAAGTACCTCAGGGTTCACCAACTAGGCCCCCAAGTACCTCAGGGTTCACCAACTAGGCCCCCAAGTACCTCAGGGTTCACCAACTAGGCCCCCAAGTACCTCAGGGTTCACCAACTAGGCCCCCAAGTACCTCAGGGTTCACCAACTAGGCCCCCAAGTACCTCAGGGTTCACCAACTAGCCCCCATAAGTACCTCAGGGTTCACCAACTAGCCCCCAAGTACCTCAGGGTTCACCAACTAGCCCCCAAGTACCTCAGGGTTCACCAACTAGCCCCCCAAGTACCTCAGGGTTCACCAACTAGCCCCCATAAGTACCTCAGGGTTCACCAACTAGCCCCCATAAGTACCTCAGGGTTCACCAACTAGCCCCCAAGTACCTCAGGGTTCACCAACTAGCCCCCCAAGTACCTCAGGGTTCACCAACTAGGCCCCCAAGTACCTCAGGGTTCACCAACTAGCCCCCCAAGTACCTCAGGGTTCACCAACTAGCCCCCCAAGTACCTCAGGGTTCACCAACTAGCCCCCCAAGTACCTCAGGGTTCACCAACTAGCCCCCAAGTACCTCAGGGTTCACCAACTAGCCCCCCAAGTACCTCAGGGTTCACCAACTAGCCCCCAAGTACCTCAGGGTTCACCAACTAGCCCCCCAAGTACCTCAGGGTTCACCAACTAGCCCCCGAGTACCTCAGGGTTCACCAACTAGCCCCCAAGTACCTCAGGGTTCACCAACTAGCCCCCCAAGTACCTCAGGGTTCACCAACTAGCCCCCAAGTACCTCAGGGTTCACCAACTAGCCCCCAAGTACCTCAGGGTTCACCAACTAGCCCCTTAAGTACCTCAGGGTTCGGCTGGACAGGACACTGTCCTACAAGCAACACCTGCAGGAAGTAAGAGCCAAAGTATCATCGAGGGTAAATGGAGCAGAGGATGATGACTCCTGGCCAAGGATGGATTACCCCTTGACCTCCCATCTGGGAGACTGGGGTTCACATCTCAGGTGTTACAGGAGCATTATTAGTACACACACTTCTTGTAGTACAGACGCCCAAACATACAGTAGACACTACATAGACAGTAGTACAGAGAGTCAGGTCACCCTGCCTTACTCCATGGCATGCAGCTGTGGCTGAACACAGACACTGAAAGGCACCCAAAACCTCACCGGGTCAGGGCTAGAGGGACTCACGTGGCTGCACAGAAAGCACTTGCCTTCATTGATTAATCTCCACTCCCCCGACTACTGTACGTACATGTCACGTTGAAAGACACTCACCCATCATGCCCCATGCAGTCATAGGTGAGTGACTGCAAGATGAAGTGCTTTGTGAATGACAGAGATCTGTGAATGGAGAGAGAGAGTGTGAGAGAGAGAGAGAGAGAGAGAGAGAGAGACTGCCCATAGATCCCAAGTCCCGTTAGTCCGAACATGCGCTGCTGGTTGGCGAACATGCGCTAAGGTCGTCGAACATGCGCTGCTGGTTGGTGAACATGTGCTAAGGTCGTCGAGAGAGAATATCTGTTTATAGAACAGAATATTTTAGGTATAGGCTATACTGTAGCTGAATACACACATGGACCACTAGTCAGTGCATTGACCATCGTGCTTTATGCACCTTGTTAATGTGAGTCACGAGGGAATAACATTCTCTGGCAGTGTCAGATATTAATGCAGTGGTTCCCTGTGGTACACAAAGGAGACTCTTTGTGTCTCCATAGGGAACCACTCCTGGTCATCAAATTATTGGCTTATGGCAGGGGTCTGCAACCTTTTTTAAATGAAGTGCCATGTTTTTATTTTCTAGATCGTCAGTGTGCCATATCAACATTAATTAATTTTAATGACACCACAGGAAAAATTCCAACTTATTTTGATTGTCAACAAATATAAAGTTTTTCCTTCTTTTTAATTTTTTCTTTCACGTTGTTATAATGATCATTAGACTCGGGGCAGAGTTCAGTTTTAATGAATGTAGAATGCAGGATGTAATTTACACACTAATGTGAGGGACTTTTTTAAGTTTATTTAAAACCAAAAATACTCTCTCACACACTTGCCAGTGTGCCAGTGATCACCCTCCTTTGTGCCAATGTTGGCACTGGTGCCTAAGGTTGCCTACCCCTGGCTTATGGGACAAAAAACATATATCCATGAAAAAAAACAAAGAAGCAAAAGTCTGCAAGGACCTCTACACTGTGGAAACATGACTTGTCTGTCTTCTCTTTTCTGCTCAGGAAAAACTCTCTTAGCTTGCCCTGATGCTGCAGTTTTGTGTCTGTTAAATTCTTTTTTTAAACTCTCATTACTCAGCAGCTGACAACACGTTGCACTCCAAACCAACCGAAATGTATTTCTGTTCCTTTCTGACATACTGTAATGGAACCATGATGGAAGTACTCTAGAGGCAGTCAGTCAGTAGCATCACTTGCCTTCGGAGGGGGAAATAGTTATGTGCACAACAGCTTCACCCATTTAGAAGGCAAAATACGCTCAAATGTCATGAAATTGTTCTTCATTGAGCGTACGGACATTTACGAGGATTGCCACATTACGTGTGGAATTCATGAACTTGAACTTGGCCGTGGCGTTGAAGGACATTGGTCGTAAAAATCCGCTAATTTAATTAAGTCAGCTCAGAGGGTGGTGTATAGTGTCTATTTTTACCTCTTGGTGATGTGCGATGATAAGAGTGCCCCTCACTTCACACAGGTGTGATTTCTACCTTTCAAGACGGGAACAGTGGAGTGGAGTATAGACAATTTGAAATCCTCCAGTAAAGTAAAAGTACCTCAAAATTGTACTTGAGTAATTGAAATAAGTTACTTTACAGAACACATGGCCCTGGCAATTGACAAACAGAAAGGAAGGAGGGAGGGAGGGAGAGACCACAGGGTGAAGCCTCTGTGCTCAGGTCCATCAGATAATGCTATTCATTATTTATGGAGCTGGCTTTCAGTGTGTATCGGGTATCAATCTAAATGTGCGTTCAGCACCTTGCGATTCTCATTCTAAGATAGCAACTGGAGTAGAAGGAAGTGAGGTTTTTGCTGAAACACTCACTACTGTACTACACTGGTTGCAAAAGGCAAGTGAACTGAGGTGGGCAGATGATGATTTATGACATGACTAAAGTTCGCTGCCAAGGAGAAAAGAGAACTGTGCATAAAACTGCATACCACTGCACTGCAGGGGAGGTAGGTTAATATAATGAGAAACTCAATGTTTTATGAGCTCGTGAAAAAATGATGCTTTGATTTTAACTGCCATCTGTGCTATTAAACCAAACACAGTGTGTATAGGATAGGCGTGTGTGTGTGCGCGCGTGTGTGTGTGTGTGTGTGTGTGTGTACGCGCGCTCACGCTTGTGTGTGGGTGCACGCCTTTTTTTTTAAATAGTTTTTAATGGCCAGACTTTAATAGAAATTCTTTAGTTTTAATAATGTCCTATTTAATTTAATATATCGCTTCATTGCGTTTTGGTCTCTGCATGCATCATAGAAATCACACTGATTTGCATAAGTATGCACCTCTCCGCAAAAACACAATCTGTTCAAACTGCTCCTGAATAACATTATGGTGAGTATACTGTCAATACGTTGACAAGTCTTACATTAGCATTAATCTACTCCTGAATAACATTATGGTGAGTATACTGTCAATACGTTGACAAGTCTTACATTATCATTAACCCATCTGTTCAAACTACTCCTGAATAACATTATGGTGAGTATACTGTCAATACGTTGACAAGTCTTACATTATCATTAACCCATCTGTTCAAACTACTCCTGAATAACATTATGGTGAGTATACCGTCAATACGTTGACAAGTCTTACATTATCATTAACCCATCTGTTCAAACTACTCCTGAATAACATTATGGTGAGTATACCGTCAATACGTTGACAAGTCTGTTCAATCTGTTCAAACTACTCCTGAATAACATTATGGTGAGTATACTGTCAATACGTTGACAAGTCTTACATTATCATTAATTAGGCCATCCCTCAAACAACCCATTCCACAAATAACTGTCCCATCAGATGTCATAACAGACAGGCTAGGGGTGGGCAAAAAACGGCTAAAAAAGCAGTAACCAAATACTCTACAGTACATCTCCAGCCATGTTTATCGGTGGAAGTTAGGTGTACTCTAGATGTCCTGGCCAGGTGGCCTCCACCCAGAGCTAAAAGCCCTCCTGGTCCCCCAATAGGCCCAGCATGGCGAGTGGGAGATGCAGGCTGTTGCACAGGGCTGCCAGCGATGGCCTGGCACCACAAACCAGGGCAGACTCAGGAAGTGTTACTGCCAGGGTTGGACAAGGACAGGGTCCTTAAAAAGGTGCAAGCTTTGTGTGTGTGAATGTGTCTTTGCACACTTGTGTGTTTTGCCTTTTATTTGGTGCCATCTTGTTCATTAAAGCACTTTAATAGACCGTTCTGTAACTAAATGCTATATGAAGAATATTGATGTATTATTAACATAAGTACACATTGATCTGGGAAGACCAGCCTGAGGACAGGCTTTGATCATGCCTTGTTCAGCAATCTGCCGGTAGCCGGGTGGAAGCTGTTCATGAACCCGGTGGTGTTGCCCTTTATATTGCGGTAGACCTCCTTGCCCCGACTGCGGTTGGTTTGAACAGTTTGTGGCTGGGCCGGTGGCTGGGTCGGTGGCTGGGTCGGTGGCTGGGTCGGTGGCTGGGTCGGAGGCTGGGTCGGTGTTCGTCCTTGATGATGTGCTGGGCTTTGACTATACTGTACACACCCCTTCTTGTACAGTTCCAGGAGCACGTGGAGGTTGCCTCTCATGATGGGATCTGCCGACCGCAACATTCGCAGTAGGTTTGTCTTTTCTTGGTCCGTACCAGGCCGTAACACATGGCCTGATTGAACGCCTTCACTGGGCAGTCGTAGCACAGCCTGAGGATGCGAGGATGCTACGCCCAACTTTGTCAGGTACTGTCGCTGCTGAGCCTTTTTCCTCACGTGCGTGGTGTGTGTCCCATTTGAGTGTACTCTGAGGAACTGGAGGAACTCGTTGACTCGTACCACTGCAGTTCCATCGATGATGAGGATGTTTGGGCACATGCTCTCTCATGCGGCCTCCTTGAGTGCAAGATTATTCTCCTGGCACCAGAGTGCAACAATTCATCCTCTGTCAACGTCATGGTTGACAGTCCGGCCTATCACTGTCGTGTCGTAGTACTTGAGGACGGTGTTGGAGGAGACACGTGTGTCTGACAATCAGGGAGTAGAGGAGAGGGCTCAGCACACAGCGCTGGAGTGCTTATCGTGTTGAGGATCAGGGCCGTCACGTGTGTGACTGTGTGTGATGCTGCCCATTGACAGTCGCACAGCATGCGTGGGTGGAAAACTGTAGCCTGGTTAATAAACCAGACTAATATCGCACGGACCGCGGGATATTAGTCTGGGGAGGCTCAGCTTGGATTTCATTTCCAGGGGGGGCGGGTTGAAACATTTTCTCTTTGACGCAATTGGTCAGAGCTACTGTCAGTCAAAGGTCTCAAGCATTGAAAGTCACTGTACCAGAGCCCGCCCATATTGCATACCGTGTCCCGATTGGCCGCCCCATTTCTCTGGTGTAGGAAATGGGCGTACAATTGAGCCTCTCCAGACCGAAATCCGCCGGCAGGCAATTTATTTTTGCCAACGGCTGATTCGGTCTGGTTTATTAACCAGGCTAGGAAAACTGTGTCAGTCTAAAATGGGAACTTTTTTCTTCTTCTTTTTTTAATTTCTCTCTCTCGCTCTCTCTCTCTCTCTCTCTGAGTGATATGCAGCCCATACCATTTGTCACTATTTAAAAGCCCAAGCTGCACGTGAGAACAGACTTAGATAAATCATTGTATAATTGTGAAGACAGGTGCTGTTGTTGTAGTGGCAGGGCATGATGTGCCTCCTAGATTGTTTTTTTCCCATGAGTTAATTGGAAATGTTCTGCGGCGATAGCACACCATCAAGGTGTTTTTCTTTGTCATATCTATTATCCGAGAAGTGTTACTGTGAGTGTGCGCGCGTGTGTGTTTGTGTGTGTGTGCGTGTGTGTGCACGTGCGGGCGTGCGTGTGTGTCCATGTCCATTGGTGCGTGTGTGTCCATGTCCATTGGTGCGTGTGTGTCCATGTCCATTGGTGCGTGTGTGTCCACGGCCTTTCTCGATCGCGAGACTGTGCTCACTGAGTCTGTACCTAGTTAAGGTTTTTCTTTGTTTTGGGTCGGTCACGGTGCTCAGGTATTCTGCCACTGTGTATTCTCTGTTTAGGGCCAGATAGCATTCTAGTTTACTCTGCTTTTGTGTGCGGCCGGATGGGAAAACCGTGAGGTTCCCAGTTAGATTCCGGGCTCCCCAGCCCCAGTTATAGTGTCGAAATGTCCTTGAGCAAGACTCTGAACCACCAATTGCTCCCGCTGTGCAGGTTGGTGCCTTGATTGCATGGATACCTCTGCCATCGGTGTGTGAGTGAGTGAGTGAGTGAGTGAGTGAATGGGTGAATGTGATGCAAAATCTATGTGAAGCGCTTTGGATAAAAGCGCTAAATAAATGCATCATTTACCATTTTAATACAATAGAGGCTTAGACAATTGGACAGTGTGCACAACACGTGCACATGAGGGCTAAATGGAAAGAACGTGGACAATTTCGTCTTTGGAAGGTGACTGGAGCTATGTATGCTTCTCTGTGTGTGTGTGTGTGTGTGTGTGTGTGTGTGTGTGTGTGTGTGTGTGTGTGTGTGTGTGTGTGTGTGTGTGTGAGTGACATCTGAGGGAGTTGTACTATAGATATATGGTTGCTGTGGTAACATTTGCATATATTATGCAATATATATATTATATATTAGCGCAGCTCGGTATCTGTTCTTGAGAGATTAAAGTGGGGACGATATATGGTCACGTTTCTTCTAGTTGGTTAGCAGTCTGGCAGCTGAGTTCTGCACTAATTAGAGACGGGATATCCGTAGCTTGTTTGCAGAGGACCAATTAATTACGTATTTCTGTGAGGCTGGATCCCAGGGAGACACCATCACCAGAGCAATATACTTTAGGCTGCATTTGTCACAGTCCGTGACATGTGTTGACAATTTTGTGTTATGTTTTCTGTTGTGTTCCTGTGATTTTGAAGTATGTGTTTTCCTTGGGTCTTATAGTTCCAGTTTGAGTTTTCTCTACACGTGTGTACTCTTATTTTGTAGTCCTGTTCCTGTGTTTCCTGTCTGCCTTGTTTGATTGTCAGTTGTGTTCACCTGTGTCCTGTTTTTTCCCTGCCTTTATATACTCCCCTGTTCTGTCAGTTCCTTGTCCGATTATTATTTGTAAGTCTCTGTGTTCTGTTCCTGAATCTTTCTTAACCCATTCTGACCTGAGATCAGATTCTAAAAATGTCAGTCGTTCTTCGATTTTTCAAAAAATAGCAGACCTACAAGCTCGTATCGCGCCACTCGGTGGCGCGCTATGAGCTTGTAGATCTGCTATTTTTCAATAGCTAAAGCATAACATGATGCCAACACCAAAATGGGTGCCCGGTCGGAATGGGTTAAATAAATGTGTTGCATTTGAGATCTTCTGCCTCTGCCTTGCTGACGGAATAAATAGTGTTGGAATAATCTATACGAGAAAAATAAAAGCATGAATGAACCTTTTCTAGATCTGCAGGTGACAAGAAACCCTTTAGCCAAATTCCAATACCCAATATCTCGGCCACTCGCTCACTCACACTCGCTCACTCACACTCGCTCACTCCAGCATGGCAAATGACGGTGAAATTGGTGACCTGCCAAATATGTGACCATCTTGTTCACACAACTATTACATGGAAGTCTTTAAATACATGGCCTGAATACAGTTAGGTTGAACTCTGCTAATGAACAAACTGCAACAATTGACATTAGGACACATTTACATTATGTGATTGTCTACACGGTTGTCACATATTTCAGCAGGTCACCAATTCCACCATAACACCACCTTGCTGGAGTGACTGAGTGCGAGTGAGCGAGTAGCCGAGATTCTGGGTATTGGAATTTGGCTTTTGACTCTCAGTATAATATATTCGGTAAGAAAACCTGAACAAGACACTTAGTAGCAGTAATTAAGTGAGTAGAATAAGCGGCCACTCTGCCAGCACACTGAACTAAGACTTTACATTACATCAAATGGATACATTGGGTCATGGCATTTATTCTATCACGCACGCACGCATGCACGCACGCACACATGCACGCACCCACGCACGCACCCACGCACGCACGCACGCACAGTACAGATAATAGAAGTATCCTGGAGAAAGTAGCAGAAATGTCTTAAGTGGTGTCAGTAATTTGCCCGAGACCCACAACTGCTTTTTCATGTGAAATGTGCATTATGTAAGCCTGTTATATTCAGCATGGAAGCACTTTCATGTTTCATCAGTGAGGAAACTGAAGAAAAGAGAGAGAGAGAGAGAGAGAGAGAGAGAGAGAGAGAGAGACACACAGACAGACAGACAGACAGACAGACAGACAGACAGACAGGGCCCACTTGATGCAAGATTTGACAGTTTACGTAACGTAGGAGCATTTGACTTTCATCTGTGCACAGAATGTGGGTCAAACTCACATCGTTTGATGGTGTCAGTGAGTTAATTGCTCTTGCTCTAGCATCTGCAGATTGGACTGCATGGTTTCTGAGTGTCTGACTCTGTACAGTGTGTGTGTGTGTGTGTAGATTCCACTACACACAAAGTTTCACTCACAACTTTCTGTGACCAATTAATTTGCATGAGTGTGTGTGTGTGTGTGCATGTCGATGTGCGTGTGTGTATTTGTTCATTTATGTAGACCTTGTAGGTCTTTATGTGGGTAATATGTGGTTTTAGAATGATATTTTAGCAGTGAGCCCAGTGTCTCTGATGTCATGGACACTGGGCTCACTTCCTACAACTACAATTCCCATAATGCTGTGGTGCACTGCTCCTCCTTGTGGATAGGGGGCCCTCCCCGCTACCTGTCTTACTGAGACAATATGTAGTCCAAGGTTAATTAAATAAGGTTAGGAATTGAGACCAAGGAAGCTGAACGCGGAAGTGTTGGCTGCATATAGCCCATTGTGCATGTTTCTCTCCTTCCAGGGAGCAACATGGAGTGCACCGTACGGTCTTCGCTACCTAACCTTATTTAATTAACGTTGATGTAGTCCAGGAAGTAAGTGAGCCCTGCAGTGTCTATGACATCACTGCTAAAATCTAAAATATCTAAAACCACATATTACACACATAAAGACCCCCAGGAAAGTGTTCTGAATCTATCTAAACGCCATTAACATAATTATTTTTTGCAAAAAGGGGGAAGTTATTCCTTTAATGTTTCCACAGTGGAAGACGAGGTTAATTAGCCTGGAATCCAGACTGAATCAGGGCTGGATTCCAGGCTAAGAGGTGGTGCGGCTACAGTACATAGTCCAAAAACTACCTCCAAACTTAGGCCTTTAGGCAATTACTCCAAAATGACATAGTTTAGAACTTCGGCAGCGCCTATATCAGAACAAAGTTCAGAATGTCTGCACAAATAACGACTTGTTATGGATAGTCGATTCTAGCCTGGTTAATAAACCAGACTAATATCGCACGGATCCGCGGGATATTAGTCTGGGGAGGCTCAGCTTGGATTTCATTTCCAGGGAAACATTTTCTCTTTGACGCAATTGGTCAGAGCTACTGTCAGTCAAAGGTCTCAAGCATTGAACGTCACTGTACCAAAGCCCGCCCATATTGCATACCGTGTCCCTATTGGAGGCCACATTCTCTGGAGTAGGAAATGGGCGTAAAATTGAGCCTCTCCAGACCGAAATCCGCCGGTAGGCAATATTTTTTTGCCAACGGCTGATTCGGTCTGGTTTATTAACCAGGCTAAGTCGATTCATGATTTGACACACGCTATGCCAATTAATTACGTATTTCTGTGAGGCTGGATCCCAGGGAGACACCACCACCAGAGCAATATACTTTAGGCTGCATTTGTCACAGTCCGTGACATGTGTTGACAATTTTGTGTTATGTTTTCTGTTGTGTTCCTGTGATTTTGAAGTATGTGTTTTCCTTGGGTCTTATAGTTCCAGTTTGAGTTTTCTCTACACGTGTGTACTCTTATTTTGTAGTCCTGTTCCTGTGTTTCCTGTCTGCCCTGTTTGATTGTCAGTTGTGTTCACCTGTGTCCTGTTTTTTCCCTGCCTTTATATACTCCCCTGTTCTGTCAGTTCCTTGTCCGATTATTATTTGTAAGTCTCGGTGTGTTCTGTTCCTGAATCTTTCTTAAATAAATGTGTTGCATTTGAGATCTTCTGCCTCTGCCTTGCTGTCTGCACAGACTCACAGTGCACTTGGGTCCTACCCTCTTGCCCTGCACACGTGACAGTATTTAGTTTATGTAGCCTACGTCAATTCATCTTTTGCACATGTTGTGCCTCCCACTACTCTCGTCCTTTCCCTTTTCTTCTCGCCTATACAGTCATGGTTGTCGTCACCAGCCAGCAGGTGACTTCCTGCCCCACCCATTATTTCATCCTCCACATAAAGGCTCAGTGTGTGAGAAACAAGCACAGCTGTCTCGTCGAGTTTGACCTAGAATTTACAAACTGCTTGACCCACATCCACGCCCACCACACTATCATCATCACGATCATCATCGTCGCTACCAACTAGGGCTGTCCCCGACTAAGGATTTGTATAGTCGACTGATAGATGAATAAATTTGCTGTTAGTCGACTAATAGTCGACTGAGCAAAAAAAAAAGAAAAAAAATATATATATATTTTTTTGCCCCAAAATATTGTATATAAAAATACAATATTTACAAAAATATACAAAGATATTGTATTATTCCACTAGGTCTGTGGGGGACATAAACACATTTGAACATTCTGACTGTTCAAATATTTTTTTTGAACAACTGAGAGGCTTGTCATTAGCCAGATTGAGCACAGCAGGTGAGATTGAGATTCTGGAGTCTATCAGGCCAGCGCACTGTGCGATTCAAGTCACAGGCAGTGGCACATTGCCACACAGGCAGACACACTCCACATGCACATTGGATATTTGAACAGTCAGAATGTTCAAATGTGTTTATGTCCCCCACAGACCTAGTGGAATAATACAATATTTTTGTATATTTTTGTAAATATTGTATTTTTATATACAATTTTTTGGGGCAAAAAAATAATATTTTTTTTTATGAACATCGACTAAGAGGTGGTCAGTCGACTGAGACCCGTTCCGATCGATTAGTCGACTATTCGACTAATCGAGGTCAGCCCTACTACCAACAGCCGCTCACAACACGATACACTCGATAATATACTATAGAAAAGTACAGTTTGAAGTGAGTTTGAAGTAAAACACGGACTACTTTGTATTACGTGGTTTTGTCCTGAAATAATGTTTTGGCGAAAATATATGCAACACGAGTCTCCAAGGATACTACTGTAGCTGTATGTATGTACTACAGCTGACAGCTGTTCTCTGTACCTGTGTCTGCCGCACAGCAAGCTACTGATTGCCTGTTACCGTATGTGTGGATGTCCATTTCGGAGTGACTTTCTGCTTGAAGAGATGCGATGGGAGAGTATGCCGACTAGCCAACACCAACTCAGCACTACAATTATGAATTCCCAGTGCCATATTCAGCTTGCAGATGACCGCCTCCTTGGGTGTCTGTCATGAGAGAAGCCAACTCTCAGATAATCAGACATGCCAGTCAGAGTCAGGTGTGATGGTCGGATAATGATTATACTCCCCGCGGGGTCCTTCACTCCTGGTAAGTAATTAGTGCAGGACTGGCGAGCCATGGGGGGGCATGGATAATAGAGACTCTTATCGGTGTAGTGCCAGCGGCTGCAGCCGTGTTCCCCTGCCTGTTCCCCTGCCTGCACAGGAGCACAGATGAGTTACACGTCTGAATTTACTATCAGTGTACAGTATATGGGTTTCTATCCCATTCTGACCCAAGATCAGATTCACACGAGGTTTCCACTGGACACACACTGGTCTGATTAACCCATTCTGACCTGAGATCAGATTTAAAAAATGTCAGTCGTTCTTCGATTAAAAAAAAATAGCAGACCTACAAGCTCATATCGCGCCACTCGGTGGCGCGATATGAGCTTGTAGATCTGCTATTTTTCAATAGATAAAGCATAACATGATGCTAACACCAAAATGGGTGCCCGGTCAGAATGGGTTATGGAAATTGGTCTCAGAACAGGCCAACTGATTTGGTGATACCAGTGATGTCATATGTATCGCCCTACTTGGTATAATCCCCCCCCCCTCTGGCTTTTCCAGTCCTAAATTAGCATTTCCTCTTTCTTTGTAATATCATATCGTATTGTGTATATGGACTGAAATAAAAGTATAACCAAAACGTTGTGGTGGCTAAATAGTGACACCAACCACATCATGACAATGTGGTACTGCTCTGAAACTGCTTTAGAAGCCAGACAGAAATTACTTGAACTGGTTCTATCAGAGTGGTGTTTTAGGCTCAAACCATTAGAAACACATTTGAGGGACAATATGATATTAGATATTAAATCTATTGAAAAATAGCAGATCTATAAGCTCATAGCGCGCCACCGAGTGGCACGCTACGAGCTTCTACGAGGTCTGTTGTGAAAAATCGAGTAAATATTTATTTCAGAAAACTGGAGGATTTAGACGATTTTTCTTTTAAATTTCGAGGTTTCGAGGCCCAACCCTTTACATAGTTGTATATGCAGACCTGGACTTGTCTTACGGCATAATTAACGGCACACAAGACACCCTGCAGTAGTCCTGACAGACAGACATAAACTACGTGGATGACATCAGCCTGCTCTCCAACCACATGGAGCACAGGAGCTCTTGAGCAGAGTGGAGTCTGAGTGTGCCAATTAAGGTTGGCCTTCGGGCTGAATGCCGAGAAAACTGAGGTGATCACCTACTGTATAACATCCCAACGGAACATCCACCTCTCACAACAACAGGAGGCACTGCTCTGAAGGAAGTCAATGACTTCAAGTACCTGCATGGGCTCATGGGTCAACTCAACAGAGCCAGATCTAAAAGTGAGGAAGGCACTTGCATGGAGGGTAGTATAAAAGGTAGGTGGCTAGCGCACATCCAGTTCTTGTCTGGTGCTGGACTAAGGTAAGTACAGTGAAGAGAGGAGAGTCTGCACACAGATTTGCTCCAAGGTGTTTGCTTTTTATTCAAAACACCATAATTAATACACTTGTATTAAGGTATTAATTATGGTGTTTTGAATAAAAAGCAAACACCTTGGAGCAAATCTCAAATCTGTGTGCGGACTCTCCTCTCTTCACTTGCATGGAGGGCCCTGAATGGCATGGCCAGTGTATGGAACTCCAACCTCCACCGACAAATCAAACAAGCAAGAGTACACATATTACCACCAACGAGAATCTATATGCCGGGATATTCAGGGTGAGCGACAAAATAGCAGCCAGGAGAATGAGACTCGCAGGACACTGCCACTGCCAGAGGCACCAAGAGCTCCCTCCCAGCCAGCAGACTGGTGCTGTGGGTTTCTACACATGGGCACCGGTCACGACGAGGACGTCCAACACTAACATTATGTGGATGTACTCAAGAAAGATGCAGGAGCACAAAGCACCAACGAGCTGGCCGGATGTATGGAGAACCGGGATGACTGGAGACGACCTAGAGAGAGAGAGAGAGAGAGTAATCATCACCACAGCTGGGTCACTAATGTGTTGCGCCCCCTCTGTCTGTGGCTTTTTTGCAATCATGTTTTTTTTTCTTTTCTACATTAACCAATTCTGACCGGGCACCCATTTTGGTGTCAGCATCATGTTATGCTTTAGCTATTTAAAAATAGCAGATCTACAAGCTCATATCGCGCCACCGAGTGGCGCGATACGAGCTTGTAGGTCTGCTATTTTTTGAAAAATCAAAGAGCGACTGACATTTTTAGAATCTGATCTCAGGTCAGAATGGGTTCATCAGACCAGTGTGTGTCCGGCGGAAACCTCGTATGAATCTGATCTCAGGTCAGAATGGGTTCATCAGACCAGTGTGTGTCCGGCGGAAACCTCGTATGAATCTGATCTCAGGTCAGAATGGGTTAATACCCAACAGGGATTCTCCCCCACCATCTTGTTATATGTACGTACAGTAGCACACTGACCTACTTTCCGCCAGAGACAGTAAACACTTCAGAAAATTGTGCATTTATGTGCATTTACGGTCACATGGCAATAAGACCAGAAATGATTGGGCAATCTGACACGTGCTGAGACTGAAGCATGGTGGGGGGGGTGTGTGCCATAGGAAATATAATGATAATACTACGGTAACTTTATGTATATAGTACTGCTGAACAGCAGTTGAAGCATAACATAACCTATAAGTAAGGTAAAATAAAACATACATATTTAAAAAGCCTATTTGAGTGACACAAAAAAACCCGCACAATTTCATAGTTAACTGGGACCTTCGGTCGCAAAAACAAGATATCAATGTTTGTGTCGGGGAATTTGTCATCGTGACATATTTGCTCAGACACTATAACGTAGAATTATCCATTCATTGTCAATTGGAATTTAATGTTTGTGTAAGACAAAAATAGACACTAAGCCGATTTGCTCAGACATTATGACATAGAATTATCCATGGGAATGTAATGTTTATGTAGGACGAAAATTAACACTAAGCCGATTTGACACTGACGTAAAATTCTCTGTTCATTGTTGATGGGAATTTGATGTTTGTGTAAAACAAAATCTACACTAATAGGCACTGATTAATGGCACTGATCGATGGAGACCAATTGGGTCTCCGTTGTCCCGCTGAGCGCTGTTCAGAGGTGGTCAGCCGCTGGCCAATGGGGCTCAAGAAGAAAATCACACCCGTGTGAAGTGAGAGGCGCAAATATATTAAAGAGTAACTCTTGTTGGTCATTAGGAAATGTAATGGTGATGTAAAACAAACATTAAATTCTCTTTATTGTGAATGGCATTTAATGGCTTTGTGGGACAAGATGACGTATAAATGTTCCTTCATTGTCAATGGCGTTTTT